>NC_134357.1:516162926-516462926 GCF_048569485.1 Anomaloglossus baeobatrachus
GAGTCTTCTCTTTACTGTTGACTTAGAGACAGATACACCTACTTCACTGAGAGTGTTCTGGACTTCAGTTGATGTTGTGAACGGGTTCTTTTTCACCAAAGAAAGTATGCGGCGATCATCCACCACTGTTGTCATCCGTGGACGCCCAGGCCTTTTTGAGTTCCCAAGCTTACCAGTCAATTCCTTTTTTCTCAGAATGTACCCGACTGTTGATTTTGCTACTCCAAGCATGTCTGCTATCTCTCTGATGGATTTTTTCTTTTTTTTTCAGCCTCAGGATGTTCTGCTTCACCTCAATTGAGAGTTCCTTAGACCGCATGTTGTCTGGTCACAGCAACAGCTTCCAAATGCAAAACCACACACCTGTAATCAACCCCAGACCTTTTAACTACTTCATTGATTACAGGTTAACGAGGGAGACGCCTCCAGAGTTAATTGCAGCCCTTAGAGTCCCTTGTCCAATTACTTTTGGTCCCTTGAAAAAGAGGAGGCTATGCATTACAGAGCTATGATTCCTAAACCCTTTCTCCGATTTGGATGTGAAAACTCTCATATTGCAGCTGGGAGTGTGCACTTTCAGCCCATATTATATATATAATTGTATTTCTGAACATGTTTTTGTAAACAGCTAAAATAACAAAACTTGTGTCACTGTCCAAATATTTCTGGACCTAACTGTATATTATACTGCACCCCACAGTCCTGCGTATATTATACTGCACCCCATAGTTTTCCATATATTATAATGCACCCCCATAGTCCTATATGTATTATAATGCAGTCACCATAGTCCTTCATACACTGTGTGCAGAATTATTAGGCAAGTTGTATTTCAGAGGATTTTTTTCTATTATTGATCAACAACTATGTTCTCAATCACCCAAAAGACTCATAAATATCAAAGCTTAATATTTTTGGCAGTTGGAGTGGGGTTTTTTAGATTTGGCTATCTTAGGCTAGATTTGGCTATCTTAGGTCCACGCAGCGGAAAATGCACGGATTTTGCCGCGGATTTCTCGCAGAAAAGCCGCGGATTTCACGAAAATCTGCAGCACCGGCACTTCCCAGCCATTTCTATGGCATTTTGGAAATGCTGTGTCCATGCTGTGGATTTTTCCGCAGCGGATTTCGTGCGGATTTTGGTCCGGAAAAATCTGCAACATGTCAATTATTGTTGCGGCTTTTCATCCGGATTTTGGCTTTAAAATTGGGAAAAAAAATCCGCATCAAATCCGCGGCAATTACGCGGTAAATCCACGGCAAATCCGCACCTTTGAAAAGGTGCGGATTTTGCGGGAAAGCTGCGGATTTTGATGCAGAAAAATCCGCAGCTACATTCTCTCGTGGACACATAGCCTTAGGAGGATATCTGTCTGTGCGGGTAACTATTACTGTGCAGAATTATTAGGCAACTTAATAAAAACCAAATCTATTCCTATCTCACTTGTTTATTTTCACCAGGTAAACCAATATAACTGCACAAAATTTAGAAATAAACATTTCTGACATGCAAAAAAAACCACAAAAAATTAGTGACCAATATAGCCCCCTTTCTTTATGATGACACTTAACAGCCGACTATCCATAGATTCTGTCATTGCTTGATCTGTTTACACTCAGCATTGCGTGCAGCAGCCGCCACAGCCTCCAGACACCACAGCCTCCAGACACCACAGCCTCCAGTCACCACAGCCTCCAGCCACCACAGCCTCCAGACACTGCTCCCAGAGGTGGACTGTTTTCTTTCCCTGTAGATCTCACATTTTATGAGGGACCACAGATTCTCTATGGGGTTCAGATCAGGTGAACAAGGGGGCCATGTCATTATTTTTTCATCTTTTAGACCTTTACTGGCCAGCCACGCTGTGGAGTAGTTGGATGCATGTGATGGAGCATTGTCCTGCATGAAAATCATGTTTTTCTTGAACGATACTGATTTCTTCCTGTACCACTGCTTGAAGAAGTTGTCTTCCAGAAACTGGCAGTAGGTCTGGGAGTTGAGCTTCACTCCATTCTCAACCCGAAAAGGTCACACAAGTTGATCTTTGATGATCCCAGCCCATACCAGTACCCACCTCCACCTTGCTGGTGTCTGAGTCGGAGCGGAGCTCTCTGCCCTTTACTGATCCAGCCTCTGGCCCATCCATCTGCCCATCAAGAGTCACTCTCATTTCATCAGTCCATAAAACCTTTGAAAAATCAGTCTTAAGATATTTCTTGGCCCAGCCTTGACGTTTTATCTTATGTTTCTTGGTCAGAGGTGGTGGTTTATCAGCCTTCCTTACCTTGGCCATGTCCCTGAGTATGGCACACCTTGTGCTTTTTGATACTCCAGTAACGTTGCAGCTGTGAAATATGGCCAAACTGGTGGCAAATGGCATCTTGATTTTCCTCAATTCATGGGCAGTTATTTTGTGCCTTTTTGTCCCGGAACGCTTCTTGCGACCCTGTTGGCTATTTGACATGAAACGCTTGATTGTTAGGTGATCACGCTTCAAAGGTTTGGCAATTTCAAGACTGCTGCATCCCTCTGCAAGACATCTCACAATTTTAGACTTTTCAGAGCCCGTCAAATCTCTCTTCTGACCCATTTTGTCAAAGGAAAGGAAGTTGCCTAATAATTAAGCACACCTTATATAGGGTGTTGATGTCATTACACCGCACCCCTCCTCATTACAGAGATGCACATCACCTGATTTACTTAATTGGCAGTTGGCTTTCACTATACAGCTTGGAGTAGGACAACATGTAGAAAAAGTATCATGTGATCAAAATACTAATTTGCCTAATAATTCTGCACACAGTGTATTGTATTATTCACCCCATAGTCCTTAATGTATTCTAATGCAGCCCTATTGTCCATGTATAAGGTAACGCCATTAGTCCTCATATAATGCAGCCCCCATAATCCTATATGTATTATAACGCATCCCCATAGTCCTTCATATTGTATTATGCAGCCCTATAATCCTCCATATACAGTGCCTACAAGTAGTATTCAACCCCCTGCAGATTTAGCAGGTTTACACATTCGGAATTAACTTGGCATTGTGACATTTGGACTGTAGATCAGCCTGGAAGTGTGAAATGCAGCAAAAAAGAATGTTATTTCTTTTTTTATTTTTTTTTTAAATTGTGAAAAGTTTATTCAGAGGGTCATTTATTATTCAACCCCTCAAACCACCAGAACTGTTTGGTTCCCCTAAAGTATTAAGAAGTATTTCAGGCACAAAGAACAATGAGCTTCACATGTTTGGATTAATTATCTCTTTTTCCAGCCTTTTCTGACTAATTAAGACCCTCCCCAAACTTGTGAACAGCACTCATACATAGTCAACATGGGAAAGACAAAGGAGCATTCCAAGGCCATCAGAGACAAGATCGTGGAGGGTCACAAGGCTGGCAAGGGGTACTAAACCCTTTCCAAGGAGTTGGGCCTACCTGTCTCCATTGTTGGGAGCATCATCCGGAAGTGGAAGGCTTATGGAACTACTGTTAGCCTTCCACGGCCTGGACAGCCTTTGAAAGTTTCCACCCGTGCCGAGGCTAGGCTTGTCTGAAGAGTCAAGGCTAACCCAAGGACAACAAGGAAGGAGCTCCGGGAAGACTGGTTCAAGGTTCTCTGGTCTGATGAGACCAAGATCGAGATCTTTGGTGCCAACCACATACGTGACGTTTGGAGACTGGATGGCACTGCATACGACCCCAAGAATACCATCCCTACAGTCAAGCATGGTGATGGCAGCATCATGCTGTGGGGCTGTTTCTCAGCCAAGGGGCCTGGCCATCTGGTCCGCATCCATGGGAAGATGGATAGCACGGCCTACCTGGAGATTTTGGCCAAGAACCTCCGCTCCTCCATCAAGGATCTTAAGATGGGTCGTCATTTCATCTTCCAACAAGACAACGACCCAAAGCTCACAGCCATGAAAACCAAGGCCTGGTTCAAGAGGGAAAAATCAAGGTGTTGCAGTGGCCTAGTCAGTCTCCTGACCTTAACCCAATTGAAAACTTGTGGAAGGAGCTCAAGATTAAAGTCCACATGAGACACCCAAAGAACCTAGATAACTTGGAGAAGATCTGCATGGAGGAGTGGGCCAAGATAACTCCAGAGACCTGTGCCGGCCTGATCAGGTCTTATAAAAGACGATTATTAGCTGTAATTGCAAACAAGGGTTATTCCACAAAATATTAAACCTAGGGGTTGAATAATAATTGACCCACACTTTTATGTTGAAAATTTATTAAAATTTAACTGAGCAACATAACTTGTTGGTTTGTAAGATTTATGCATCTGTTAATAAATCCTGCTCTTGTTTGAAGTTTGCAGGCTCTAACTTATTTGCATCTTATCAAACCTGCTAAATCTGCAGGGGGTTGAATACTACTTGTAGGCACTGTATAATGCACCCCTAAAGTCCATGTATAAGGTAACCCAATTAGTCCTCCATATAATGCAACCCCCTAAGTCCTATATGTATTAAAATGCACCCCATAGTTCTTTATATTGGATTATGCAGCTCCATAGTCCTCCATGTATAATGCACCCCTATATTCCATGTAAAAGGGATCCTTCATATAGTATTATGCACCCCTTATATTCCTGCATATAGTATTATGCACCCCTTATATTCCTCCATATAGTATTATGCTATGCTCCCCTTATATTCCTTCATATAGTTTAGTACACGCCTTATATTCCTCCATATAGTAGTATGCACCCCTTATATTCTGCCATATACTAGTATGCAGCCCCCATATAGTGCACCACCATATTGTGTGCCCCAATATAATATTGTGCGCCAACATATAGTTATATGTGTCACGCTCCCCGGTGCCCGTGCCACGCTCCCCGGTTCCACTGCCACGCTCCCCAGCTCCCCTGCCACGCTCCCCGGCTCCTCTGCCACGCTCCCCCGCTCCCGGACCTCGCTTCCCCACTCCCGTGCCACGCTCCCCGGTCCCCTGCTCCTCAGCCTCCATGCTCCCTCACCTGCGTCCTCCAGGCAACCCGGTCCCCGGTCCCGGCGCCCGTCTGCTGTCCTGAGCCGGCCCGGCACTCCTGCCTCCTGTACACCGCATCCTGCTCTGGCTTCTGGCACCCGGGCCTCGCGCATGCGCATTAGGGCGTGCGCGCGGTCATTGACCTTTTCTTAAAGGGCCAGCGTCCTCCAACAGGATATTGAAGATGCAGGTACAGGATATATAGGGGGTTCCTTTCCAAGTGGGCGGGGCCTGTTCTTCGTGTTTGCTCAGCTAGGAGTCAGGTCTCCCTGTGCCATTGTCTCGTACTCACCTATCTCTCTTGTAGAGCCGCTCCTGTCCCGCCAACCGGTCCTGACGGTTCCAGAACCCCGAACGGACTGTCCGCCATCTTCTCAGTCCCTACCGTCTCCGATTCCTGGATCTGTGCGGTGACCGATCTCCCCGTTCCGCTGGTTCTGGACCCTGCCTGACATCATCTCGGCCTCCGAACCTGCGCTCCGTCACCCGGACTACCTTCAGAGACTCCGTGATCCCAGGGACTTCTACACCCACTCCTCTGAACGGACTGTCCTGCTACCCGTAAAGCTTCGGCTACCGGGCACCTTGCCCTCGGTTGGGTGCTCAGTCCAGTGGATCCACCTCCTGGGCCTACCCGTCATCCTGGTCCTAACAATATGCAGCCCCATATACTATTTTGCAACCCCAATAAATGCTTCCCCATAGTCCTCTGGAATTCCTGATTAAATACACAAATATACTCACTTCTCCTCATTCAGCCACTGCCCCTGTCTCCTCAGCGTGTGTCCACTGTTATGCCACTCTGACATTTTAGCACATCAGTGCGCAGTAGTGACGTCACTGCTAGAGATGAGCGATGTTCGAGGTTCGCCAATTTCATGTTCGAGTGATTTTTGCTAAAAGCTCGACAGTTCGAGTTACGTTCGAGAACGGTTCGATCACCAAAAAGCCTAGCTAGTTACTAGCTGGCTTTTCACTGTAATAGTGTGAGTCACTCTGTGATTCACACTATTATCAAATTTCAGCTTATAGTGTGCGGGGGGGACGGGGTTTAGATCTGTGCTACTGCAAAGTGCTGAGAGAATGCCGATCACCATTTATTAATTTTTTTTTCCCCTAACCGCGCGTGCAGTGGAGCGTTCCAAGCTGTCAGCAAATCACAGACACAAACACAGCTAAGTTGATTTTTGCCAGACAAGCAAGGGCATGTGTCATAGGCTGTGCATGTCACATGTCCTTAACCTATAAGATACGGCCATTTTCCCCTTCGCCGCTATTATCTGTCTTCTGCGTGTGGGTGACAGTCACCGCTCACGCTGCTGCTGCTGTGTGCGCTATAGAGATACAGTGCAATCTACACAGCGCTTTAGGGATTAGGGACTGCTGGTTATTTCAGCCCTTTTCAGGGCTGATTTACAGGCATTCATAGCCATAGCTGCTAAGCATGTCCGTGCAAATGCGGTGTAGGGATTTAGATAACAGCGTCTGGCTACCTCAGTTCAGGCAATTCCTTACTGCATTTTTTCATTAGCAGGGATAGAAAGTGAGGCTTCCTTTGCTGTCCTGCTCCCCAGAGCACCCGTGCATTCTACCCACATGCACATTTTTGCCACGCTATTTTATTTGCCCAAGGAGCTGACACTTTTTGTGCCATCCTAAAAGTGTCTGGAATACTACCTTAGTGTTCCTTTGCTGTCTTGCTACCTACAGCACCCGTGCATTATACCCACCTGCCCATTTTTGCCATGCTATTTTATTTCCCCTAAGAGCTGACACTTTTTGTGACATCCTAAAAGTGTCTGAGATAGTACCTTAGGGCGGCTTTGCACACTACGACATCGCAGGTGCGATGTCGGTGGGGTCAAATTGAAAGTGACGCACATCCGGCATCGCATGCGACATCGTAGTGTGTAAAGCCTAGATGATACGATTAACGAGCGCAAAATCGTCGTAATCGTATCATCGGTGCAGCGTCGGCGTAATCCATAATTACACTGACGCGATGGTCCGATGTTGTTCCTCGTTCCTGCGGCAGCACACATCACTGTGTGTGAAGCCGCAGGAGCGAGGAACATCTCCTACTGGCGTCACCGCGGCTTCCGTAGGATATGCGGAAGGAAGGAGGTGGGCAGGATGTTCACATCCTGCTCATCTCCGCCCCTCCGCCGCTATTGGCCGCCTGCCGTGTGACGTCGCTATGACGCCGCACGACCCGCCCCCTTAGGAAGGAGGCGGGTCGCCGGCCAGAGCGACGGTCGCAGGGCAGGTGAGTGCGTGTGAAGCTGGCGTAGCGATAATTTTCGCTACGCCAGCTATCACAAGATATCGTACCTGCGACGGGGGCGGGGACTATCGCGTGCGACATCGCAGCATCGGCTTGCGATGTCGCAACGTGCAAAGCCCGCCTTAGTGTTCCTTTGCTGTCCTGCTACGCACAGCACCTGTGCATTATACCCACCTGCCCATTTTTGCCATGCTATTTTATTTGACCAAAGAGCTGACACTTTTTGTGCCATCCTAAAAGTGTCTGGAATACTACGTTAGTGTCCCTTTGCTGTCCTGCTACCCACAGCACCCGGGCATTCTACCCAACTGCCCATTTTTCCCACACAATTCTAATTGCAAACTGTGCTGCCACTGTTAGGGGCATATTAAAATTGTCTGGGATAGTCAGTGTTGGTTCTTCAGCTGTCAATAAAGCTAGACCACCGCTGCAATCTACAGCACCTCTCCATTTTTGCTACCACATTTTAAGTGTCCAATCTTTTCGCTAACAAAATGAGTGGCAAAAGGACAGATGCTGGTGGAAAGGGGAACAGGCGTGTTGGAAAAGGAAAAAAAGTTTGTGTCCGTGTGGTAGGTGGGAAAGCTACATTAACATCTGCTGAAGAAATGCCATCTTCCAGCAAAAGTAAGATGTCTACTACTTTCCGTGGACAATCCGATGTGCTTCCTTTTTTACGGAACCGAACAACTGTAACAAAGGTAGATGATGCACAAAAAAAGAACAAGCTTGAATGGATCTCAAGTGCTTCAACAAGTGGCCTCTCCTCCACCTCAACTTCAACATCCAAAAAACAACAGTCCTCTGAGTTGTCATCCCAATCGCACTTGCTTTCTCCCAGCTCTCAAGTCTCCACCCGCCCTGAAGAGTATGGTGTAACAGAGATGGCTGAGTCTGCAGAGCTGTTCAGTCACACTATAGCCTCTGGGAATCAGAGGTCTGTTGCCAAGCTACAGTGAGTACAGACCAGGAAATGGTCTGCAGTGATGCCCAGAAGCTTTGTGAGTCTGATTCAGGCCTTGATGACCAAGTTTCTGAGCATAATGTAGACCCTCATTCCCAAACTGTAACACCTGTTGGTAGAGACAATGAGGAACATACTGATGACGATGAGACGCAGATACCAGATTGGGATGACAACTTAACTTGATAATGAAGTTCTAGATCCCACTTACTGTCAACCCACAGTCAGGCACTCGAGGAGGACACCAGAGGCGGTGGAGGAGGATGCAACTGATGACGAAGTTACCTTGCGCCTTCCTGGACAGAGTCGGAGAACTGGAAGCACGTCAACAACTGCATCCTCAGCCACAACTCTGCCTCTGAGCACAAGTCGGGGTGGCTCTGCAGGTCGCATGGCCTCTAAGCCTTGCCTAGCCGGGTCCTTTTTTGACCTTGCAAAGGATCTCCCAAATCATGTGATCTGTAAAATTTGTCACCAATCTATAAGTAAAGGCCAAAACCTCACCAGTTTGACAACTTCTTCCATGAATCGTCACATGAATAACAAGCATAAGTCCCAGTGGGAAGCTCACCGTGCTGCAATGCGGCCTAGCGGAGCGGGCCAACCACCGCCTGCCCCTTCAAATTCCTCCGCGCGCCCTTCATCTTCTATGACTGTGGGGACAGCTGTCACACATGTTTTTACACGCAGACCTTCCACCTCTTTAACCGCAACAGCCAGTTTGCTTGGCAGGTTGTCAGTTGGTTTGGAAGGGGAAACAAGTGCTGGTGTAGAGCTCTCTCAGACATCGAGAGCATCAACTTTGGATGAAGGCAACATCATGTCTCCGCCTGCACTTTCCTCACAGATCTGCAGTTTTCCAGGAACACCCTACTCACCACCGTCTCCACACAGCAGCCAGATCTCGGTCCCTCAGATGTGGACAAATAAAAGGCCATTTCCTCCGAGCCATGACAAAGCTAAGAGGTTGACTTTCACCCTCTGTAAGCTCTTGGCTACCGAAATGCTGCCTTTCCACCTGGTGGACACAGAGGATTTTCAAGACCTTATATCAGTCGCAGTGCCCCAGTGCCAGATGCCCAGTCGCCACTACTTCTCCAAGAAAGGTATGCCTGCGCTACACCAGCATGTCGCACACAACATCGCCGCTTCCTTGAGAAACTCTGTGTGTGACAGGGTGCATTTCCCCACCGATACTTGGACCAGTAAGCATGGACATGGGCGTTACATGTCGCTGACTGGGCACTGGGTAACTATGGTGAGAGATGGTGAGGGGTCTGCTGAACAAGTCTTGCCGTCCCCACGACTTGTGCGTCAATCCTCTGTATGTCGAAGTTCCTCCACTGCTTCTGCCTCCTCAACCTCATCTGGGTCCTCCACCTCCGCCCAAAGCCTGTGTGGTCAGGCCACCCGCGTTGTAACTGTGCACAAGGAATCCCACACACCTCCTTACTATGCTGGCAGTAGAGCTCAACGGCATCAGGCGGTCTTTACGTTGAAATGTCTGGGAAATAAGAGTCACACAGCTGAGGAGTTGTTGTCAGCTCTGCACTCAGAGTTTCGTAAATGGTTGTCTCCACTCAACCTGCAGCCAGGTAAGGCCGTGTGCGACAATGCTGCAAACCTGGGTGCGGCCCCTCGCCGGGGCAAGGTGACACACGTGCCTTGTATGGCTCACATTTTGAACCTTGTTGTCCAGCAATTTTTCACCCACTATCCCGACCTAGATGGGCTTCTGCACAGGGCACGGTCACTCTCTGCTCACTTCCGCCGTTCAACCGCCGCAGCTGACCGACTTGCATCGCTGCAGAGGTCTTTCGACCTGCTGGTTCATCGCCTGAAATGCGATGTGACGACACGCTGGAATTCGACTCTCCACATGTTACAGCGACTGTGGCAGCACCGCCGAGCCCTGGTGCAATACGTTATGACGTATAGCCTGGGCCAACGAGATGCAGAGGTGGGGCAGATCACGCTGATGGAGTGGTCTCAGATCAAGGACCTATGCACCCTTCTGCACAGCTTCGACATGGCGACGAATATGTTTAGCGCTGACAATGCCATTATTAGCATGACAACGGAAGGGTTAACAAGATCTACAAGGACCAGACGTTCATCATCACCAAGGCGGCAGGCATGGGACAGTGGGGGAGAGGGATTAACAAGGGCGCATGGTAGCAGCCAAACTGTTTAGGAAGGGGCAGGAGCCCATGAAGAAATGGAGGACGAACTGTCGATGGGCATGGAAGACTCAGCTGATGAGGGAGACCTTGGTCAAATTTCGGTTGTTCGAGGTTGGGAGGATATGTCAGAGGAAGGCAGCATGGTTATCACCTCGCCGCCACCAACACAGCAAGGACTTGGTCCGCAGGGATGCGCAAGACACATGAGTGCCTTCTTGCTGCACTACCTTCAACATGACCCTCGGATTGTCCGAATTAGAAGTAATGATGACTACTGGCTTGCCACACTCTTAGATCCCCGGTACAAGTCCAAGTTTTGCAAAATAATTCCAGCCATAGAAAGGGACGCACGTATGCAGGAGTATCAGCAGAAGCTGTTACTCGATCTTAGCTTGGCTTTTCCACCAAACAACCGTGCAGGTGCAGGGAGTGAATCTCCCAGTTGTAACTTGACAAACAGGGGACTGTCTCGTCATCAACAGTCAAATCGTACCAGTAGCACCGTATCTGGTGGTAACAGCAGTTTTATTGAATCGTTCCATAATTTTTTAGACCCTCCTTTGCAAGGCCACCAGAGACAAGAAGTCTGACACATAGTCAACGGCTGGAGAGGATGATACAGGAGTATCTCCAAATGAACATCGATGCCATGACTTTGCAAATGGAGCCTTGCTCATTTTGGGCTTCAAATCTTGAAAAATGGCCAGAGCTCTCCACTTACGCCTTGGAGATCTTGTCATGTCCCGCGGCCAGCGTTGTCTCTGAATGTGTCTTCAGTGCTGCTGAGTGTGTGCTGACAGATAAGCGCACGCGTCTGTCCAGTGACAATGTGGACAGACTAACGTTCATCAAGATGAACAAGTCATGGATCAGCAAGGACTTTGCTACCCCGGTGTCATCCTGGGGAGAGTAAAGGCTTGTGGATTTGGATTGTGCTTGATGCAAGTCAACATGTGAAGTTTACAACTAGGGCACAAGTGATGCCACTGAAGTGGTGTGTGTGGGGCCCAATTTTTGGAAAAAAGTGAGACTCCGCTTGGAGTCCCCTTGCTGTGTTTTTAAAAATGATCCAAGATGAACAAGTCATAGTTCAGCAAGGACTTTGCTACCTACCCCGGTGTCATCCTGAAGACAGTTAAGGCTGGCGTATTTTTGAATGTGCTTGATGCAAATCAACAGGTCAAGTTTGCAACTGGGGCACAAGTGATGCCACTGAAGGGGTGTGTGTGGCCCAATTTTTGGAAAAAAGGGAGACTCTGCTTAGAGTCCCCTTGCTGTGTTTTACATGATTTTAGAAGGGCGTGCCATGCCTATATCTGTGTCTCCTGCTCTTTTTCCTCGTCCAGCTGTTTTGTTTTCGCATGAGTATATGTCCTTGTCACTTTCCCATGTGTTTGTGGTATGTTGTGAGTTGTTTGTCACCTTTTGGACACCTTTGAAGGTGTTTTCTATGTGTTTTTAGGTGTTTGCCTCCCATTGTTTTCAATGGGGTTCGAGAGGTTCGTCAAACGGTTCGTCGAACGGCACCTCGAACGGAGCCTTCAGAGGCTCGCTCATCTCTAGTAACCGCAGTCCTCATGCAGAAACATCAGTGTCTCACAGACACATAGTAGTAGAATGATTAGAAATAGAGTGTTCTGCTCCTCCTCGCATTGTTCCTGTCAATTGTATTGGCATCTGTGATGGTGATGCCGATATAAATGAAAGTACGATCGTCGGCAGGAGGTCCACGGGGCCACAGTGACTCACGGGCCCAATCTAGACAGCGCACTAGTGAATCATCTAGAATGGAGTGGCAAAAATGAGGTGCTCAAAATATTCACTCTGATCTAGACGGCTCACTACTGAAGCAGCTAGAACGGAGTGGCTAAAATGAGGTCCTCAAAAAATCCACTACGACACAATGTGGATATTATGAGGACTTTCAGCTGCGCTCTGTTACGGTTTTTGCTTTGAGGCTCCTCCCACTCTTCGAAAAAATCCATTGCAGTCACCTCAGTACCAAATGTACATAATGTAGTGGCTAAAATGAGGTCCTCAAAAAATCCACTCTGATATAGACGGCTCACTACTGAAGCAGCTAGAACGGAGTGGCTTTTTTGAGGTCCTCAAAAAATCCACTACGACACAATGTGGATATTATGAGGACTTTCAGCTGCGCTCTGTTACGCTTTTTGCTTTGAGGCTCCTCCCACTCTTCGAAAAAATCCATTGCAGTCACCTCAGTACCAAATGTACATAATGTAGTGGCTAAAATGAGGTCCTCAAAAAATCCACTCTGATATAGACGGCTCACTACTGAAGCAGCTAGAACGGAGTGGCTTTTTTGAGGTCCTCAAAAAATCCACTACGACACAATGTGGATATTAGGAGGACTTTCAGCTGCGCACTGTTACGCTTTTTGCTTTGAGGCTCCTCCCACTCTTCGAAAAAATCCATTGCAGTCACCTCAGTACCAAATGTACATAATGTAGTGGCTAAAATGAGGTCCTCAAAAAATCCACTCTGATATAGACGGCTCACTACTGAAGCAGCTAGAACGGAGTGGCTTTTTTGAGGTCCTCAAAAAATCCACTACGACACAATGTGGATATTATGAGGACTTTCAGCTGCGCTCTGTTACGCTTTTTGCTTTGAGGCTCCTCCCACTCTTCGAAAAAATCCATTGCAGTCACCTCAGTACCAAATGTACATAATGTAGTGGCTAAAATGAGGTCCTCAAAAAATCCACTCTGATATAGACGGCTCACTACTGAAGCAGCTAGAACGGAGTGGCTTTTTTGAGGTCCTCAAAAAATCCACTACGACACAATGTGGATATTATGAGGACTTTCAGCTGCGCTCTGTTACGCTTTTTGCTTTGAGGCTCCTCCCACTCTTCGAAAAAATCCATTGCAGTCACCTCAGTACCAAATGTACATAATGTAGTGGCTAAAATGAGGTCCTCAAAAAATCCACTCTGATATAGACGGCTCACTACTGAAGCAGCTAGAACGGAGTGGCTTTTTTGAGGTCCTCAAAAAATCCACTACGACACAATGTGGATATTAGGAGGACTTTCAGCTGCGCACTGTTACGCTTTTTGCTTTGAGGCTCCTCCCACTCTTCGAAAAAATCCATTGCAGTCACCTCAGTACCAAATGTACATAATGTAGTGGCTAAAATGAGGTCCTCAAAAAATCCACTACGACACAATGTGTGAAATTATAAGCACTTTATCGGCTGCGCTCTGTTACGTTTTTCGCCGTGAGGCTCCTCCCACTCTTCGAAAAAATCCACTGCAGTCACCTCAGTACCAAATGTACATAATGTAGTGGCTAAAATGAGGTCCTCAAAAAATCCACTCTGATATAGACGGCTCACTACTGAAGCAGCTAGAACGGAGTGGCTTTTTTGAGGTCCTCAAAAAATCCACTACGACACAATGTGGATATTATGAGGACTTTCATCTGCGCACTGTTACGCTTTTTGCTTTGAGGCTCCTCACACTCTTCGAAAAAATCCATTGCAGTCACCTCAGTACCAAATGTACATAATGTAGTGGCTAAAATGAGGTCCTCAAAAAATCCACTCTGATATAGGTGGCTCACTACTGAAGCAGCTAGAACGGAGTGGCTTTTTTGAGGTCCTCAAAAAATCCACTACGACACAATGTGGATATTAGGAGGACTTTCAGCTGCGCACTGTTACGCTTTTTGCTTTGAGGCTCCTCCCACTCTTCGAAAAAATCCATTGCAGTCACCTCAGTACCAAATGTACATAATGTAGTGGCTAAAATGAGGTCCTCAAAAAATCCACTCTGATCTAGACGGCTCACTACTGAAGCAGCTAGAACGGAGTGGCTTTTTTGAGGTCCTCAAAAAATCCACTACGACACAATGTGGATATTATGAGGACTTTCAGCTGCGCACTGTTACGCTTTTTGCTTTGAGGATACTCCCACTCTTCGAAAAAATCCATTGCAGTCAACTCAGTACCAAATGTACATAATGTAGTGGCTAAAATGAGGTCCTCAAAAAATCCACTCTGATATAGACGGCTCACTACTGAAGCAGCTAGAACGGAGTGGCTTTTTTGAGGTCCTCAAAAAATCCACTACGACACAATGTGGATATTATGAGGACTTTCAGCTGCGCACTGTTACGCTTTTTGCTTTGAGGCTCCTCACACTCTTCGAAAAAATCCATTGCGGTCACCTCAGTACCAAATGTACATAATGTAGTGGCTAAAATGAGGTCCTCAAAAAATCCACTCTGATATAGACGGCTCACTACTGAAGCAGCTAGAACGGAGTGGCTAAAATGAGGTCCTCAAAAAATCCACTACGACACAATGAGGATATTATGAGGACTTTCAGCTGCGCACTGTTACGCTTTTTGCTTTGAGGCTCCTCCCACTCTTCGAAAAAATCCATTGCAGTCACCTCAGTACCAAATGTACATAATGTAGTGGCTAAAATGAGGTCCTCAAAAAATCCACTCTGATCTAGACGGCTCACTACTGAAGCAGCTAGAACGGAGTGGCTTTTTTGAGGTCCTCAAAAAATCCACTACGACACAATGTGGATATTATGAGGACTTTCAGCTGCGCACTGTTACGCTTTTTGCTTTGAGGCTCCTCCCACTCTTCGAAAAAATCCATTGCAGTCAACTCAGTACCAAATGTACATAATGTAGTGGCTAAAATGAGGTCCTCAAAAAATCCACTCTGATATAGACGGCTCACTACTGAAGCAGCTAGAACGGAGTGGCTTTTTTGAGGTCCTCAAAAAATCCACTACGACACAATGTGGATATTATGAGGACTTTCAGCTGCGCACTGTTACGCTTTTTGCTTTGAGGCTCCTCACACTCTTCGAAAAAATCCATTGCGGTCACCTCAGTACCAAATGTACATAATGTAGTGGCTAAAATGAGGTCCTCAAAAAATCCACTCTGATATAGACGGCTCACTACTGAAGCAGCTAGAACGGAGTGGCTTTTTTGAGGTCCTCAAAAAATCCACTACGACACAATGTGGATATTAGGAGGACTTTCAGCTGCGCACTGTTACGCTTTTTGCTTTGAGGCTCCTCCCACTCTTCGAAAAAAT
The DNA here is from genome assembly GCF_048569485.1 of Anomaloglossus baeobatrachus. Taxonomy (NCBI): domain Eukaryota; kingdom Metazoa; phylum Chordata; class Amphibia; order Anura; family Aromobatidae; genus Anomaloglossus; species Anomaloglossus baeobatrachus. The sequence goes on from NC_134357.1 coordinate 516,178,453, forward strand.
CCATTGCAGTCACCTCAGTACCAAATGTACATAATGTAGTGGCTAAAATGAGGTCCTCAAAAAATCCACTCTGATCTAGACGGCTCACTACTGAAGCAGCTAGAACGGAGTGGCTTTTTTGAGGTCCTCAAAAAATCCACTACGACACAATGTGGATATTATGAGGACTTTCAGCTGCGCTCTGTTACGCTTTTTGCTTTGAGGCTCCTCCCACTCTTCGAAAAAATCCATTGCAGTCAACTCAGTACCAAATGTACATAATGTAGTGGCTAAAATGAGGTCCTCAAAAAATCCACTCTGATATAGACGGCTCACTACTGAAGCAGCTAGAACGGAGTGGCTTTTTTGAGGTCCTCAAAAAATCCACTACGACACAATGTGGATATTATGAGGACTTTCAGCTGCGCACTGTTACGCTTTTTGCTTTGAGGCTCCTCACACTCTTCGAAAAAATCCATTGCGGTCACCTCAGTACCAAATGTACATAATGTAGTGGCTAAAATGAGGTCCTCAAAAAATCCACTCTGATATAGACGGCTCACTACTGAAGCAGCTAGAACGGAGTGGCTTTTTTGAGGTCCTCAAAAAATCCACTACGACACAATGTGGATATTAGGAGGACTTTCAGCTGCGCACTGTTACGCTTTTTGCTTTGAGGCTCCTCCCACTCTTCGAAAAAATCCATTGCAGTCACCTCAGTACCAAATGTACATAATGTAGTGGCTAAAATGAGGTCCTCAAAAAATCCACTCTGATCTAGACGGCTCACTACTGAAGCAGCTAGAACGGAGTGGCTTTTTTGAGGTCCTCAAAAAATCCACTACGACACAATGTGGATATTATGAGGACTTTCAGCTGCGCTCTGTTACGCTTTTTGCTTTGAGGCTCCTCACACTCTTCGAAAAAATCCATTGCGGTCACCTCAGTACCAAATGTACATAATGTAGTGGCTAAAATGAGGTCCTCAAAAAATCCACTCTGATCTAGACGGCTCACTACTGAAGCAGCTAGAACGGAGTGGCTTTTTTGAGGTCCTCAAAAAATCCACTACGACACAATGTGGATATTATGAGGACTTTCAGCTGCGCACTGTTACGCTTTTTGCTTTGAGGCTCCTCCCACTCTTCGAAAAAATCCATTGCAGTCAACTCAGTACCAAATGTACATAATGTAGTGGCTAAAATGAGGTCCTCAAAAAATCCACTCTGATATAGACGGCTCACTACTGAAGCAGCTAGAACGGAGTGGCTTTTTTGAGGTCCTCAAAAAATCCACTACGACACAATGTGGATATTATGAGGACTTTCAGCTGCGCACTGTTACGCTTTTTGCTTTGAGGCTCCTCACACTCTTCGAAAAAATCCATTGCGGTCACCTCAGTACCAAATGTACATAATGTAGTGGCTAAAATGAGGTCCTCAAAAAATCCACTCTGATATAGACGGCTCACTACTGAAGCAGCTAGAACGGAGTGGCTTTTTTGAGGTCCTCAAAAAATCCACTACGACACAATGTGGATAATATGAGGACTTTCAGCTGCGCACTGTTACGCTTTTTGCTTTGAGGCTCCTCACACTCTTCGAAAAAATCCATTGCGGTCACCTCAGTACCAAATGTACCTAATGTAGTGGCTAAAATGAGGTCCTCAAAAAATTCACTCTGATATAGACGGCTCACTACTGAAGCAGCTAGAACGGAGTGGCTAAAATGAGGTCCTCAAAAAATCCACTACGACACAATGTGTGAAATTATAAGCACTTTATCGGCTGCGCTCTGTTACGTTTTTCGCCGTGAGGCTCCTCCCACTCTTCAAAAAACTAAATTTCAGTCACCTCAGTACCAAATGTACAGAATGAAGGCTACAGAGAGATCCTCAAAAAATCCACTCTGATCCAATATGGTAAGTTATGAAGACTGTCAGCTGCGCGGTTCCGTTTTTCCTTGTGAGGCTCCGCCCACTCTTTCAATGTCAGTCCTGCGGCCACGACTTGTGGAAATACAGTAAAATTAAAATTCCAGCAAAACTGAACAATCAGCGCTGTGTGGAATTATTTATATTGTAAAAAATAATAATAAAATGTAAGTTATAATAATAATGAAAATAAAAATTTGCCCTTTGGAAAAAAATAATAAATATAACAGTGTGAGCATCTAATAAATAAAAACATGAAATCATTCCAATTATAAATCTGATTCCAGCCCCTGCTGTAGAAACTGAACTGTGTTGTATGGAGAAAAGATCACAGAGATCATCAAAAAATCCACTCTGATCTAGCCACCTCACTGGTGAAGCAGCTAGAACGGAGTGGATAAAATGAGGTGACCAAAAACATGTGACTGCAGCGAGGCCTCAAGAAATCAACTCTGATCTAGTCACTTCAGTACTGAACCGGCTAGATCAGAGTTGAAAAAATGAGGACCACAAAAAACCCACTCTGATCTAGACACTTCAGTAGTGAGCCGGCTAAATCAGAGTGGAAAAAATGAGGCCTCAAAAAATCAACTCCGATATAGCCGGCTCACTACTGAAGCAGCTAGATCAGAGTTGATTTTTTGAGGACCACAAAAAATCAACTCTGATCTAGACGCAACCCTCCACATACCTCCACCTGCAGAGTAGATGCTAGAATGTACAGGCTCATTCTAGGTATGACGTCATTTGTCACGTGATAGGGGGGCGTGTTCAAAATGCTGCCCAATGTTTTCCAGACAGAATAAGCATTCTTTATTTTAAGTCCACGCGGACATAGAGGTGACTATAATAGAAGCGGAGGTCTGGGAAAGAGCCAATATATTCTAGCATCAACCCAAGATCTCTGGCTGCTCTGTGCTTCCAGGACCTGTGATGATGTCACATGGAGGGGAGGAGTCAGGGGTCACATGATCAGCTCCTCAGTGTGTGCAGGACTCTGCTGTGCTGGGTGTCATGGGGCTGGATGAGGGGAAGTTTATGTGTGGGGTCAGGAGGGGTTTACAGTGTGGATGTAGCAGAGCCGTGTGTGTACGACGTGTGCGGAGCTGTTTATGTACGGCGCAGAGTTGCATGTGTATAAGTACAGTGGGGGGCTTTATTATTAATAATAATCTTTATTTCTATAGCACCAACATATTCCGCAGCGCTGTACAATTCAGAGGTTTATATACAAGCAATAGTTATAGAAAAAACAATAATTACAGCAACGAAGACAACCCTGCTCATGAGAGCTTCCATCTACAATCTTTGTGTGTGTACAACGTGTACGGAGCAGAGCTGTGTATACTGCATGTGCATGTGTATGGAGCGTAGCCTTGCGTGTACAACATGTACAGAGAGGGCCTTGTGCCTATGACATGTGCGGAGCGGACCACTTGTGTACAATGTGTGTGGAGGAACCTAGTATATGACGTGTACGGAGCAGAGCCACATGTGTATGACATGTACGGAGTGTGTATAAGACGTGTACAGAGGATATGTGAAGCCCCTCACCTGCAGCGGTCGCCTAAGGGACTTCACCTCCAGGGATGGCACAGGTTCTTCACGTGTTGGGAATCTTCTGGCGACAGGGATGTCAGGTTCACTTTCACAGGAGTCGTGACGCCACTCTCGGTAATTGCGGTCAGGGGGTGACGGCCACTGCAGTTTAACGAGCGTCTGGGGCAGATGGTAAATGCAGTCTGGTGTTATGGCCTCCCGAGAGTGAGGCTGGCCCCAGGGGCTCGACTGTAAGTGCGTAGAACCACAGGTCGCAGAAAAACTCACACACAGTCCAGAATGTCTTTCACGGTTTTTACTCACTTTCAGTTGTTTTCTGTGAGGTAACCCGGGCGATACTGAGACAGACCAGAGAGAACCAGGTATCCTTCAGGCTGATCCAGGGGTGACTGTAAGCTCGCCTTCCTAGCACTTCTTGTTTCGGATAACCCCTGACTTGAAGTATATGGGATTTATCTAGGGAAGTCGCAACTGCCTTTTCTCCCCTTTCTGGCCAGTTTGCTGGCAGCGTGGACCAAGTAGAGATGGCTCCTTGCCCTGTCTCACTTATGGGCCCCTCGTTGCTGCGGATGCTGCGGACTCTTTGTTGGTTGGTGAGACACCTGGAATGCCCTCACCGACATGTTTTAGCAGACCAATAAATGGATGTCTGGCTCTAGGGACCTGTCTCCCGGACGTGCCTGGTCTACCAGGAGTCCCCGTACTCAACCGCCTCGCTTCCTGAGGTGTCTTTCAGGCTATGTAGCAACCGAAGTCCCCCGCAAACAGTCACTACACTTGCAGGGTCTGACTAGCGTGTCTGCGTACCCACTCTCCGCTTCAGACTGACATGTCCTCCTCCACTGCTTTCCTCTGACTCACTGCCACTGCAACTTCTTGCTTCCAGCTTCCCCAACGCACCACTAGCTGAGATGTGGAGGCCATGCCCCCTCATGGGTCTGCCCAGGGGTCCCCTCTAAGATGTGTGTGAGACCTGGTTGCAATGTGTCTGTGCGTACACACCCTATTCAGCCTTTGGGATTACCTGTTTGTACTCATAGTTACATAGTTACATAGTTACTTAGGTTGAAAAAAGACCTAGGTCCATCTAGTTCAACCTTCCTCCACCAGTTCATGGGTGCAGTACTCAGTGGTGCCTGACCAGGTCAGGGGCGCCACACATAGCATTGTGTGTATGACATGTATGACATGTATGGAGCTGATCACGTGTGTACAATGTGTGCGGAGTGGAGACGTGTGCGGAACAGAGCCTTGTGTGTGTATCTTGTACAGACTGGAGCCACAAGTTATGACGTGTAGATATAGGTCTGGACTGTGAGAGGGCCATTTACATTCATGAATATTCTTTTATCTAAACCCTCCATTGTAGCTCTGGCAGGATGTTTAGGGACGTTGTCCAGCTGGAGGGTGAACCTACACCCCAGTCTCAAGTCTTTTGCAGCCTCTAACAGGTTTTCCTCCAGGATTGCCTTGTATTTAGCTCCAGCTATCTTCCCATGATCTCTGACCAACTTCCCTGTCCCTGCTGAAGAAAAGCCTCCTCACAGCAGGATGCTGCCACCAATATGTTTGACTGTTCTCTAGAGTGACCATCGGCCTATTAGCTGCTTCACTAATTAGTGTTCTCCTTGCTTGGGATGTCATATCTTGGTAGGTTTGCAGTTGGGCCTTACTCATTCCATTTTTAGATGATGGATTGAACAGTTTCCCCATGAGATGTTCAGAGCTTAGGCTACTTTTTTTTTTTATAACCTAACCCTGCTTTACTGTTCTCTAGCTTTTTATCCCTGACCTGCCTGGTGTGTTCTTTGGTTTTCCATGGTTTCTTGCTTTGATCCCTAATGTTCTGAAACAAACAGTTAAGGCCCTCACAGAACAGTTGTAGTTATACTAAGAAGAAATTACAAGAAGGTGGACTCAATTTACTAATTAGGTGACTTCTGGAGGTGCCTGGTCACTCAGGACTAGAGATGAGTGAACCTTCTGTTTTGAGGCATGGGGTTCGGGCTCGGAAAATGACGTGAAAATCACCCTGGTGAGTATCGCGCTGTGCTGGTGTCTGAGTGCTGCGCAGCATTTTGAAAGCATTTTGTTCACGGAGAAATAGAAAAAAAAAAAGCACCGCCTACTCCCCTCCGGAAATGTTTTGCTGTGGGCTGAAAGCAAAACACTTCCAGAGTTAGGTGGGCTGTGCTTTTTTTTTAAAAAATTCTCCGTAAACAAAGCACCTTAGAACCCAGAATGTAACTCGAATTCGAGCCGATCACATACATCCCACAGCACGCATAATGCTGCGCAGCACTCAGACACCAGCACAGTGCTATATTCACCACAGGGATTTTCACATCATTTGCCTAGCCTGAACCCCGAGCCTCAAAACAGAAGGTTCACTCATCGCTACTCAGGACTTTGTTTAGTACACCAGACTACAATGGGGTGAATTTAATTGCCCATCATCTAGTGTCCGGGGCTCGAATTTCAACACAGACTTCTAACAAAAGTCCATGTTTGAGTTCGGGTGCTGAATAAAGCTTGTTGTAAGGCTGCAGTGCAGTCAATCTCTATATCCCATGCGGAAGCTCAGATGTGATTTATTATGCCACGTGCAGCTGTCCGAAAATGTATTTGGGACTGACCTCACGTGAGATCCGCATGAGAGTTAAAGAAGATGTGAGAGACATTGACGCGGCAAGAACAGTGGAGGATGTTGCCACTTTAAAAGCATTACCGCAACACATCTGGCAGTTTCATAGCTCCAATGCTAAATACATGACATTGATACAATACATGGAGGCATCATAGGGGGCAACAAAAAATTGCGTTGAGGAATCAGAATCGTTGTCCTCAGTGTCTGTGTTGTCTGAACTTAAGGCCGGAGTCACACTTGCGAGTGACTCACGTATAATATTCGTGAGTCTCGCATTGCATCACCCGACACTGCCTGCTGCTCTCGGAGCAGGAGCGTCTCAGCTCCATAGAAATACATGCAGCCGACCCACTCCTGTCCGGAGAGTGCGGCCGTGCCAGGTGATGCAATGCGAGACTCACGCGTATTACATGCGACTCACTCGCAAGTGTGACTCCGGCCTTAGAGAGGAAAATTCATAGTAGTTGAAGTGTTGCTCACCCTATTTACCCAGACCAGGAAACAGAGTATAAGAAGTAAACTTATCGCAGATATAGTCGTCTTTCTGTGCCATTAGGGTAAGTTCACACAGTGCGTTTTTCGCGGCGTTTTTGCGCAGTTTTCGGGTGCGTTTTTGCTCAGAAAACTGCATGACTTTGCTTCCCCAGCAAAGTCTATGAGTTTTCATTTTTGCTGTCTGCACACAGCGTTTTTTTTCAGCTGCGTTTTTGTGGTGCCACAAAAACGCAGCATGTCAATTATTCCCGCGTTTTTCACTGCGCTTTTCATCCATTGAGTTCAATGGGATGTTGAAAGACGCAATGAGAAACGCAAATAGCTGCGTTTTGGTGCGTTTCTAAGACCAAAAACGCAGCTATAAACGCAGGAGGTGGGTAGTAAAGTGACGTGTACAGGAAGAGGATTCCTTCTGTCAGTAGCGGCGCCATGTACAGGCAGGAGGTGGAAGCGGCTGCGAAAACAAAAGTTAACAGTAGAAAAAAAAAAGTTATACTCACCTGTCTGCAGACTCCCGGTGCCATGCCCGCTCCCATCTCTTCTCATGGTATCGCCGCTCCGGCTGTGTGCAGACGGCTGGGACACCTCCGATAGATGCAGGACCTGGCGATGGATCACCTGATGCAGTCACCTGATGCATCAGCTGATCGTAAGTATCGCGGTGACGCGGGCGCCCGGCCGGTATCAGCGGATGCGTCAGGAGACTTCATCCCTGATTACCGGCAGCTGCTGCAGCGATCGGACAGGATCAGACTCCCGCCCCATCGCTGCAGGAGCTGCCGGTAATCAGCACATAAGTGAGTATTATTTTTTTTTTTTGCACCGATGCATCTGCTGATTGTATAATCGGCTTTTATACAATCAGCTGATGTGTGATGGGATTCAGGCACTTGATCCTGACACATCATCTGATCGCTTTGCCTTCCAGCAAACCGATCAGATGATATTGGATCCGGATTGGACAGCGCGGGACCCTGACCCAGGATTACTGCGGAGGGGGCGTTCTTTATTTCAATAAAGATGGAGTCACTAATTGTGTTGTGTTTTATTTCTAATAAAAATATTTTTCTGTGTGTTGTGTTTTTTTTTATCTTTACTAGAAATTCATGGTGGCCATGTCTAATATTGGAGTGACACCATGAATTTCGGGCTTAGGGCCAGCTATACAGCTAGCCCTAACCCCATTATTACCCAGCGAGCCACCCGGCATCAGGGCAGCTGGAAGAGTTGGATACAGCGCCAGAAGATGGCGCTTCTATGAAAGCGCCATTTTCTGGGGTGGCTGCGGGACTGCAATTCACAGCGGGGGTGCCCAGAAAGCATGGGCACCCTGCACTGTGGATTCCAATCCCCAGCTGCCTAGTTGTACCCGGCTGGACTCAAAAATTGGGCGAAGCTCACGTCATTTATTTTTTAAATTATTTCATGAAATTCATGAAATAATTTAAAAAAAAAAGGGCTTCCCTATATATTTGGTTCCCAGCCGGGTACAAATAGGCAGCTGGGGGTTGGGGGCAGCCCGTACCGGCCTGCTGTACCCGGCTAGCATGCAAAAATATGGCGAAGCCCACGTCATTCTTTTTGTTTGGGGGGGGCAAAGAAATCCTACATACAGTCCTGGAAGGAGGATGCTGAGCCTTGTAGTTCGACAGCTGCTGTCTGCTCTCCTGCATACACTATTGGATGGAGGATGCTGAGCCTTGTAGGTCTGCTCCCCCTGACTCTCCCTCAAGCATACAGTCCTGGATGGAGCATGCTGAGCCTTGTAGTTCTGCAGCTGCTGTCTGCTCTCCTGCATACACTATTGGATGGAGTATGCTGAGCCTTGTAGTTCTGCAGCTGTCTGCTCTTCTGCATACACTAGTGGAGAATGAAGAACACATTGAAGAAGGAAATGACATCAGACCTTTTTTTTTTGTTCACTGATAAAAAACGCATAAAGACGCAGTGAGCAAAAACGCAGCAAAACGCAGCAAAAAAATGCACCAAATCGCGGCAAAACGCGTGCGTTTTGTGCCGCGGTTTTTTTGCCGCGGGTGCGTTTTTGTGCAGTTTTTGCCGCAAAAAACGCACAAAAACGCAGCGTCAAAAAAACGCAGTGTGTGAACCTAGCCTTACAGGGTGTTAAAGGGAAACCTTTGCACTGTGTTGTAAATACAAATCACTAACCCCCACCTGGGTGACATCCTTCTTTTGTCAAGGAATTGATTTAGTTGACGGAGAAGCTGCAGATGCAACTATTAAGTAATTGCAGATTACCTCAGATGTTATATACTTAGAGACTGTTGCAATAATTATTGGTAGTATAGTCTTCAGATTGTTATTTTTTTGGTTGTTTATCAGAATTGTATTGGTACAAAGACCGGTGACGTGATGCTTCTTGGAAATTATTCTCTTACGAGAACAGAGGTTCTGGGAGTAGAAATCCTTCTATTGTGAGCAAATTGGTGCTGGGAGAAGAAGAGTAGAGTCTTCTGTAGTTAAGACTCTATGGGTCCATTTCAGTTCTTCGGTTAACTGTGGGCATTGAAGTTGCATTGAAGTTGCAGTCAGAGGACTGGCAGCTATATGGAAGTAATCAGCCTCAGAGGTACCACCCATGTCCCTAAATATGATATAGAAGAAAGACTAAAAGGTAAAGAAGCAATGGATGGATGTAAAATGTCACTGAAAAGTTATAAAATTGGGAGAGGTGTATCTGCAATTAAGGGTACGGTATCACTTGCGTACGACTCGTACGAGTCTCGCATCGCTATCACCCGGAACGGCTTGACGCTCTCTGGACAGGAGCGTCTCAGCTGCATGGAAATACATGCAGCCGACTCACTCCTGTCAGGAGAGTGTTCGACCGTGTCGGGTGATACCGATGCGAAACACGCACGAGTCATGCACAAGTGGAACTGTGCCCAGAGAAGGATGGTTGAAAGATAAGAACTATTTGGGCAGACTAGGATGTGGTTAGAAGTAGCCAAGTGTCTCTCACTGAGTGAACATAAATCAAAACAAACCATTCAAGGTGCTGTGTATGCAATCTGTGATAGTATGAAAATCCAGTGAACCCTACAGTCCCTATAATTCATGTAAAAACCTGCACCCCTTTTTTCTTTTGGCACCCCTGCCTTATACAGGACTGATGGTATAGTCAAATGTGCAAATAGATAAAAAAAAAACCAAAAACAAAGACAAATATTTGCTAAGTAGAGTAAGAGATTTTTCTTTATAAAAATACAAACTTTATTTTACATATCTTTAAATAACAATAAAATATCAATATCACAAAGTCAGAGGAGCTACAGTGCAATGCGGACAAAATCTACATCACCCTCATCTCACCAATAACCATCATAAGACCAGGGCCAGCGTAACACCGTAATCCCTATATTACACATGTAAATGAATATTCACATAATTCATAAATAAGATGTCAGTATTAGGGCCTGAGTTATCTCATCACAGGATCAGTGATTAATCCATATACCTCACTCAATAAGGGGACGGAGAGACATAGAACTCCAAACTCCATTGTAGTACCTAATGCAAAGTCGGCAAGGATATAGAAATGGATGGTGCTCAAATACCACAGCATGTCACTCACCCATAGTAGTCCTGGTTACCGGGAGAAGAGAGGACGCAACGTGAGGCCCCGACGCACGTTTCGCATAGGGCTTCCTCGGGGTTGGTCCGTATTTATATCTACATTAATGTCATTTTTTTCAGAAATTGATGTTAATAGTTAGGTGGAAATTATATATAGGATAGACCTGCAGACATTGTGGCCAACAGAATCCCCCTGGGGCTAACTATTTTGTGTCCTGCTTTTCCCCACACCTAGGTATATTGACCAAGGTGCCTCTTTCTCAGGAGGACCACAAGTCATGTACATTTTCTACCTCCTAGGATATAAAATTACCTGCAGGTACAACAATATAATAATAATAATAATAAATCTCTTTATTTCTATAGCGCCAACATATTCCGCAGCGCTTTACAATTCAGGAGGCTCATATACAAACAAGTAACAGTTTGAGAAAATACAATAATTCGAGCAACAAAGACAACCCTGCTTGTGAGAGCTTACAATCTACAATGAGGTGGAGTGGGGGACAAGGTAGAAGTGCTTATTTACAATGACAATCCAGCCATCTTAAAAAAATGGGGGACAGATGAAGGCTGCCTCATCCAGTCAGCCAAAACTTTGACATGCTTTCAGGTGCAGTAGAGTTTGATGGAGAGTTATATTGTTAAACGTTGTTGAGGGACTATGTGAATTGAATTTGATTAGGGAGTGTGATAGGCCACTCTAAAAAGATATGTTTTTAGGGAGTGTCTGAGGCTGTGTAAGTGGTAATTCGACCTAGTTTCTTGGGGTAGAGTATTCCAGAGGATTGGTGCAGCTCGGTAGAAGTCTCGGATGTGGGAGTGGCCCAGGTAGACCCAAGTGAATTCGTACCAGCTGTGGTCCCTCAGCGAGATCATTGCCCTCGTAACCCACCTCCGAAATCCACAGAAAATTCCCCTAGCATTTGAAACAAGTCTCCAAGGCACCCATGAGGCATATCGGGCCACATGGGATGACCTAATCTAGATTATTTTGTAAGAAAGGAACTTTTGTTTTTTTTATATACAGAGGATGAGACATTGGAATTGGGCATAATAGAATTAAAACAAGAATGTTGCCTCTGTGTTCGAACAAACATGGTTGGATTTTGGGTATGAGCATAATGACGATACGGATCGCCGATTATAGCTGCAATGTTTCATTAATGACCTACAATACAAACCATAGTACGCATTAGTTGACCAGAGTGGCGCAATATGCAGTGGGTTGACCTGAAGGAAATAGCCCGGGGTGCTGAACTAGAAATCATAACGGAAAGTTATTTTGGCCCCTATGCAGCGCAGAATAGGACGGGGAGAGGGGGAAACCATCGTCAAGGAGGCGATAGAGACTACAGCAATGTAGAATGTTGGTCTCTTGGGCAAAAGGGCATTTTTCAGCCACATGTCCCACAAAGTCAACATCTACTGCTCTGACCCTTCCATAGGAAGCTGTCAATCCAGGTGTCTCCTTTTGCACTCTTGTCACCCTCCCCAGGGACCCACACTCACTGTTCCCTTTTCCCTGGGAGAGGGCAAACTGTTTCATTTTTCAAAGACACTGTACACCATTAAAGCAAGAATGCAAGAGCAGATCTCGGAGGATGTACTGTCCCGCAGATATGTAATTTGGGGTTATTGGGAGGACCTACTAAATTATTACTGACACAGCTCCACCACTGAATTTGTATGATTCAATTATGACCCAGGTTTTAGTTTTCCCTGATGTACTGTACCTATTAATTTGTTAGTGACAGACGTGTTGCAGAATATTAGGGCCTGCATAATATTTACTCCAAATGGTCCCAAGATGATCACCCCCTTAAATGAAGGTACCTGTGTAGTCCCCCAACTCTGACAAGTCCCACAGTTATTGGGCTCAAGAATATATCAAGCCACTTGTAGGAATATAGCAAACTAGACGTGGAAAACTTTCCCCTGTACTGCCACAAACAGGCTAGACATATAGTATATCTGGAGTCTTCACCGAAGAACAGGGTGGCAGACAGCGCCCTCTAGGGTATTACTCTGTGATCCTAGATCCAGTTATCATGGGGTCTCCTGCTTGTGTGAGAGCTGTGGCAGCTGACTCGTTAGATAGATAGAAAACATAGTGTTAGGCTATATGCGCACGCTGCAGTTTTTTCTGCACACAAACTGCAACCAAAACCGCACCTTGTAACAGAGAACCAAAAAAAACGCTTGTAATGATGGTGTGTTTTTTCTGCGATTTTATTAGTGTCTTTATATATATATATATATATATATATAAATAAAATATATATATATATATATATATATATATATATATATATATATATAATTTATTTAACATTTTTATTGATTTTAACAAGCACCAAACATCGACATAATAAGCATGGATTATTGGTACAACATAGAACCCTTCTTCAGGTGTCACCACACAAAAAACGAAAGGAGTGTACAAGACTGAAATGGTAAAGAGGCACCGTTGGCGCCACAAGGTGTGACTGTCAAGTGTAAGGGGTGCTTCACACACAGCGAGATCGCTGCTGAGTCACGGTTTTTGTTACACAGCAGTGACCTCATTAGCGATCTCACTGTGTGTGACACTGAGCCCCTGCTGTGAGATTGCTGCTCGTTACACACAGCCCTGGTTAGTTTTTTTATTGTTGCTCTCCCGCTGTGACGCACAGATCGCGGTGTGTGACAGCGAGAGAGCGACGAAATGAAGCGAGCAGAGAGCAGGAGCTGGCTCCCTGCTCTCTGCACATGTAGAGACGTTATGATCGCTGCTGCGTCGCTGTGTTTGACAGCTAAGCAGCGATCATAACAGCGACATACAAGGTCGCTGTTACGTCACAGAAAATGGTGACATAACAGCGACGTCGCTGTCGTTATGTGTGAACCCAGCTTAACTTTAAACCTTCAATGTCCATAAGGGGGAAAAAGGAGATAAGAGAGAAAGAGAAGTAGAAGAGGAAGAGAAGGGACCATGGTTAACCACCTAAAAAGCAAACGTTCCATCGAAAGATGGCGGTATCTTTGTTTCAGGAAATCAGGCGCCTACACAGGGGAGGAATTTGTTATATCTCCGTTGAAAATCCTGTGATCAGGTACTTCTAAAAAGCGCTCAAGTGGTATCTTCTCTCCAGGAATCCAGGAGCCTGCACAAAGGAGAAACCTGCTGTGTTCTTGCTTAAACCCTATACTCAGGTAGATGTAAAAACTCACAACGCAAAAACAGCCTGTTTTATTCTGCTGGAGACTTTGTATCCAGGTACCGAGAAACTTGTAGCGCAGAGACTGCAACTATCTGCTAAATTGCTACATTCTTGGAAATATTGAGCGGTAATACGCTAGATGTGCTGACAATAATAATCCTGATAAAGGCAATTGCGGCTTTTGTGGAGTGCACGAATTAAAGCAATATTTGAAGATCTTATGTTATTGTAGTACAGAAGTCATCTATCCTTAAAACGGAGATTTGTTTTGTGCACATTGTGAACTATTAGAAAACCTTCCCTGAGGTTTTTATTTAATATTTTTATTTAGTAATTTTACCACAATTCCAAATTGTATACAAGTACCTGTATTTTTGTAATCTATATTAGCAGATGGTAGCCGTCGGCCGAGGCTCCATATGCTTTATTTACTTGTGGTATATTATAATAGAGTTTGTGTGATTTATTGTGTGAGTGGAGAACAAAATAAAATAAAATACTATTTTTTTCCAAGTTTACATTGTTGTGGTTCAGCGCAAATTTATATATAGGATTTATCCTTTCTATATTATACATATGAATACATATTTTGAAACAACCTTTTACTTTTTAAAGGACGTTAGAAAGATTAAAAATTTAGCAGCAACTTTTCTTTTTCATTTTTATTTAACAAAATTTTTAAAATGTATTATTTTTACAGACTTTCACTGTTGAAGCGATTTTGATGGGCATATATATCAGGAACCTGCAAAAGCGATATCACTCTAAAAGCTGCCCCCCTCAAACATTTATTAAGCCTTCAGATGGTTCACAGGCAAACTGAAATGAAAAACTATGGGCCCGATTCAATGCAGTAACTTTCTTTTGTCTTGTGGTATTCATTGACTATTTTTGTGACAAATTCTTATTAACAAATCACCTAAAAGGGCAAATAAAACCCCTATTTTAGGGAATGTTGATAAATTGTTGCTGTGCTGGTTATCATGGTAGTGGACGAGGCGAAGTTTATGTGTGGGGTCAGGAAGGATGTAGCTGAGCCGCATGTGTATGATGTGTATGGATTCTATTTACAACCAGGCTGCAGCTGATAAAGCAGGGTAAACAGAAAAAAAACAAACATAAAAGGGAATACCCCGTTAAAATTTAACTTTTAATAATATCATTAAAAGGTCAAATGACCAAAAAACACACACAAAAGAAGAATGATAGGGTATATACTGAGAATAGCCAGGTGGGAGGTAGAAAATAGGAGAATACTGGCCCTAGAGTGTCTCTCCCTACCTAGCAATGGAGGGTATGACGTTCTAGGGTTGTGATGCCGCCATTCAACGACTGGAAGCCCTCACCAGAGGGGAAGTATACCTCCCACCTGGTTAGGGCTCTTTTCCACTTGTGTTCCGCTTCCGACCCTCTGCTGTGGGTGTCAGCCAAGGGTCATGTGACTGTTATGCGATTGCACCACAGCTACAGAGAAGAGGGAAGGACCACTTTCTCCCTCTCCTCCGTTGTCTGTCTCTGTGTGCACCGCACTGCAGTCGCATAACATGTGATTTTACACACGTCAGCCGAGACTTGGTGTAAAACGCAGCATGGTGCGATTGCACAGAGAGCCCGATTCGTGTGGAGAAAACACAGGACAGAGGACACGGCCTCAATGATTAACACTGGTGCGAGTGCGATCCGATTTTTTTAATCGGATCACACTCACACCAGGAAATTGCGAGTGAAAAAAAAGCCCTTATTGTGAGTATATACTTGATCATTCTTCTACCTTTTAATGATATTACTAGAAGTTAAATTGTAAGTGGGTTTCCACTTTATGCATTTTTGCATATGGATTCTAATCACCGCACACTCAGAAGTAGTTTGCAAAAAGGGTTCAAAGTTTATTTACAAATGTGGTACAGGACAGTAGGTGGTGTCGCTTATTTCCCGACACCACCTACTGCCCTGTACCACATTTCTAAATAAACTTTGAACACTTTTTGAAAACTACTTCTGAGTGCGGTGATTAGAATTTATTGACTACGTGGGATTCTCATCCCCTCTACCAGCACCTCTATCCTGACTGAGTGCACGCCATACAGAAACTTTATGATGTTTATGGTGCAGAGCAGTGTGTACAATGTTTTTAGAGCAGACCCGTGTGTGTCCAACGTGTACAGGGAGAAGCTGCGTCTGTACGAAATGTACAAAGTCGAGACACCTGTGTACGTAGCAGAGCCACGTATATGTACACCATGTTCAGAGCAGAGCAGTGTGTATACGATGTGTACGAAGCGGAGCTGTGTGTGTACATTCTGGAGCCATGTGCGTACTTAGCGCCGTGTGTGTATGGAGTGGAGCTAATGGATTCACATATTATGACATATCTATGTGAACTACCATTTAATATGGCTGATATTTGTCTTTATTATACCTCTCTGGGAGGCTAGTGGAGCCGTGTGTATGATATGTACAGAGCAGAGCAGTGTGTGTATGGAGCGGAGCCATGTGTACAGAGCGGAGTGTGTACAATACAGAGCCATATGAGTGTACAATGTGTAATAATATTTATGGAAGTGACTATTGTTACGGTTGATTTTACTCATGAACATTTTTTATCTTATGTCAACTAATGTCTTGCATCAATCAGAGACTATTGCTTTTCATTTGTTTTAGGGCCACCATTTTGGCTTAAGACCTTGAAGCCATTTTGTAGATAGTTAGGCGTTTCATGCATATTTATGCTTGCAGCTCTGATTAGTCGGCTCCTGTTGTTGTACCTTAGCATATTGCTGTATATATTCCCCTCCCCCGCTTCTCTTATGTTAAGGAATTTACAGGTTTTATGATGCAGATCTCTCGAGCTGTATTTTAGGGTGCCAACCTCCGCAGTAGGGCTAGATAATCAGGGTTTATCTTAGGACCAGATCTAGTTACATTTTTGTAGCCCTTTTTCTATTTAGGGACATTCCCTGTGTGTAACCCTATTCTACCTTCTCTTTAGTAAAGTCATATGCACTTTATCACTGGGGTGTGACTTTTATAAATACAAATATATTTGTCAAGGCATAGGCTTTGAATCGTTTGTTCAGTATAATAATAATAAGATGATGTGTCACTTTGAATGTTTTATGTATTGTTTCTCTACATATACCTAATTGAAATATTAACGGAATGTATAACCAAGACAAATTATGCTTAGGGCTAAGTAGAATAAGTTTTAGTTCTGAACTGACATTCATGAATAGAAGAGATACTCATCTGTAGTTTCAAATACGTAATTGACATTGTTCTATTCATAGACTCTCGTCCATGCCTAGACACACCTGAAATGCTTTACTAAAAAATGTTGTTCAAACAAGGAATAAACTATGCCCGGCTGGCTGGTTGGTTAATAGATAACGTGGATGTATTGAGTAAGCTATATATATATGCTGTGTTTTGAATACAAGGGGCAGAAGAGCATTGAGCTTCTCCCGGATAGAGACACATCTCTGTGTGGTCCTTTTTCATTTCATATACATCTGCGCAGTTCTGATTTGGAATCCTCCTCCGAGACCCTGAGACAGAGCCCATGGAGGTCTCCCCCAACATTATTATTGGGAATTATATGTTAAACAGGCCCTACAAAAGCAGCTGAAGTGGCTCAGGGGAGTCTAACCTGTGAGATGCAGTGTGAAGGCTCATTAGTGTTGCGGAACCTGAAGGAGCAGTTGTGTGATGGGCCTTGAGAGAGACAGGTGTGCTGGACTGTCCATGTATGATAACCTGAAGAGTTACCTGTGTTACCAAGTTAATGAGACACTTTAATTTATGTTACCTTACCCGCAAAGAACGCACTTTGCAGCGCACATACATATACAGAATACTGTACATAGACTGTACATGCACACTAGGGTGCCAAGGAAAAATGAACTTTGCAAATTGTTAAGTCTTACCCCTCAAATTTGTTCCTTTTGGCATAAGGATTCACCATCTAAAATAAGTTGACATTAAATTTAGATTTACCACTTGCTCAAGGTATGTGAATTATTTCATGTTTCTCATTTTCCACAATATTGTACAATAACCAGTTTGTCATCATATCTTTAACTGGATATACTATTTATAATTCAAAAAACATAGAATGACAGTAAGCATTCCATTACAGTAAAATATGCATTAATCAATTATGTAGATTGTAATGTATCAGTACTTAATAGCAGTGTAGCAGTCAGTTCAGTTGTTTGCGGAACTTGCGGCAGCTGGACTGCATACCAGTGTTGACTTGTTCGGATCTGGAAACTTCCATCTGTGTTTTTCCAGTGACCATAAGTCCTGCTTTCTGTGCTTTTCTCTGTTTTCTCAACTCTTACAGCGAGTCTCGCTGTCTGCGCCGTTCCTAGCCAGCTTTGTATAGACGGGACCCATACTTCCTCTTCTTCCTTTCTCCCTTTGCGCCTCCAGAAACATTCTATCCTCCTCAGTGTTTATCATGCTCATGGCGTCAGCATGAGCTATGTCAAACAGATCGTTTAAAATATCTATAAACTCTTCTTCTTTGTGTTTTTGTGAGTCGGTTTTTCTTCCAGAATTTTTCTTTAATCCTTGCCATTTACCATGTAGGTCTTTAAGTTTCACAACTATGTTGTATTCCTGACGTGTAGGAATTCGTGCTTTTGCCCAAAATTGTATCACTTCTCTTGCTGTTGCTGTAGCGCTGTCTTGAATTGTTTGACGTTCAACAGTGTGCAGTTGAAAGAATCTGGATAATACTTGTCTGTTTGAAGGCAGTTTGCATCCTGTTATCAAACTTGCTGTCCCTCCAATTAGCCATATACCATGAGCTTTGCCTTCGCTTACTTGCATTCCAGTAGTCATCATCTACATGAAATAAAATATAGTAGATGTGATTACATAGTGAATATTCAAAATACCTTTAATACAGGTATACTACTTCCTTCATTATTCAATAGTAATGATAAGCCAGTAGTGGGGATGATGCATATAGTCTACTGACTGAATCGAAGTAGCATTGCTGCATTTATAAATATCAACGTCATCATTCCAAATAGAAACTGCAATATGATGTGCCATTGAGCAACCAGTAAATGATAACTAATCTTAAAGAAAATTTTAAAATATCTATGACCAAAAAGGAACAAAATTAGGGGGTAAGACCTTCAAAAACTTGCTACTTAATTTTTACCATGCATTTCCTTGGCACCCTAATGCACTCTCAGCTCTGCTACATATGCATATTTATAGTCACAGAGCTCTTCTACATATATAAATTATATACACACATATTTTTGCTATTCCTTCCAGGTATTTTGATTGATCACATGACCTGAAAAGTCCTGGAGCTAGTCGGGTGGAAGGTTCTTCAGCTGCTCACTCAGCACGTCCAGCCTTTGTGCAGGTGTCGGTAAATTTGTCTCCTGCTCTGCACAGATCACATAGAACAGTGTAGGGCAGGAGGAGAGAGCAGTTCTCTCAGTGATCAGGAAGGACACTGTCTCCAGTTGTTGATAGTTACAAGTAGCTGCCTTCGGACTGTAAGGCCGGTTCAGACTTGCGTGTTTAATCAAGTACAAGCCACATGCATGGGTATAGTCCTAGGTGTGTCACACGTGACATCTGTGTATGCATACGTGTGACACATACCAGAGAAACGTGTCTTTCAAATAAAAATATTTTCTATATTTACCTGTATCCAGCACCGCTTTCTTTGGCTCTGCTCTCCTAGTTTTGACCCCAGCTCATTAAAACCATTCGCTGCACCTCGGAGCTGGAAGCAGGAACACTGCCGAGGACAGTGCCAGGGACAGCATCTCTGGTGACAGGTGAGTATTCAGCAAACAATGTGTGCGCAGTGACGTCCGGGAGAGTATTTTCTCCTTGCAGATTTGATTCAGATTTAAATCTGCAGCATGTCAATTCTTGCAGCGTTTTTGCTACAGATTTCAACCAAAGACACACTGAAAACAAAACAAAAACCGCATGTTTTTGCCGCTGCATTTTTTCTACCAAGAGATGCAGAAATTTCTGTACCAAATACTAAATACATACCCTAAGAGGCACTCACATAACAATATTTTTTTCCTGTTAAGTTTGTCCCAGGCTATGTTCACACAGTTGTGTTCTTGCTCCTTTTTTGTAAAAAAAAAAAAAAAAAACACCCTGCATTTTGTGCTGCTTTTTTTTGTGTCACTTGTCTACAGTACGTTTCAATAAATTTAGTTTCATTCACCAAAAAAGAAGTAATTTTTTCCCACTCATTGGTTTCAATGGTGAAAAAAGCAGCAAAAACCGCTGAAAGAATTGACATGCTGCTTCTTTGAAAAGCGCAGCAGTATACCATTTCAATCAGTTAAAAAAAGCAAGTGTGCGTGTGTGTGTATATATATACATATATATATGTATATATATATACACACACACACAAACATACACATATAAGATTTCTGGAATCTGATAGGTATTGTAAAAAGCAGCTTTGTATTACCATGTATTTGCATAAAACCAATAAATAAAAATAACATGCAAAAAGTGCAGCAAAAATGCATTGTATGAACATAGCCTTGTAGTCCAAAAATACAGTAAGTTCTAAAGTAATTTCCCTTTCTCATTCAATTATACAACGTTTTGGGATTTTTGGGGGGGGGGGTTTGTACAAATTGTCAATAACATATATAGTTTCTCCTCATGTGAGTGATTTTTGATGATAAACAAAATATTAATTTCCAATAATTCATATTTCAAAATCTAGGTATGAATATGGCTTCTTCCCTGTGTGAACTCTCTGGTGTATAATAAGATTCGATTGCTGGTTAAAATATATCCCACATTCTGAACATGGAAAAGGCTTCTCCTCTATGTGCGTTGTCTGATGTATGACAAGTTTTGCTTTACGTGCAAAACATTTCCCACATTCTGAACATGAATATGGCTTCTCCCCTGTGTGAAATCTCTGGTGTCCAACAAGATTTGATTTCTGCGCAAAACATTTCCCACATTCTGAACATGAAAAAGGCTTCTCCCCTGTGTGAATTCTCTGGTGTCCAACAAGATTTGATTTCTGTGCAAAACATCTCCCACATTCTGAACATGAAAAAGGCTTTTCCCCTGTGTGACTTCTCTGATGTTCAACAAGAGTTGATTTATGTGTGAAACATTTCCCACATTCTGAACATGAATAGGGCTTCTCCCCAGTATGAATTATCTCATGCCTAACAAGATATGATTTCTTGTTAAAATATTTCCCACACTTGGAACAAAAAAATCTGTTCTCCTCCGTGTGATTTTTTTGATGGTTATCAAGGAGAGAACAGTTTCCATATTCTGAATGTGAAATTGACATATTTGCTTTAAGACCAGTTCGTTTTTTAATGCCTCTTTTGTGACTTCTATTTTTCTTAGTAGTCTGTAATGAATCAAAAGATAGGACCTTTTTCATAGAATCAGATGATAAATCTTTTCTGTGAAGGAATGATGGGATAAATTCAGTTGTATCCTGTTTGATATCAAAGTCATCTGATTTAATAATTGAAGATGTCAGTTGTCCCTCTGATCTCCTGTCACCGTCATCTGTCAAAAATAAAACCAATTATTATTTTTGAACAAAATAGCCTTAATTTCTATTTTTGAAAACTTCTAATTAAAAAGTCCATAGAAATATAAAGTTATGTACTAAAATTGAATTATTCATCAAAACAATGACAGTTCATTCTAATAAAAGACCTCAAAAGGATGAACCAGTAGAACATGGTATTCAACTGTTTGTTCATTCTGCCTCCAAAATTTTGGACTAAGGGAGGCTTTGCACATTGCAACATCGCACGTGCCATGTCGGTGGGGTCAAAACGAAAGTGACGCACATCCGGCGTCACTTTCGCCATCGTAGTGTGTAAATCCTAGATGATACGATTAACGAGCGCAAAGGCGTCGTTATCGTATCATTGGTGTAAGCTCCGACTTTTTCATAATTACGCTGCCGCGACAGGTACGATGTTGTTCCTTGTTCCTGCGGCAGCACACATCGCTGTGTGTGAAGCCGCAGGAGCGAGGAACATCTCATTACCTGCCGCCGCCGGCTATACGGAAGGAAGGAGGTGGGCGGGATGTTTACATCCTGCTCATCTCCGCCCCTCCGCTTTGATTGGCCGCCTGCCGTGTGACGTCGCTGTGACGTTGTACGACCCGGCCCCTTAGGAAGGAGGCGGGACGCTGGCCACAGCGACGTCGCAGGACGGGTGAGTGCATGTGAAGCTGGCGTAGCGATAATGTTCGCTACGCCAGGAATCACAAGATGTCGCTGCTGCGACGGGGGCGGGGACTATCGCGTGCGACATCGCAGCATCGGCTTGCGATGTCACAACGTGCAAAGCCCGCCTAAGAAGCCATGAAAATATATTATGTAAGCCAAAATTATACCAACAAAAACTTCTACTCATCTTGCTAAAAACATGCCCCCACTCAGGTCCATCTCTCTCAATAAAAAAATCTGAGGATTTCTCCATTATAAAGTAGCTCAGAGGCTGTTGGAAAACTGTAACCCCGACGTTGCCTCCTCCTAGCAGGGAAGCAGACGTGCTCACCGATGCAGCTGCCCGGCTTCTGTCCTGTCTGGGGAGCTCACTCTATCCCAAGTCACCACGTACCAGGACCTGTGTATGCCAAGTAGGCCTCCTGGTATGATGCTCTACCTCTTAGAAGGGATAGCGCGAGCACATCCTAAAGGTCACCAGCCTATGGCTAAAACTCTATGTATTTAAGGCACCTCCCCTATAGGTGCCTGAGCAAGTAAGTTACTAATGTACTTGCTGCCACCTGTACACCAGTCTGCCTTCCAATACTGGCTTTGTCCGTGAACTTGATCCTGCCCTTCCTGTCTTCAGTACAGATTCCGTCCTGCCTGTCTCCAGTGGTACTCCATCCTCCCAGGCCCTTCTACCTGCTCCATCGTTCCTACCCTTACGTACCTGCTCCCTGACCCTTGGGTCAACTGATGTAGTACTGGAACCTTCCCAGAACAAGTACCTGGTGTCTACCCATTAGCCCAGTCTACCCTCACTGTCAGAGACTCTGGAGAAAACTGTGTAGACACTTAGTCAAGCCCATATAGCACAAGTACACTCCATGGCACAGTGGGTCCTCACTCGCTTCACCTACATGCCCGCATCAGCGACTGTGACAGTTTGCTTAGGCCATGGACCCCACTGGCTCCAATCCTCCCCCACTATCAGAAGTATTTCAAGAGATGACTCGCCAACGAGAACAGCAGGATCAAATCCTGACCTTCCTGTGGTCGGGGAACGTCCATTTGGTCGCCCTGACGCCGGCCGTTTCTCCTTCACCAGGCACTGCTACAACAACCTTGGCTGCCATTACTCAGCCTGCAGCCCTCATACCTGGAGTCGGTCTACATCTCTTTGCCTCACCATGATTTGATAGGGACCTTAAACTTTGCTGAGGGTTTATCAATCAGTGGCCTTTTAAATGTCTTATCTGGGACGAGAGGCTGTTGCCTGGATCAACCCCCTATGGGAGAGAAGAGACCCTATTACCTCGGACATTCAGGTCCTTTTGGGGGCCTTCAACAAAGGCTTTGGTGAGCAGGATCATGTTTCCTCTGCAGCAACCTCCCTTCTCAGGCTGCATCAGGGTAGCCAGACTGTGGGACAATATGCGATACAATTACATTGCCTTCCCTCAGAACTAGAGGATCAAAGACGAACTGGCTGGCCATGATACCCAGGCCATCCTTGATGTTCACATCTACTCGGTTACTCTGATCGATCTCAGGATCCAGGAATAGACTAGTGAGGTGACACGTGAGAGGAGACAGCTGCGCCTGGCTCCATCTTTTCAGAGGCCATTGACTTCCCAGTCTCCTGCTACTGTTCTTGAACTGATGCAGGTCGACAGTGTCAAGTTAACTGAGCAACGACAGGAAATACTATATGTTGTGCCAAGCAGCTGTGCTTTTAATCTCATTCGTTCTAGTCTCACGAAGCTCGGAAACTTCCAAGCCTGTTGTGGAGGCTGCCCTAAGTGACTCCGCCCCTCTGCTAACTGTGCCTGGGCCTATGTCATATAGAGATATCTGGTTCTGTATGTCGGCTTTCATGAACTCTAGATTGGCAGGAAATTTCCTGCAGCAAGCTTCTGATTTGACATCTCCAAAGTCCTTTGATGGTAACGTCTGTCGCTTGAAGGGATCTATCCGAGTCTATACACCTTGTAGGTGGAATTATGGGATGGATTGTTGCATAGAAGAAAAATCTCCTTTCTGGTGCTTCCAAACTTGTCACACCCTCTCCTCCTGGTACTAATGAATGCATTCTAGACTGGAAATTCGGAAAAGTGCTCCGTTGGGGATCAATCTTGTAACGAAGGTTGTTTCAACTCAGAACGAACTTTTGGCAATCAGCAATATCATCTAGCCTTCTGCATACTGGTCTTATGCTGATGTCTTCAATAAGAAGGAGGAAATGTTGCCTCCATTTAGGCCGTAAGACTGCCACATTGACTTGCTTTCTTGATCCTCTCTTCCTCGAGGCTGTATCTATCCCCTGTTGCAGGTAGAGACCAAAGCCATGTCTGATTTATGTCAAATTGATGTGTGAGCAGTAAAATGCTCAGGTACATGTTACTCACTAAGAGCAGATGGATGGTCAGATGTGCACAACTCGAACTATCTTCCGGACAAATGCTCGAGTCCCTCATTGATTTCCATTATACTTGGGTGCTCGAGATGTACCCATCTGAGCATACAACTGCTCTTAACCAGTACCAAGCACAGGAGCATTGTAGTGCTTGCTCATCTCTACTCCTGAGCGTAACTATTACATTGGGGATTGAGAATTGTTGGTAAAAACACCAAGGTTACTTGCCGGTAGCCAGTTTTTCCAAAACCCATGACAGCACCACGTGAGAGAAGGATCTGCACAGCAAGGATAGGAAACCATTCTGAAATAAAAAGGGTGGTACCTCTCTCCCTTTTCAGTTGTTTTTCGAGAATGAGAGGCCCTCCAACAATCGTTAGTAACTTAACTGCGTCACCCACTAATACACACGCGCACACACACCATTATAGTGCACAACCAAGGGTGTAGAAGAAGAAGGGTTGATTATATGGGTGCTGTCATGGGTTCTGGAAAAACCGGCTACTGCTAAGTAACTTTGGTGTTTTCCCCTAACCCATGACAGCACCACGTGAGAGAATTACAGAGAACTGAATGGCTTAGGGAGGGACCACTGCCTCGAGAAGTCTTTGACCAAAGGAAAGATCAGGCGAGGAAGATAGATCCAGCCGGCAGTGTTTGAAAAAGGTAGTTTGCGAGGACCAAGTAGCGGCCCTGCAGATCTGGTCAAGAGATACCTGTGCCTTCTCCACCCAGGAAGTCGACATCGCTCAGGTGGAGTGAGCCCGAATGTCATCAGGGGCAGCAACAGCACTAGCAGAATAAGCTAACAAAATAGCTTTAACTTTAGCAATATACCATTTAATTAAAAAGACGCCTAAAATGTACCTTTTAATAATAAACCTTTAAAAAGACATAAAACATACAAACAAAGTAGCACTGCATGTGCCGCAGTATGGGAGGATATGAAGACTCTAGTTATCTCATAAGAGACATTACCAGAGTTCACCCTCAAAACAAAACCCATACACTAATTTGGTTCTTGAGATATAACACCCTTTTACAATAACCAACTCTTTATAGGGGAACTGATGATCCAGGGCAAAAGCAGGCTCCTTCTATCAGAATACTCCCCATCCAGGGTATATCACAACACCACTTAATAACAGTGATAAATACCACAGTCTAGCATTTGTTAAGCACCAACCCCACCACTGAGGGTGGTGTAGCTGATCACTAGAACCAATTAAATGTGGAAAGGATAAGGAACGGTCTCACCATATTGCCGTTGCTTGAGAATGGTGTTCCTCATATTAACACTGTCAGTCTGTCAGACAAGCTGGCCTTTTATGAATCCCCCGGTTTTACCAGGTATTTCCACAGGATCCAAATAACATGCCCACTTCTGAATAATTAAAGCTCAGCTCTCAACGCATTTCCCTTGTCATCAGGAGAGCGGCGTGTATGGACCGTAGATGTCCTCACAAAGATGGACACATGCTATTAAAAGAACGAAAATTTACTGTCAGCAATGTATAAGCACACTTGAGCACCGCTGCTCAAGTGTGCTTAAACATTGCTGACAGTAAATTTTCGTTCTTTTAATAGCATGTGTCCATCTTTGTGAGGACATCTACGGTCCATACACGCCGCTCTCCTGATGACAAGGGAAACGCGTTGAGAGCTGAGCTTTAATTATTCAGAAGTGGGCATGTTATTTGGATCCTGTGGAAATACCTGGTAAAACCGTGGGATTCATAAAAGGCCAGCTTGTCTGACAGACTGACAGTGTTAATATGAGGAACACCATTCTCAAGCAACGGCAATATGGTGAGACCGTTCCTTATCCTTTCCACATTTAATTGGTTCTAGTGATCAGCTACACCACCCTCAGTGGTGGTGTTGGTGCTTAACAAAAGCTAGACTGTGGTATTTATCACTGTTATTAAGTGGTGTTGTGATATACCCTGGATGGGGAGTATTCTGATAGAAGGAGCCTGCTTTTGCCCTGGATCATCAGTTCCCCTATAAAGAGTTGGTTATTGTAAAAGGGTGTTATATCTCAAGAACCAAATTAGTGTATGGGTTTTGTTTTGTGGGTGAACTCTGGTAATGTCTCTTATGAGATAACTAGAGTCTTCATATCCTCCCATACTGCGGCACATGCAGTGCTACTTTGTTTGTATGTTTTATGTCTTTTTAAAGGTTTATTATTAAAAGGTACATTTTAGGCGTCTTTTTAATTAAATGGTATATTGCTAAAGTTATATTTATTCCTATACCTGGTCCAGTTGGCTATTTTATAACAAAATAGCTTCCCTGATCCATCTAGATATAGTGTTTTTAGTCACTCCTAACCCATTTTTATTACCCTGAGGGCTATAAACAGAGATTGTGTTTTTCTTAACTGCTCTGTTGCTGACATATACTGTAACACAGCCCGCCTGACATCTAACGTGTGGAACTTGCGTTCACCTGGAGTTTTTGGGGCAGTGCAAAACGAGAGCAGAATTATTTCTTGAGATCTATGACAGGTTGAAGCAACGTTAGGGAGATAAGTTAATACTGCGAACTGATCCGGCCTATCGTCAAGCACTTGAAGATATGGAGGAAGTATCGAGAGCGCTTGGAGGTCGCTGACTCTACGGGCAGATGTCAAGGCCACTAATAGCACGGTCTTCAGGGTTAGCAATTTAAGGCTACATGCGCACGCTGTGGGGGTTTTTTCGCGTTTTTTGTTGCAGTTTTGTTGTCAGAACTTTCTGACTTCCCAGGAAAGTCTATGAGAAGTCAGATTCGCTATGCTCATGTTGCAGTTTGTCAGCGTTTTTTTTGTCAAAAGTTTGTGATAAAAGAGAAGCAGCATGTTCATTCTTTTTTGCATTTTTGTCAACATTTGTCACCCATTGAAATCAATGAGGGCATCAAAAAACGCAATGAAAAATGCATGCTATTTTAATCACCGATCACCGGCTGTCACACTGCTCCTGCGGCCTCTCATCTTCTTCCGGACCAGCTCCTTAGCCTCATACATATTTACTTCTCCCCCCGTCTGTGATTGGTTGCAGTCAGACGAGCCCCCGTGTTGAGTGACAGCTGTCTGACTGCAACCAATCACAGCCGCCGGTGGGCGTGTTTACAATGTACAGCACCACTGAAGAGTCAGCGGTGTAGTCACTCAGGTTAGCCGCTGCCACAGCTTGAGTCCTCCAGCTGTCACCGCAAACCACCAGAGTGACTGAAGTGAGCTGCACAATCAGCGGTGCCATCACTCAGGTGATTTGCGGTCACAGCTGGAGACCTTCACCTGTGAGAGCAAATCAGGCCACAACCGAAGTGAGCCACAGCTGGAGGATTCACATGAGTGACGGCATCGCTGATCGCGCGGCTCACTTTAGTAGCGGCCTGAACCAAAGTGAACCCGTGACGTCAATGCTGCAACACACGTCGTACTGCGGCGTAGCTGTGACGTCAAGGGTTCACCCCAGTTCATTCTGATTGCTGCGGCTCTGTCTGCACTCACAGCTGGCAGCCATGCTGTATGGCCACTTGCTGTGATAAGACAGGGATGTAGCAGAGCTGAATCGCCGTGGGACCTCGTGTGCATTACTTCGGACCTGGAAGGGTGTTTTGGGGTTAATAAAGTGGTGAAAGAGGGGGCTTTTTATTTTATTTCAAATAAAGGATATTTTGGCTGTTTGTGGTTATTTACTTTCACTTACAGATTAGTGATGTGGAGTGTCTCATAGATGAATAACATCACTAATCTAGGGCTTAGTGGCAGCTATGGACTTCCATTAACCCCTTATTACCCAGACTGCCACCGCACTAGGGCAATCGGGAAGAGCTGGGTCCAGTGCCAGAATTGGCACATCTTATGGATGTGCCACTTTTGCAGCGACCGTGGGCTGCTATTGTTAGGCTGGAAAGGGCAAAATAACGATGGCCCTTCCAACCCTAATAATATCAGGCCCCAGTCGTCTGCTGCACCTTGGCTGGTATTAAAAAAAATGGGAGGACCCCACGTCATTTCTTTTTATTTTTTTCTAAATAAATCAAATAAATAAATAAAAAAAAAAAAAAACGTGGGATCCCCTCTATTTTTCATAACCAGCCAAGTTACAGCACACAGCTGAGGGTTGCAGCCTGCAGCTGCTGCTGTTCCTGTGCTGGATATGAAAAATGGGGGGGGGGCCTTAAGGTAATTTTTTTTTACCCCAAAAAAAAAAGCTAGCTATCCCTCTATCAAGCTATTCTGCTATTTCTATGTATTCAATGTTTTTTTATTATTTAACCTTTATGTTCTGATTATCCATCTCAGCGCTATAATAATAAATAATAATAATCTCGCTATTTTTTTTATTTTTTTCTATCTAGCTATCTACCCATTATCCTATCATATTTTGTTTCTCCTTTAAAAAAAAATGCAATAACAAAAACGCACTAAAAACATACCAAAAACACACACAAAACGCACCTACATTACAAGCAATTTTTTTTTTAACATTTCTAGGCTCTCTCTTTACAAGGTGCAGTTTTGGTTGCAGTTTGTGTGCAGAAAAAACTGCAGCATGCGCATGTAGCCTAAGGGGTACTGCATCCATAGGCTCAAAGGGGTGACCTGTGAAGGCTTCCAGCATCAAATTTAAATCCCAGGGAGGAACTTTAGAAATGGCTACAGGTCTAGATCTATTGCAAGCTTTCATGAATCTTTTAATCCACCTATGTTCCGCAAGGTCATAATACAGGGCCCCTAAAGCCGAAACTTGAACTTTTAAGGTGTTGACTGCCAGTGATAATTCAAAGCCCTTCTACACAAATTCTAAAATAGCAGTGATAGAAATCCCTGCATCTAAGGGAGTATCTGAAAAGGCAAAGAATTTTTTCCAAATCCTACTATAAATCCTTGTTGTGACAGGTTTTCTGCTTTTTTGTAATGTAGACACAAGGGCTGATGACAATCCCAGACTTGTCAGTAACGACCTTTCAAGTTCCATGCCGTCAGATGGAAGCCCTTTTGTTGTGCATGGAACACTGGACCCTGCACTAGGAGATCTGGAATCTCTGGAAGGACCCAGGGATCCGTGAGTGACATCAACCTCAGGAGAGTAAACAAGGCCTCTTGGGCCAAAAGGGCGCAATGAGATGAACTCTCACCTGCTCCTCCCTGATTTTCCGTATAACCGATAGTAGCAGGACAATCGGAGGGAAGGCGTAAGCCAGCTAGAAATCCCATGGAAGTTGGAGTGCGTCCAGTGCATATGTGTGCTCTGCAGGGTTTAGGGAGCAGAACCTGGCTACCTGTCTGTTGCACCAAGTGGCAAAAAGATCTATTTGAGGCTTCCCCTACAGAGCTACAATGCGCTGAAAGATATTTGGACTCAGACGCCATTCTCCCTGCTTCAACTCGTGACGACTCAGGAAGTGATCTTGTGTCCCCCTGGTGATTTATATAAGCCACCGTGGACTGATTGTCTGATATTTGGGAATCATGAATGGATAAGAAAGTCGGGTTTAACACTGCGCTAAAACCATGAAGCCAAACGATGTGATGAATTCTTTGCTATATTTTCTTTATTTAGGCCAGGTCTACGCGTTTCAAAGGCATGTCCGCCTTCTTCATCAGGACAAAGGAAAAAACAGCAGATGCTGTTTTTTCCTTTGTCCTGATGAAGAAGGCGGACATGCCTTTGAAACGCGTAGACCTGGCCTAAATAAAGAAAATATAGCAAAGAATTCATCACATCGTTTGGCTTCATGGTTTTAGCGCAGTGTTAAACCCGACTTTCTTATCCATTCATGATTCCCTGTTGCATCATCGGGGCTGCTGCTTGACCATTTTCTGCATACATAGGAGTTGTGCCTGTCACAACTTCCATAGGTGAGCACCTGTTTTCATTTTCTAAGCCTGCATTGTTTGCCAGATAAGACCCTATGTGCGCTTTTCTCTCCACAGCATTTTGATGTCTGATATTTGGACAGTGTGGCCCTGAAGGACAGGAGAAAAAGCTTTCAATGCCTTCTCTAATGCCCAAAGGTCTTTGAGGTTGGAGGGTTGTGCCGTTTACCAGATTGACCAGGACCTCTGGGATATCTGCGTGTCTAGATGTGCACCCTGCCTCAGCTGATTGGCATCTGTGGTGACTATCCTCTGTGCCATAGTCAGCCAAGGGATTAATGTGGAAATATTGTCCATGGATGTCCACCACCAGAGGGAATTTCTTGTTTCCAAGGATAGAACTATTTCCCCTTCTAAATATCCTCCTGATTTTCTTTGGGCAAAGAGGATTTCCTACTGAAGACCCCTTGAGTGGAGCTGGCTCCAGAACCCCGCTGGGAAGCAGGACGTCATGGTCCCTAAAATAGCCATGGCCCTCCTGCGGGACATCTTGTCATGGCGTATGGCATGAAGGGCAAGCGATGACATTCCTAAGATTTTGTTCTCTGGTAAGCGACATATCTGGCATTCTGAATCCAACATCATGCCCAGGAACAATTGAACTGTAGCTGGCTCTAGCCAAGACTTGGCCCTGTTCATGATCCAGCCCAGGTCCTCAAGGAATACCTGTAGGCTCTGTATCTGCTCTATACAATGTTGTTGCAAGTTGCCGATGACCAGAAAGTCGTCCAGGTAGGGAACAAGAAGCAGATTCTCGAATCTCAAGAAGGCTGTCATCTAAGCCACTATTTTTGTAAAGATACATGGAGCAATGGAAAGTCTGAATGGAAGTGCTGCGAACTGGAAATGACAGATCCTGCCCTGGATGGACAGAGCTACCCTTAAATATTTTGGATGGTCCGGATGAATAGAAACATAGTAGTAGGCATCTTTGAGGTCTACTACTACCATGTAGCAGTTGTGATGCAACAGTTTGATGGCTGACTATACAAATTCCATCTTGAAGAGATGGGTCTGGATGTATTCGTTCAGTTTCTTCAGGTTGATTATAATCCTGAACAAACCATCTAGTTTTTTCACCAGAAAGAGAAGAGCGTAAAATCCCTTCACTTTTTCTGCAAGGGAAACCTCGCAAAGGACTTGTTTGATCAGTCCTATGATCAGGATCAGTCCTATGATCTCCGATTCTAGAGCTTATTGTTCTTCCCGTGAACTCCAAAGAGGCATTAGAATGTACCAATGTCGAGGACATAGTGTAAATTGTATTTTGAGACCCTCTTTGCTAATCTTTAGAACATACTTGTTTGTGGAAATGCTTTCCCAGGTGGCTAGAGAATGAAAAAGCCGTCCTCCCACCTGTGGCCTGGCGTCATTGGGATGGCTTTCTTGTGGAAGTGCAGAACCGCCGAACATGAATCCCGATTCCCTTCTGGATTTGTGTTCCCACTTTCCACTATCAGGAGGTTTTCCCTTGTAAAATTTTCTCCTCCGAAGGGAAGAACGGTGGGAGCTTGATGAAAACCTAGGGAAGGATTTCTTCCTATCTGCCGCGTTTTCCAAGGCTTCCTCTAACTGCTTGCTAAAAAGGAGCTGACCATCACAAGGCATTGTACATAGCTTAAGCTTGGACTGTAGGTCTCTGAATAGCCCTTTAACTATAGTGCCCTCCTTGCGGAATTGGATAAACTGGCGGATCTGGCTCCCAACCTGAAAGTCTGCGGATGTGTCTGCTAGGAATGCTGTTGCGCCCCATAGATGGCTTTTTGCAATATCCTGCTAATGTGAATACATGTATGGTTGATTTACCCTGTCAGTAGTATATTTTTCCTGGTTTTCTCTGCCTCCTTTTTTCTGTATTTTTCTGACCATAATTGTTTTTAATTGCCACAGTGTTTCTACTTCAATAAATATTTTTTCAGCACTATTACTCATTTGACTCCCATTCATGTTTGAGATAGCCGTCAGCCTTTTTATCCAGGGGATCTTTTAACATCCCTGAATCCTCCAAGAGCAAACCCCAAGCTTTGGAAGATTTAGCCATTGTCACATCTATTTTTGGGGCTTTCTCCCATGGGACAGAATCTTTATCGTCAAAAGGATATTTTCTTTTAGGAGGGGAGAGCTTCTGCTCTGTCAGGACGGCTCCATTCCATCTTAATGAGTGATTCCACCTTAGTGTTTACAGGAAATGAAATCTTCCTTTTCTCCTCTAACCCACCAAACATCCCATCCTCAAGAGATCTTGGGGTCTTCTCATCTTTAAGGCCCATTTTGGCCCGTATTGCTTTGACCAGTTTCTCCATATCCTCAGCAGGGAAACATGGTCTGCCCCCCATGTCATTGTCAGATGATGAGGAATCAGAGCAAGACATAAGACTGGATGAGGAGGCGGAGCTGGAATCAGAACAGACTTTTTTACTTTTCTTTTTTTTCTCAGGATAGTCTTTAAAGAATCCTGTATTTCAGAATGGATTACTGATCTGAGTTCAGCAGAAACCCCCAGGGACTCTTCAGCTATTGTGCTGGGTATACATTCCACACACAGTTTTTTCTGCCAGTGTGCCGCAAAGAGGCGCCTGACACAATGGGCATTCCCTGTTCTTCCACTTAGAGGTGGCTTTTTTGGGTGCAACCTACTGTTTTTATAAGAAAAACCACAAAGGACCCATTAATAATAGAGACATTCTCGAAGATCACTTACCAATCCACTAGATCGAAAGGGTACCGGATCTGGAGGCCGCGCTGGCTTATCCACTTTCCTGGTGGAGCCACGGAAAGACCTGGACCTCTGGCTGACACGGCTTAGACTGGACCGACTGCCATCCTTACGTCCATGCTGAGGTGTCAGGGAGCGATGTTGCTTGTCTTCATCCATATCAGGAATGCAGGCATCAGCAAGAGCAAAGGTTTCTCCAGCCAGAGATTATTTAAGGCTATAGCCATCCTCATCCGAACCTGAATGGCTCCTCACCCTGACGATTCACCCCAGTGCACCATCGCCCATACCGCCAAGAACATTGCATGGACACATGTTTGCAGCCTTGCCTTCCGGCGCGCTCCTGTGACGTCATGCTTGCACGCCCATATCACCCAGCATGCTCCGGGCGTGTGTCAAAGAGCGCGCCCCGTATCCCGGAAGGCTTCAGCACTGAGGAGAGGGGGTGGGGGGGGGATGGTGCAGCGGTCTTGAGACCTCCATACGCCCATCGGGCGGTCTGTACCGCCCGCACCTGCACGGACACGGACACCAGGTCCCCAGAGGGTTGGTGGACAGCGCTTCCAACCCCGAAGAACGTCACCACAGGACCCAGCCTGTTCTGGTCACCGGACGGGGTTGGGTGAGTTCAGGCCTCTTCTGGACCACAATTTCTTCTGTACAGCACCTCACAGAATGAGGTCCCCCATCAAGACAGGAAACCAACTGAACGGGGAGGGAGGGGGGGGAAGAGGTACCGCCTTTTCATTTCAGAATGGTTTCCTGTCCTTGCTGGGTGGATCCCTCTCTCACGTGGTGCTGTCATGGGTGAAAGAAAAAAATGGCCTTAAAAGGAATGGCGGTACTTGCTTGAGGAGGCTATTAATCCAGTCATTATTTACACAGATCAAAAGCACCTTACCTACCTGTATTCCGCACAGAGGATGAATCCGCGACAAGCTAGATAATCTCTGTTAATTACTCACTGCCTACATTTTCATTCGGTGGACAAAAACATCAAGACGATTGCCTTCGCTAGGTCCCTCCTACATCCCGACCAGGAGGAAGAGCTCCAACACATCAGTGAGCCCTCCAAGATGATTACCCTGGCAAAGCTGGTCTTGTCCCAACAGGGGCATTCAGTTCACATCCAGATTCTAAAAAGCTACTTACAAATTTCTTAGGCTATGGGCATACGCGTGCTTTTTGGCTGCGTTTAAAACTGCACTGTGTCAATCAGGGCTGTGGAGTCAGAGTCGGTATAAAATGGACCGACTCCTCAAATATATAATAAATTGGGTACAATAGTTCAATGCAGAATATTTTTTCATAGGAATTTGGGAAAGTTATGAAATGGCCTAAATGGCTGTTCTATTCCTGATCTAAGGCTACATTCAGTGTTTTTGCTGCGTTTTTCAGCTGTAAAAGCAGATTAGCTATGTAAAAAACCGCATCACCTGAAAGATTTTTGAGCTCATAGATAATGTTTTCAATAGCAAAAGCAGATTAGAAAAATGCCACACAAGCTGACATGCTCATTCTTTGTGAGGAT
This sequence comes from Anomaloglossus baeobatrachus, assembly GCF_048569485.1. Lineage (NCBI taxonomy): Eukaryota > Metazoa > Chordata > Amphibia > Anura > Aromobatidae > Anomaloglossus > Anomaloglossus baeobatrachus. The sequence goes on from NC_134357.1 coordinate 516,212,626, forward strand.
CCGTTTTTGAGACCAAAAACGGATCCTCACAAAACGATGTGTCTGAATGTCATATCTTGAAACCCACTGACTTTACTAGGATGACCAGAGTCACTGCGTTTCACTGCAAAAAAACAGATCCGCAAAAATGATGTGTGTGAATGTATGTAGCCTGAGGATCTAGGATTTGTCTGAGCTGAGATAAGTCTGTGCTGCACGAGCACCAGTGAAGCTCCTCCTCTACAGGAAAGGGTAAAAAGTAAACATTCAGAAAGCAGGAAGGCCACACTAATCTCAGAATTGCTAGAGTGAACAGGATAACAAGATTATGGTAATTACTTCTTAAAGCATAGTTAAACTTTCAATAAACTATGCATAAATCGTCCAGTACACTGTATGTTCTCTCTTTATGCTTGTTTGTTATTCCTTTGATCTATGTACTTTTGGGAGGATAGCTTCTATATAATATACATACAATACACAATGACCGCTTTCTGGACATCTGTGAAGTCAGCAGTCTTCCCCAAGACTGTGTAGCCTACTGTACCAGACTATGGGACCATTTTAAACAATTAGGAAGCCTTTGCAGGTGTTTTGTAGTAATTATTCTAATTTTCTGAGATGTCTTTTGGGTTTTCATTGGCTGTAAGTCATAATCAACATTGATGGAAATAAACACTTGAACTAGATCACTCTGTGTGTAAGGACTCTATATAATATATGCATTTCCCTTTTAATATTTAATTACTGAAATAAATTAACTTTGAGCATATTCTAATTTATTGAGATGCACTTGTATCATGATGTAGGTGTAATATTTTTTTGTGCATAGTTTATTGCAATCATCTTTAAAGTTAACCGGTTTTAAAAGAAATTGAAGTCAGGATAAAGGGAAACAGACATTCACACCTGACTTACTACACATTTAATGCTGTTGATCATAAATCTAAAATTCTGGATCTGGTCTTGTAGGAACCAAATGAGCACAGTTTACAGCACGGAAGGCAGAGAAGGTAGATTCATGTGATAAGATATCAGGATTCTATAAAGGCAACAGCATCGGTACCCTCCGCTTTCTCTTACAGGCCCATCAAAATATTTTTTTTCAAGTGATTTTCTACCTGGTCAGCAAATTCTGCATACGCAATTATTTGACTCTAAAGTTTACAGATTTGGGAACATAAGGGTCACCAACTTCGATTTCCAGGGGGTTCAGGTGGATCCTCCAAGTTGTAAGCTCTATAGAAGAAGGACTTTCAATGCCCAAAGTAATTTAAACAATTGTGGGTGGAAGAGAATGCTGTGATCTAGCGTCAAAATGGTGACCACATGATTATCATACGTCAGTTCTATACCATCAAGAAAGCAGCCACAGCCGGTGACTGAGAAGAATCTGTGACTTCTCTGCATTTGGTGGTTACTACTCACCTGGGTAGTCATATGTAGGACTCTCCTCTTTACAGCGCTCATCATCCCTCACATAAGTCTCTGTAGTATTAATATGGGTCATATCTTCACCCTGAAACAAATATTGTAAAAGTCACAGACAAATGGAGAAGTCACATCTATGATCAGCTCTAATCCTGCCATCGCCACCGCTCTCATTACACAAGTATAAAACATATAATACTGGTAGATAAAACAAGATTGAACACAAGACCTTCACAGCAGTCTACACATCATAGGGAGATTTCATGACATCTTCTCTCCATCTACCTGATGATCCTGAGGAACATCGGGATCTTCTTGTTTACAGTCCTGCGGAAGAAGAGGACGGGGACATCTCTCTGGTGTTGTCCTCTCATTGGATAGACCTGGAGGAAACACAGAGGGGCTGAATTCATTATTTTACATACAGATAATTATAGGTCATGTGTATTTAGTCCTGTCTATTACCTGGTGATGTGAGGGGCTGGGGAATCTCCATCATGACGTCCTTGTACAGATCTTTGTGTTCTTCTAAATACTCCCACTCCTCCATGGTGAAATAGACGGTGATATCCTCACACCTTATAGGAACCTGACACATACAATGATACCGTGATCCCCCGATCCCTCCATAGCGTTACTGTATAATGTCCCAGCATTCCCAGCAGTGTCACCTCTCCAGTCAGCAGCTCAATCATCTTGTAGGTGAGTTCTAGGATCTTCTGGTCATTGATGTCCTCATGTATCAGGGGGTGAGGTGGAGGCCCCGTGATTGGGCTCAGGGGTCTTCCCCATCCCTCAGACACAGGGTCCTGACAGCGCTCACTAGAGGTCTTCTTCACTACTGTGTAATCCTGGTTATGGAGAGACACATTAATAAATCTCACTACAGACATTTCCAGAGTCCTCACCTCTCCAGTTCTGTCCATCTGTTATTCCCATAGATAAGAATGATGTAATGTGACGTCATCAGAATCTCTCACCTCTCCAGTAAGCCGGAAGAGGATCTCTAGGGTGAGGTATAATATCCTCTCCACCATCTTGTCCCTGTCCCTATTCATCCTTGATGAGTCAATCAGGAAAATTCTCTTATATAGAAGATCTGAGAGGATCCGATATTGTAGGTACCTGAATGAGAAAATGATATATCATAAAGAATCCCATGTAATCATACAATTAGTGGAGACAATAAAGAGGAACATAATAGGAAATATAACATGTAGATATTGTATTCTCTATAGTCCCATACAGACTGAAACATAAGTTGAATTCCTGACCCTTTACACTCCCAATCACTGGCTATGTTGGCCATTGCTTTGGCAACTGATTGGCTATAGCGACCAAAGGTTTTTTGGGACTGACCAGGAAAATTCGAGACTAGCGCGGGACCCAAGCAGTGATAGTAATTGTATTGTTTTACAACATTCGGTTCACCTTTTCTACAGGTTGGACCAAAGGTTGCTGAAATCGCTCATTTCAGTAGGAATTGGTTTTATATATATATATATATATATATATATATATATATATATATATATATATATATATATATATATATATTACATATATATATATATACATATATATATTATATATATATATATTATATATATATAGAATAATGTGGAGCCTCAAGACAGTATCTTACTGCACTACTGTAGCACATTGCATTATCCCTGCCTCACAGTGTATCACCTGTGCAATCGGAGGCTTGTTTGTTGTATGATCGCACTAGTGAGGATTTGTGAAAAGAAGTCTAAAAAAAAGTTAAGCAGTGAGAAATAGAAAAGTATATTCTCCATTCTTGATGATGAGAAAAAAGAGAAAGAGAAGACATCTTGCATATATCTGAGGTAAATGAAAAAGAGTGAGAGAACAAGAGCGCGAGAGAGAGAGCGCAAGATATGGTGCGGTTTCCTGGGCTTATCTTTATCTGTGTGGGGGGGGATGGTGGTACTCAGGGAACATTATACTGAGTGAGGGGGGATAGCAGTACTGTGGGAACATTATACTGTGTGAGAGGAATGGTGGTACTGTGGGAACATTATACAGTGTGTGGGGGGATGGCGGTACTGTGGGAACATTATACTGTGTGTGTGTGTGTGTGTGTGTGTGTGTGTGTGGTGTGTGTGTGGTGTGTGTGTGTGTGGGCGGTGGTGATACTGTGGCAACATACTGTGCGTGCGGTGGGGAATGGCGGTAATGTTTGAACATTATACTGTGTGTGGGGGATGGTGGTACTGTGGGAACATTATACTGTAGTGTGTGTGTGTGGTAGTATTGGAACGTTATATGCTGTTTTGAACAGAAAATCAGCTGAATTTTACTGTCTAACCAAACTGGATGTGATTTCATGAAAACTCCATCACTTTACGACTAAAAGTTCAGATGACTTGTGCGATTTTACAATTTTTCACTACAGACGTTTAATAATAATAATCTTTATTTCTATAGCGCCAACATATTCAGCAGCGCTTTACAATTCAGGAGGATCATATACAAACAAGTAACAGTTATAGAAATACAATATTTAGAGGAAAAAAAAAGAAAAAACACAACCCTGCTCGTGAGAGCTTACAATCTACAATGAGATGGGGGGGGGAGAGGCAAGGTTCAAGTGTTTATTTACAATGACAATCCAGCCATCTCACGGACATGGGGGATAGATAATGGTTTCCTCGACCAGTGGGCCAGAGCCTTGAGATGCCTTTGGGTGCCATGGAGTTTGATGTGGAGTTATGATGTGAGAAGTTGTAGAGGGACTATGTGAATCGAATCTGATTAGGGAGTGTGATAGGCCGCCCTAAAAAGATGCGTCTTTAGGGTGCATCTGAAGCTGAGTAAGTTGGGAATTGTCCTAACTTCTTGGGGTAGAGCGTTCCAGAGGGTTGGTGCAGCTCGGAAGAAGTGTTGGATCCGGGAGTGGGAGGTTCGAATTAGTGTGGATGTTAGTCGAAAGTCACTTGCAGAGCGTAGAGAACGGGTGGGGTGATAGACAGAGAGGAGGGTGGAGATGTAGGGGGGTGCCGCACTGTGGAGAGCTTTGTGGGTGAGAACAAGCAGTTTGAATTGGATCCTGTGATATATGGGCAGCCAGTGCAATGACTGGCACAGAGCAGAGGCATCCGAGTAGCGGTTAGCTAGATAGGTGACCCTGGCTGCTGCATTAAGGATGGACTGTAGAGGAGAGAGTCTAATTAGGGGGAGACCAATTAATAGAGAGTTACAGTAGTCAAGGCGAGAGTGGATCAGGGCCACGGTGAGGGTTTTTGTCGTTTCCATAGTGAGAGAGGGGCGGATTCTAGAGATGTTCTTGAGATGCAAGCGGCAGGAGCGGGCAAGAGGCTTTTTGGCACGTTTATGGCTAGTATGTAAAGGACACAGGTATACAACACACAGAATCAAAGATTATATATATATATATATATATATATATATATATATATATATATATATATATATATATATATATACTGCATATGGAGCGGACTTTCAAAAAAACTGGGACAATATTCTAAGTGAGTGTTCACTTAAATTGATTACAGAAGAGGATAAAGAACTTGCTGAACTTAATAATGAGATTGAGCTTATTAAAAACTCCGTTAGAGATCTGGAGATTTCAGACACTATCACCAAATTCCAGGACCGTATGTATAATAACTTAAAAAGGAGGGAGAATTCCATCATAGCTATAAAGAAAAGAAAATTTCTGAGAGATCTTGATGACTATAAGAATGATAAAATATATAATTGGGCTAGTAATCCTCCCTCAATTTTGAGAAAACATAAGCCCTGGTATAAGAAACCTAAAGTATCCTTGAACTCCACGGCCAATTATGATACCTCTTTTGGGTAAACATCAGATGATTTAACGGACTCCTCAGTTGCCTCAGACTTGTGGCAAAAAACACCAAAAAAGGAACTTTCAACGAGAAGGTGCCTTGCCAAAAAACGATCATGCAAGAGGGGAGTAAGGAAACACAAGTCCAAAAGACTTTCATATGACGTTTCGCAAGAGCCGTTAATGGAGGTCCCTGTATTTAATCTTTCCAGTTACATTTTGACGGACTCACAAATTGGACTTTTGTCTAAAGGACTGGGTTTTTCTCCAGTCAAACAATTCAGTTATTTGACACTATTGTTGATATCAATAGATTTGCACGTAATTTGATCCTTAAAGTTCATTATAATTAAGATAATATTCATGCGTATAGTGATTTACTATCTGTCAGTATATCATCTGATAATAATTGCATTCATTTTAGTGAACAAGTAGCGGTTTCTAATTTAAGACAACTAGAGGGAGAGACAGAGTTGGAGGATAGGGTTAATTTAAATGACAGGTTTCAGACTTGTAATCCTATGTTCTACCCAGTAAAATCGAGACCTCCCTTTCTTGATTTTTTTCAGGAAACAATTGAAAGTGAGCTGGTGTCTCTTTATAACCAAGTAGAACATCAAGAGGTTAAATTCAATCTGAGTACTTCTGAGCACAGGGCAATTGATGAATTGAGAGCTAATAGCGATCTCCTTGTTATCCAGGCGGACAAGGGGGGGCGCTATTGTAGCTCTCAATGCTGGTTTATACAAAAAAATGAACCTGCTAGATCTGGAAAATAATAGCACCTATATTGAATTGCCATCTAATCCAACAAATTCATTCAATTCTGAATTATTACATCTATTACAGGTGGGAATTGGTATGGGTGCTATTTCAGACAGAATTAAAAAATGTCTTTATTGCGAAACACCGATTGTCCCAATATACCACTCACTCCGTAAAGTTCATAAAGAGGTCTTTCCTCCCCCTCTCAGACCTATTCTGTCTGGGATCGGGTCATTCAGTGAGAAACTAGGGGAGTGGGTGGATTTCTATCTCCAACCCTTAGTGCCATTGACACCTAGTCATCTCAAAGATTCCAAAAGTATGATACAGATTATGGAAAAATGTCATTGGCAATCTGACTATGTGTGGTTATCTTGCGATGTTGTGCGGCTATATCCCTCTATCCCCCATCACATCGCGATACGATGCATCACATATTATTTGTCCAGATACAGTAACTATGATTATTCCATTCAGAGGTTTATTGTTTCTTCAATTCAATTTCTTTTAAGCCACAACTATTTTTCTTTTGACGAGAGATACTTCCTCCAGACACAAGGCGTGAGCATGGGCGCCACGTTTTCACCTTCCCTAGCTAACCTGGTTATGTCTGTGTGGGAAGAAAATAATATTGATAACCCATATAAAGATAATATTGTTTGGCTGGGGAGATTTATTGATGATTTGGTATTTTTCTGGAGGGGTAGTCTCTCGTCTACGAATGCATTTTTTTCTTATTTGGACTTTAATGATTTCAACCTAAAATTTACTAGTAGTGTTGATGATGTATCAATAAGCTTCTTGGATTTAAAATTGACTGTAGATTTGGACAATAATAAGGTGTTGATATCTCCCAATAAAAAATCCATTGTATGCAATAGTATTATAATGGCTTCCTCTAATCACCCCAAACATGTCATTCAGAATATTCCTGTGGGGGAGCTTATCAGTCTTAAGCGGGCTTTACACGCTACAATATATCTTACGATGTGTCAGCGGGGTCACGTCGTAAGTGGCGCACATCCGGCATCTTAAGTTATATTGTAGCGTGTGACAGCTATGTGCGATTGCGATTGAACGTTAAAACGTTCATCGCATGCACGTCGTTCAATTGCTAAAAATTGAATGTGAGGTTGTTCAATGTTCCCGAGGCAGCACACATCACAGTGTGTGACACCCCAGGAACGATGAACAGATCTTACCTGCGTCCCGCGGCTCCCACCGGCAATGCGGAAGGAAGAAGGTGGGCCAGATGTTTACGTCCCGCTCATCTCCGCCCCTCCGCTTCTATTGGCCGGCTGCTGCGTGACGTCGAACGTCCCTCCCACTCCAGGATGTGGATGTTCGCCGCCCACAGCGAGGTCATATGGAAGGGTAAATACGTGTGATAGCAAATAATCATTTCTGCAATACGTTCAACAAACTGGATGTGCCGCACATATGATGGGGGCGGTTACGATCGCATACGATATCGTATGCTTAATCGTAACGTGTAAAACAGGCTTAAAAAGGAATTTTACATCTAGTGACAAATTGGAGGAATAAATTGAAATGACCTGTAATAATTTTAAAAAAAGGGGGTATCCCAATTGGTCTTTGGAGAGAGCCAAGAAAATAGTGGCAGGCATGGATAGGGTTAAGCTGTTGGAATCTACCAAGAAAAAAAAGACAATTTGACTCTAAAAAATCTAGGGTGGGTTTCAGTACTAATTATAGCCCTCAGTTTAATTATATTGTCAAAATCATCAGAAAATATCTCCCTTTGTTGTCCCAGAATGACATTCTAAAAAATATCGTGGAAAATGATATTGCTTTTGTGGCAAGGAGAGCCCCGACTTTAGCTACATTGTTATCACCTAGCATGTTTAAAGATCCTGATAAAATCTCCCCTAATAACTGGTTAAAAACAACAGGGTTTTTTTTAAATGCGGTGCCAACATTTGCAAGTGCTGCAGTTTTGCGAATAAATCTAAGACATTTACATCTATTTCCAATAAAAAAACAGTTCAATGTCTGTTCTTTTATAAACTGCAATACGGAGAATGTAGTGTATCTAATTAATTGCAATATATGCCACAAGCAAAATGTGGGTTGCACAATGAACCCCCTTAAAACTAGAATCCGCAAACACCTATTAGACGCTAGTAATTTGCCAATGGTTGGTGCATCAGTAGTATCCCGACATTTCTCAAAAACACATAATGGGGATTTACGCGGTTTCTCTTTTATGGGCATAGAGCATGTAAAAAAACCATTGAGAGGGGGAGATTTTGATAAAAAAAGTGCTTGCCAGAGAGAGTAGGTGGATATTTGAGCTGGGGACCCGCATGCCACAGGGCTTTAATAACCGCTTGGATATTATTATGCACTATTGATATACTCTTACTATACAATGCTGGTTAACATCCTATTTCCATGTTTTTGTACCATTTACATTTTATGGTCAGGTTACCGGGTCTTCCGATTTCATTATCTCCAAAATATTGAATCCTTTCTTTGTAATTCTCATGTATGTTGTACATTGATCAATATGCAGATAGTTTATATGTTTGATCTGCTTGTCTTGTTCATGTTTTTAAGTTTCTCACATATGTTTATAATTACCCTGATGGGAGTGAGATGTATATAAAGGCCCCTTTACACACTGCAACATCGCAAACGACATTGCTGTAACGTCACCGGTTTTGTGACGTTATAGCGACCTCCCCAGCGACATTGCAGTGTGTGAAACACATCAGCGACCTGGCCCCTGCTGTGAGGTTGCTGATCGCTACACATCTCTCAGGACCATTCTTTGGTCCATTGTTTCCCGCTGTGCAGCATGATCGCTAGAAAGTCTCAGTGTGTAAAGGGGCCTTTACAGCGACTTCGTTAGCGACTTCCCTTTCAAAAAGCTGCTTTACAACGTCCCCAATGACTAGCTAGGTCGTTCTGCAGGTCCGTATCGCTGTTGCGTCGTTTTCCAGGTATGCCTGTTTGACAGCTCACCAGCGACTCACCAGAGACTTTGTAGCGATCCCGGCCAGGTTGGGATCGCTGGTGGGATCGCTAGAAAGTCTCAGTGTGTAAAGGGGCCTTAAGGTTCCATGTTTGGAAAGCAGATTAGATTCTGGACCGTGAAGAAGGCGGGTTTTACCGCTGAAACGCGTAGTCCCATCTGCACTACTTTCCTGCGTTAATGCTGTTTTGAACTGCTTGGACCATTGCCTTTTAATGGAATTATAAATAAAGAGAAAGAAATATTTTAACAGCAGCCTGGATTGCTCACGTTATTGCTGGACTCTGCTCTGCCATTGTTCATATATATATATACATTATATATATATATATATATGTATATATATATATATATATATATATATATATTAGTAAAAGTAAGAAGTCCCGCTGCGCCGCCCACTCCACGTGTTGCCGTATATTCCGCATTTCAAACCCTGATAGACCATGGAAGGGATCCTGGTGCAGACTCAGAGCGCAAGCCACAGATAATCCAAAGGAGAAAGAGAGTCGCACTCCACGAAGATCTCCATATTATTCCATCTTTATTTTATGAAAACATGCAGGTACAAGCGGTGGGGAGGGTGAGACAAGCCATACAACGCCGGACGACGGCGTGCCGTTTCGCTAAATCTTAGCTTCCACGGGTCCAGTGCAAACTGCCATGCAGTAGCGCCCTCTTAAACACAGATGGTGCGGATACTACGTCAGCAAAGTGATTTAAAATGCAAGTATACAATTAGTTACCGCAACAAAAACAGGTGAATGTTTTCAGAGGTGTTAATACATAGCAATCTAACACGCATGTCTCTTTTTATGGAAATATAACAAAAAACAAATAAGTTCACAATATGTCATTTCAGGAAACAAATCATGATCCGATCAAACATTATAGTAAAGCCAATTTCTGAGTAATACAGCTTAATACGTATCTTCTTTTTAGAAGTATAACATATAAATATATTCAATAGCTATTTTTCGTTAGAAAAAAATCATGATCAGATAGTACCATTCATAAAAGGACATCGCAGTCAGTGTGTCATGCAGTCATCATATTAAATAAGAGAAAAGTACTTAGAGGAAAACAGATCGTTCCTATCGTTCAGACCTAGCGGTCCCATTGCGTTTAGATCTAGAATCAGTCTGGATTCTTTTTGTAGTAGCATGCGGTGTGTATCACCGCCTCTGCTACTGGGGTTAACTTTAAGCAGACCTGCAAATGACATTAAGCAAGAATTGCTATTATGACATTCCTGCATATGATTGATAAGACGTGCTGAGCCTACCCCTGATGTTAAAGATCTACAGTGTTCCCTAAAACGGACATAAAGGGGCCGAATCGTTTTTCCAATGTAATAATAATTACAAGGGCAAAATATAGCGTACACTATATAAGTGGACTTGCATGATATAAAATCATTAACCCTAAAGTATTCGCACCCCACTTTAACAACGTCCCCCGTTTTATGAGCCGAGCAAAAGAGACAATTCCTACATCTAAAATTACCCTTCATTCTTTTTCGGTCTAACCAGGTTTTTTCTTTTGCAAGTACAAATCTATTATTGACTAAGAGGTCACCCAAATTCTGGCATCTTCTATAGGATACCAAAGGGCCCTCCTTAACTAGATCTCTGAGATCCTTGTCATTCTTTAACAAGTGCCAATGTTTTTTTATACTAGACCTCACAGTATCAAACATAGAGTTGTACTTAAAATTAAAGGCGCATCTTTCTCTGGGGACCTTATCAGGTATTTCTTTGGACATTTTTTTAGGGACTTTTTCGAAAGATCTATCATGTTTATTAGTCGCAGTTGCGGTCCTATCTAAAGCGGCTTCTATGATCTTAGAGGGGTAACCCCCTTCGGATAAACGTGCCTTCAAGTCAGAGGCCTGTTCTTTAAACTTAAGAGGATCATTATTTATTCTTTTTAAGCGCAAGAACTGACTATACGGGAGTGAGGTTCTGGTATGGGATGGATGAGCGCTACTAAAATGTAGCAAATTATTAACAGCTGTAGGTTTTTTATGGACCTCCCTAAGGATAGTCCCGTCATTCACTGTCAGTTTGACGTCCAGGAAAATTAGTTCCTGGCCGCCAAACTGACTAGTAAATAGCATATTAAATATATTAGTGTTATTTAAGTAGATAACAAAATGCTCAAACTCTTGCTCAGTGCCATCCCATACCAGAAATACATCATCCACGTATCTTGCGTATGTCTTTATATGTTTAAGAAATGGGTTACCAGGTCCATAGATCAATTCATCCTCTAAAGCCGCTAGATATAGGTTTGCAAAAATGCAAGCTGTGGGGGTACCCATAGCAGTACCCCCGCATTGCAAATACCATTGCTCTCCAAAAGTAAAAGCATTGTGACTGAGCACAAAATCAAACGCCTCTGCCACAAAAGTCACAAGAGAAGGATCTTGTCCAAAATAGGTCAGGACTTTTTTGATAGTCTGCACACCCAGATCTTGAGGGATCCGGGTGTACAGACTCTCGATGTCCAGAGATGCCAACTGGAACCCGTCCTGCCATTGGAAGTCATCCAGCATTTCCATAAAGTCACCCGTATCCTTTATATAAGAGGGAATCATTTTAGATAAAGGCTTCAGCAGCCATTCAAGATATTGAGAAAGGGGTTCAGTTACGGATCCTATGCCCGAAATTATGGGGCGGCCGTGGGGGGAAGATAGATCCTTATGTATTTTAGGTAAATAATACCAATGTGCTTTTTTTGGGTAAACAGGTAATAGTTTTTCTGCAGTACTTTTTATTAAGTTGTTATTGTTCACCCATTTAAATAGAAAACTTCTCAGTTGTTTTACATATATCCAGGTAGGATCACTGGAAAGTTTTTTATACACATTGGTATTATTTAGTTGTCTTTCAGACTCTGCTTGATAGGCTTTTTTTGTCAATAGGACTATCGCATCCCCCTTGTCGGCCCTTCTGATTATTATATCCCGATTGTTCTGCAAAAGTTTAAGGGCTTTAAGTTCTTTTTTAGTTAAATTGTCCGCGGGTGGTATATACCTAAGGGTTTCCAGGTCTCTAATCACCAGTTCCTGGAATAAATCCACGCTATTACCTGGGGTTAGAGGAGGAAAGAACGTAGATTTTAGACCTTTTTTAAAAGGGGTAGATAAAGTGCAGTCAGGATTATTTTCCTTCGTTAAATCGGTAGAGACAGTCTCAGGGCTGTCTAAACTAAGGAGCAAGCGTACATCCTTCTCCAGGGAGGGTGTGCTCCCTTGGCCTCCGAAGAAACCAAGGGGGCCTACCCTACATTGTCGCTCTCCTATGATTCCTGACTGAACACTTTTTTTCTGAGTGCTATAATACTTTTTAAGATGTAATTTCCTGCAACCCTTATACAGGTCTATTCGAAAATCTGTAAGATTAAATTTTTCGGGAAGGCAAAAATTCAGACCCTTCCTGAGCACAGAATAGATATCAGCTGTAAGAGGAAATGATGTTAGGTTAAACACTGTATTTCTACATCCAGTAATTATTCCTTCATTTTTTCTTGCTACATTCATTTTTTTATCATATGAAGATAAGTCTGGCAGAACACTTGCCCCGTCAGTTGACCCATATTCACCTACTATGCCCTCCAAGAAACCTGTTTTCGCTTCCCAGGATTGGGCATCTCCTCTCCGTCCTCGTCTGCCACCCCTCCTGATCCGCCTCCTAAAAGGGGGGGCAGACGGGGAAGGAGCCTGAGAAGCGATCGCAGGTGATGGTTTTTTATGCCTAACCATGAGCTTTTCTCCCCCACTGGAGTCAGAGTCCGTGGTCCATGCATTCCTTCTTCTATTCACATTTCTGTAGGGATATTTGTGATAAGACCTTCTGAAGTTATGGGTTAAGGATCGAATTTTATTTCAAGAAAAAACTTGGTTATCATAGTCCATCTTATCTCTGATATATTTTTCTCTTTTTCTCTCTTTTATTTGCGCCTGAAGTGGTATCAATTTTTTATCCAATTTAATCAGGAAGGATCTCCAGGCCTCCTCCGTGATACGATTCTCCAGTTCCTTTCTTAGATCCAACAGCTCAGTAGTAACTTTATCATGCTCTTCCTCATTTTGTGCCAACACAATCTGCAGGAATCTCATAGAACACTCCTGTTGTACTTTGCCCCATTCCTTTTTGAAGGAAACGTCATCCTGATAGAAAGAGATCTGTTTAACAATTCTAAGACCTCGTGGTACACGCTGACTGTCTTTATAAGACTTTAATGACTGCACAGTCCAAAATAGATTAATTTCTTTTTCCGCAAGAGATGTGATGTGTCTTTCAAGGCTTTTATTACCCAAAACTTCTAAGTTCACCTTATCGTTGCAGCAACTAAAAAACGTTGAGGAGTCCTCCCTCCCCGCGGTGATACCGCTCTCAGTAATGTCCGTAGCGGCTTCTGCCATGTTATAAATAATCGGGGTTGGGAAATAAGCGGCAAAATAGTAAACGGTAAATTTTATGGAGACACGAAAATATGTAAGCGTGCACTTACGGTATAGCACAAGTCCTTTAAATGGTAAAAGTAAGAAGTCCCGGTGCACCGCCTACTCCACGTGTTGCCGTATATTCCGCAACTCTATGTTTGATACTGTGAGGTCTAGTATAAAAAAAACATTGGCACTTGTTAAAGAATGACAAGGATCTCAGAGATCTAGTTAAGGAGGGCCCTTTGGTATCCTATAGAAGATGCCAGAATTTGGGTGACCTCTTAGTCAATAATAGATTTGTACTTGCAAAAGAAAAAACCTGGTTAGACCGAAAAAGAATGAAGGGTAATTTTAGATGTGGGAATTGTCCCTTTTGCTCGGCTCATAAAACGGGGGACGTTGTTAAAGTGGGGTGCGAATACCTTAGGGTTAATGATTTTATATCATGCAAGTCCACTTATATAGTGTACGCTATATTTTGCCCTTGTAATTATTATTACATTGGAAAAACGATTCGGCCCCTTTATGTCCGTTTCAGGGAACACTGTAAATCTTTAACATCGGGGTAGGCTCAGCACGCCTTATCAAACATATGCAGGAACATCATAATAGCAATTCTTGCTTAATGTCATTTGCAGGTCTGTTTAAAGTTAACCCCAGTAGCAGAGGCGGTGATACACACCGCATGCTACTACAAAAAGAATCCAGACTGATTCTAGATCTAAACGCAATGGGACCGCTAGGTCTGAACGATAGGAACGATCTGTTTGTTTTCCTCTAAGTACTTTTCTCTTATTTAATATGATGACTGCATGACACACTGACTGCGATGTCCTTTTATGAATGGTACTATCTGATCATGATTTTTTTCTAATGAAAAATAGCTATTGAATATATTTATATGTTATACTTCTAAAAAGAAGATACGTATTAAGCTGTATTACTCAGAAATTGGCTTTACTATAATGTTTGATCGGATCATGATTTGTTTCCTGAAATGACATATTGTGAACTTTTTTGTTTTTTGTTATATTTCCATAAAAAGAGACATGCGTGTTAGATTGCTATGTATTAACACCTCTGAAAACATTCACCTGTTTTTGTTGCGGTAACTAATTGTATACTTGCATTTTGCATTTTAAATCACTTTGCTGACGTAGTATCCGCACCATCTGTGTTTAAGAGGGCGGTACTGCATGGCAGTTTGCACTGGACCCGTGGAAGCTAAGATTTAGCGAAACGGCACGCCGTCGTCCGGCGTTGTATGGCTTGTCTCACCCTCCCCACCGCTTGTACCTGCATGTTTTCATAAAATAAAGATGGAATAATATGGAGATCTTCGTGGAGTGCGACTCTCTTTCTCCTTTGGATTATATATATACACAAACACACACACACTAGCTGTAGTACCCGGGCGTCAGGATAGTAACTGTCTCTCTGTCTCTCTCCCAGTCTCTGTCTGTCTGTCTGTCTTTTTTCTTGTCTGTCTCTGTGTGTCTGTCTATGTCTATTTCTCTGTCTGTCTCTGTATCAGTTTCTCTGTCTCTTTCTATCTTTGTGTCTCTGTGTCTGTCTCTCTCCCTTTCTGTCTGTCTGACTCAATCCCCATCTTTCACCGTCTGCCTCGTTCCCCGTCTGTCTGTCTCTTTTCTTGTCTCCTTCCCAGTCTGTCTCTTTCCCCGTCTTTGTCAGTCTCCTTCCCCGTCTTTGTCAGTCTCCTTCCCAGTCTGTCTCCTTCCCCGTCTTTGTCTGTCTCCTTCCCCGTCTTTGTCTGTCTCCTTCCCCGTCTTTGTCTGTCTCCTTCCCCGTCTTTGTCTGTCTCCTTCCCCGTCTTTGTCTGTCTCCTTCCCAGTCTTTGTCTGTCTCCTTCCCAGTCTTTGTCTGTCTCCTTCCCCGTCTTTGTCTGTCTCCTTCCCCGTCTTTGTCTGTCTCCTTCCCCGTCTTTGTCTGTCTCCTTCCCTGTCTTTGTCTCTCTCCTTCCCCATCTTTGTCTGTCTCCTTCCCCATCTTTGTCTGTCTCCTTCCCCATCTTTGTCTGTCTCCTTCCCCGTCTGTCTCGTTTCCCGTCTGTCTCTCTGTCTCTTTCCTTGTCTGCCTGTCTCTTTCCCTGTGTGTCTCTTTCTCTGTCTGCCTGTCTCTCAGTCTGTACTGGGTGCAAAAACCTAAAAAACCCAACCACACCCATTGCCAATCCATATCATATGCATAAATAGCCTGGGTCTCAGCTTCCCATACACGGTAAGTTTTTTAACTGCATGAGAGGACACACACAAGCTAGGGACCCCAACGTAGGGAAATACTTTGGCGTAGTGTTGGGGCTCTATTGCATTGATCAATTCAGTAGCTAAATTTCTCTTGATTCATATGTTCATGGCAGTAATGCAGATTCCATTTTTCACATATTCACTCGTGCATATAGCTATTGGATTTTTCAAGTCAGTATTCACACAGCAGTTTCTGCTATTCCATGTATTCCCCTTCCATAGTCACTGGTGTGCATACCTTATCTCCCCATAGTGTCTCTCAGTCTGTGTCTGTCTCACCACCGACATCATATTACCTCACACATAAGCTTCTTATACTAGGAATGACCTTTGTTCCTATAGCAACCAATCACAGCTCCTATGAATAGCCTGTAGCTCACAGCTCCATTCACTTTAATGGAGGCATGTTTTTTGGAGAGTAACTGTAAAGCGCGGGGTTCAATTTTCCCGTCAAAACATAGTCTATGACATTCATGGGGTGTCTGCAAAATTTTGTAATTGTAAATGCGACGGTGCAGATTCCTTTAGCGCGCACACACACACACACACACATATATATACATACATACACTCAGCTTTATATAATAGATATATATATATATATATATATATATATATTAGAGCTTTAAAAACTCTTCTAATCTGCACGAAAAACATAAAAAAAAACAGTATTACACACTTTGGTTGACAGCTGCAACAAACTTGCAGATAACAAAAACAGCAGAAAAACCTGCAGCATTTCCACTACATGAGAACACGGCCTTACGAATGTGTTTGCCAAATTGCCTCTTTTCTCAAAAGAAAAGAAATTAATCATATAGAGAATCTAACATGAAAGGAACAAGTTCCGGCTGCTACTACTATTAACAATCAAAAAATAATGTCCAGGTCCCAACCATCCTGAATACAGACGACGCTCCCCGATATCTTCCTGCTGATCCCCCTCACTGCATCCCACCCTCTGACACCTCCTCCTGCCGGGGAGAAAAAAACGGTGAATGGGTGATAAGGGGCGAGGAGAAAAATATAGAGGAGCACGGTGTGTCCTATCACTGCTGTCGAGGTGTGAGGGGGAACATTATACTGTGTGGGGGCACAGAAGGGGCCAGGGACCAGAGGGCGGGACAGGGGCCGGGGACCAGAGGGCGGGACGGGGGCCGGGGACCAGAGGGCGGGACGGGGGCCGGGGACCAGAGGGCGGGACGGGGGCCGGGGACCAGAGGGCGGGACGGGGGCCGGGGACCAGAGGGCGGGACGGGGGCCGGGGACCAGAGGGCGGGACGGGGGCCGGGGACCAGAGGGCGGGACGGGGGCCGGGGACCAGAGGGCGGGACGGGGCCGGGGACCAGAGGGCGGGACGGGGGCCGGGGACCAGAGGGCGGGCCGGGGGCCGTGGACCAGAGGGCGGGACGGGGGCCGGGGACCAGAGGGCGGGACGGGGGCCGGGGACCAGAGGGCGGGACGGGGGCCGGGGACCAGAGGGCGGGACGGGGGCCGGGGACCAGAGGGCGGGACGGGGGCCGGGGACCAGAGGGCGGGACGGGGGCCGGGGACCAGAGGGAGGGACGGGGGCCGGGGACCAGAGGGCGGGACGGGGGCCGGGGACCAGAGGGCGGGACAGGGGCCGGGGACCGAGGGCAGGACGGGGGACCAGAGGGCGGGACAGGAGACCAGAGGGCAGGACAGGGGACCAGAGGGCGGGACAGGGGACCAGAGGGCGGGACAGGGGACCAGAGGGCGGGACAGGGGACCAGAGGGCGGGACAGGGGCCGGGGACTGAGGGCAGAAATGGGTCGGGGGCAGACGGGTTTCCTCACTTCCTGCCTCTCTAAGTTGGGGAGTCTGTATCTATCAGAGGAAACAGAACAAAAACCTCACGATTCATAGAAATCAGCGCGAGAAAAACAACAAGAAAGTCTCAGAGCTGCAGGGGTTAATGCGCCCAGTAATGGGGAATCTCCACATACCTCCTCCTGCAGAGCCGCACACTGGATATATGGTAACGTCTAAATCCCAGTGGCCTGAGGGACCTATGCCGACGTCATGCCCATGTGACCAGAAGGGGGCGTGGCCTTCACCAACATTGCTGATACCAGAAAGACACATTAGTCCAGGTGGGCATAGAGTTGATTATAATAGAAGCAGGGTCTGGGGGTAAGAGCTCCAGATGTAGGGGTACAGGGGGCGGAGCCTGCATGATTATAGTGGACAGGAAGGAACATCATCACATCCATCAACGAAGTTGGTCACGCCCACTAAACCCGTCACGCCCACAGGTTCTTCTACCCACTGGGAATTAGCCACAACACTAGATATATGGCTGCTCTGTGCTTCCAGGACCTGTGATGATGTCACATGGAGGGGAGGAGTCAGGGGTCACATGATCAGCTCAGTGTGTGCAGGACTCTGCTGTGCTGGTTGTCATGGTGGTGGATGAGTGGAAGGATATGTGTGGAGTCAGGAGGGATGGACAGTGTGGATGTAGCAGAGCCCTGTGTGAATGATGTGAGCGGAGCAGAGCTGTGTGTGTGTACGACATGAGCGGAGCAGAGCCGTGTGTGTACGACATGAGCGGAGCGGAGCCGTGTGTGTACGACATGAGCGGAGCCGTGTGTGTACGACATGAGCGGAGCAGAGCCGTGTGTGTACGACATGAGCGGAGCGGAGCCGTGTGTGTACAACATGAGCGGAGCCGTGTGTGTACGACATGAGCGGAGCCGTGTGTGTACGACATGAGCGGAGCCATGTGTGTACGACCGGAGCGGAGCCGTGTGTGTACAACATGAAGGGAGCCGTGTGTGTACGACATGAGTGGAGCAGAGCCGTGTGTGTACGACATGAGCGGAGCCGTGTGTGTACGACATGAGCGGAGCAGAGCCGTGTGTGTACGATATGAGCGGAGCAGAGCCGTGTTTGTACGACATGAGCGGAGCGGAGCCGTGTGTGTACGACATGAGCGGAGCCGTGTGTGTACGACATGAGCGGAGCGGAGCCGTGTGTGTACGACATGAGCGGAGCAGAGCCCTGTGTGTATGAGATGAGCAGAGCAGAGCCGTGTGTGTATGACATGAGCGGAGCAGAGCCGTGTGTGTGTATGACGTGAGTGGAGCCGTGTGTGTACGACATGAGCGGAGCGGAGCCGTGTGTGTACGACATGAGCGGAGCAGAGCCGTGTGTGTACGACATGAGCGGAGCAGAGCCGTGTGTGTACGACATGAGCGGAGCCGTGTGTGTACGACATGAGCGGAGCCGTGTGTATACGACATGAGCGGAGCCGTGTGTGTATGACATGAGCGGAGCAGAGCCGTGTGTGTACGACATGAGCGGTGAGGAGCCGTGTGTGTGCAACATGAGCGGAGAGGAGCCGTGTGTACGACATGAGCGGAGCAGAGCCGTGTGTGTACGACATGAGCGGAGTCGTGTGTGTACGACATGAGCGGAGCGGAGCCGTGTGGGTACGACATGAGCGGAGCGGAGCCGTGTGTGTACGACATGAGTGGAGCAGAGCCGTGTGCGTACGACATGAGCGGAGCCGTGTATGTACGACATGAGCGGAGCCGTGTGTGTACGACATGAGCGGAGCGGAGCCGTGTTTGTACGACATGAGCGGAGCCGTGTGTGTACGACATGAGCGGAGCCGTGTGTGTACGACATGAGCGGAGCAGAGCCGTGTGTGTACGACATGAGCGGAGCCGTGTGTGTATGACATGAGCGGAGCTGTGTGTGTACGACATGAGCGGAGCAGAGCCGTGTGTGTACGACTTGAGCGGAGCAGAGCCGTGTGTGTACGACATGAGCGGAGCAGAGCCGTGTGTGTACGACATGAGCGGAGCAGAGCCGTGTGTGTACGACATGAGCGGTGAGGAGCCGTGTGTGTACAACATGAGCGGAGAGGAGCCGTGTGTACAACATGAGCGGAGCAGAGCCGTGTGTGTACGACATGAGCGGAGCGGAGCCGTGTGTGTACGACATGAGCGGAGCCGTGTGTGTACGACATGAGCGGAGCAGAGCCGTGTGTGTACGACATGAGCGGAGCCATGTATGTACGACATGAGCGGAGCAGAGCCGTGTGTGTACGACTTGAGCGGAGCAGAGCCGTGTGTGTACGACATGAGCGGAGCAGAGCCGTGTGTGTACGACATGAGCGGAGCAGAGCCGTGTGTGTACGACATGAGCGGTGAGGAGCCGTGTGTACGACATGAGCAGAGCAGAGCCGTGTGTGTACGACATGAGCGGAGAGGAGCCGTGTGTGTACGACATGAGCGGAGAGGAGCCGTGTGTGTACGACATGAGCGGAGAGGAGCCGTGTGTGTACGACATGAGCAGAGAGGAGCCGTGTGTGTACGACATGAGCGGAGCAGAGCCGTGTGTGTATGACGTGAGCAGAGCAGAGCCGTGTGTGTACGACATGAGCGGAGCAGAGCCGTGTGTGTACGACATGAGCGGAGCAGAGCCGTGTGTGTACGACATGAGCGGAGCAGAGCCGTGTGTGTACGACATGAGCGGAGAGGAGCCGTGTGTGTACGACATGAGCGGAGAGGAGCCGTGTGTGTACGACATGAGCGGAGAGGAGCCGTGTGTGTACGACATGAGCAGAGAGGAGCCGTGTGTGTACGACATGAGCGGAGAGGAGCCATGTGTGTATGACGTGAGCAGAGCAGAACACTAAGGATAACTGAAGTGAGCACTAATATATATTATGAGTGCAAGCCAAAAAAATACATACTATACAAGGATAAGGCTGCACATCAAAGTTAGATAATAGTATAATGCTATAAGCATACCGAAAAACATTGAAGCATACAATGAAAAATGCCACTTGCTAACTTGAAAGTGTGAATAATGAATTGCATACCTGCCATGAATATTAGGAAAAAGGAGATATTTAGCAAACGCATTGATCAATGTAACTGAGCCCCAAAACCTCGTCAAGGTATATCTCTATATTGGGGTCCCTAGCTCTGTGACCCTAACTGTGTGTCATCTCATTGCAATTAAAAACTGCGGTGTGTGGAGAGGGGTAACCAAGGACTGTCTTATATAGGAGATGGAAAAAACATGGCCGAAAGGGGCGGAGCTGTGTTCACATTCAGGTTTTGGGGCTCAGTTACATTGATCAATGTGATTGCTAAATATCTCCTTTTTCCTAATATTCATGGCAGGTATGCATTTCATTATTCACACTTTCAAGTTAGCAAGTGGCATTTTTCATTGTATGCTTCAATGTTTTTCGGTATGCTTATAGCATTATACTATTATCTAACTTTGATGTGCAGCCTTATCCTTATGTACTATGAACGGAGCAGAGCCGTGTGTGTATGACATGAGCAGAGCAGAGTCGTGTGTGTATGACATGAGCGGAGCAGAGCCATGTGTGTATGACATGAGCAGAGCAGAGCCCTGTGTGTATGATGTGAGTGGAACAAAGCCGTGTGTGTATGACATGAGCGGAGCAGAGCAGTGTGTGTATGACGTGAGCGGAGCAGAGCCGCGTGTGTATGACGTGAGCGGAGCAGAGCCGTGTGTGTATGACGTGAGCGGAGCAGAGCCGTGTGTGTATGACGTGAGCGGAGCAGAGCCGTGTGTGTATGACGTGAGCGGAGCAGAGCCGTGTGTGTATAACATGAGCAGAGCAGAGCCCTGTGTGTATGAGATGAGCAGAGCAGAGCCGTGTGTGTATGACATGAGCGGAGCAGAGCCGTGTGTGTGTATGACGTGAGTGGAGTGGAGCCATCTATGTATGACGTGAGCGGATCCTCGTGTGTATGACGTGAGTGGAGCGGAGCCATCTATTTATGACGTGAGCGGAGCAGAGCCGTGTGTTTATGACGTGAGCGGAGCAGAGCCGCGTGTGTATGACGTGAGTGAAGCGGAGCCATCTATTTATGACGTGAGTGGAGTGGAGCCGTGTGTGTATGACGTGAGCGGAGCAGAGCCGCGTGTGTATGACGTGAGTGAAGTGGAGCCGTGTGTGCTTTAAACATGCCTCCATTGCACCCATCCTCACAAAGCCCTCCCTTGACCCTTCCTCTGTGTCAAACTATCGCCCCATATCACTTCTCCCCTATGCCTCAAAACTACTGGAACAGCATGTCCATCTTGAACTGTCCTCACACCTCTCCTCCTGCTCTCTCTTTGACCTGTAACAATCTGGTTTCCAACCCCATCATTCCACTGAAACTGCCCTAACTATAGTCACCAATGACCTACTAACCGCCAAAGCCAAGCGACACTACTCTGTCATCCTCCTCCTGGACCTGTCCTCTGCCTTCAACACAGTAGACCACTCCCTTCTACTACAGATTCTCTCATATCTGGGCATCACAGACTTGGCCCTATCCTGGATCTCCTCATACCTAACAAACCGGACTTTCAACGTCTCCCACTCTCACACCACCTCCTCGTCTCACCCCTTATCTGTCGATGTCCCCCAAGGTTCAGTTCTTGAACCCCTGCTGTTCTCCATATACACCTTCGGCCTGGGACAGCTCATAGGGTCCCACGGCTTCCAGTATCACCTCTATGCTGATGATACGCAGATCTACCTCTCTGGACCTGACATAACCTCCCTACTAACCAAAATCCCATAATGTTTGTCTGCTATTTCATCCTTTTTCTCGGCTCGAGTTCTGAAACTTAATATGGGCAAAACAGAATTCACTATCTTTCCACCTCCTCACTCAACCCCCCCACCTGACATATCCATCAATGTCAATGGCTGCTCACTCTCCCCAGTCCCACGTGCTCGCTGCCTGGTAGTAACTCTAGACTCTGCTCTATCCTTCAAGCCACACATCCAAGCCCTCTTCACCTCCTGCCACCTCCAACTCCCAATTTCTCCTGGATTCGTACATTCCTTTCCCTAGAAGCTGCAAAAACCCTAGTGCATGCCCTTATTATCTCCCGCCTGGATTATTGCAACCTCCTGCTCTCTGGCCTCTCTTCTAACAGTCTCGCACCCCTACAATCTATTCTACACTATGCTGCCCGACTAATCAATTTTTCCCCCCGTTACTTCCCAACCTCTCCTCCCTGCTAATCCCTTCACTGGCTTCCCATTGCCCAACGACTCCAGTTCAAAACCCTAACCATGACCTACAAAGTCATCCACAACCTCTCTCTTCCTTACATCTGTGATCTAGTCCCCCGGTACTTACCTGCACGTAATCTTCAATCCTCACAAGATCTCCTCTACTCCCCTCTCATCTTCTCTTCCCAGCACCGTATCCAAGACTTCTCCCGTACCTCCCTCATACTCTGGAACGCTCTGCCAGAACATATCAGACTCTCGCCTACCTTGACAAGCTTCAAAAGGAACCTGAAGACCCACCTCTTCCTTCGAGCCTACAACCTGCCGTAACCCTCAATCCACTATAGCAGCGCACAACCATCTCTACCCTCACCTACTGTATCCTCACCCATCCCTTCTGGACAGTGAGCCCCCGCGGGCAGGGTCTTCTTGTTAAGGCAGGCCATAAATTTACAGTGATGTAATCTAATTATGCATCTACCTTAACCCCGTCTGCATCCAAATCATGGGTCATTTGTTAGTAGCATGCATACTATTCTTCCATACAGCCCCGAGAAATGACACGGATCTGCATAGAAAATATGACTACTTTTAATTACGGAAGTTCATACATTTAAAGGGAACTAGTTAGCTAGGAGCCAAGAATACGTAACACGTCTCCTATTGGGTAAACTATCATAGAGCTTATTCTGTGATATACAGTATATTGTAATGTACAATGCATTTCCTCATTTATATTAAGCTATGTCAGCATGATTCACTTGTCAAATGAAAGTCCAGACTGATAAGTCTTACGTCTGAGTGAGATATAGGTGTGGTACACAGTTCAAGCACTTATCTTAAATCCTGTTTTTTGGATATCTTCATATAACTCTTAATAGTTCATAATCTTGTCCATAACATTCCCCCCTTTAAAGATAGACAAAAGTCTTTCCTTACTTTTTCCCGAGTCTATTGATCTGTCCTAATGCCGATGGTTACCTCACTCACATACAAGATAGCCCATCCCTTGTGGATGAATCTCCCCACCCAACAGACTATGCATAGGAAGTCAGATCCTGACCGTATCCTCTTGACTGTCCTCATGGCTATGTTCCCCGCTGGCACACATTATTCGGAAAGGGGGAACGTGGCAGTAGTCCTCTCATCAGCTCATATTTATCAGGGTTGGTTTCACTCAGAGTCTCATATTCCTCAGTCCTCAGGCGGTAATGGTGGGACATCATCAAAGGTGGGATGCACAGTCATCTTCTGGTCTACAGGCTTGGATATCATCTTCTTGGCACAAAGTATCGAGTAAAAGAGGGAAGACAACCATCTCCTGGTCTCAGGTCCGACATCTTTTGTAGTGGGATGCATGGATCTTTCTAAGAAAGAAAGAGAGAGAGAGGGGAAGAGAGAGAGAAAGAGAGAAAAGAAAGGAAGAGAGATAAATATAGAGAAGAGAGGAAGAGAAAGAGAGGAAGAGAGAGACAGAAAGATTGAGCAGAGAGAGTGAGAAGAGAGGAAGAGAGAGAAAGATTGAGAAGGAGGAAGATAGAGAGAGAGAAAGAGATCTAGATCTGGTTGGATACGGTTGGAATCTGGAGTAGAAAACTCAAAAATGTATATTAGGCAAATGTTTAGTTAAACAAACAACAAGTTTAGTTAAAGTATCTGGGGGTACTTCTAAACAGGATTTCATAGGGTCTCAACTTAGTGGTCCCTGCTGGGGTGTGTCTGACACTGAACAATGCAAGGGGAAAACTCTCATGCCCTTGTTTCCTACACTGCCCCAACCGCCCAACTCTCCCTCTATTCTGTGGCTGGTATGGGGTGTGTAGGGTCAGTTCTGTGTCTAAGGCCTGCCATATCTCTTTGGCTGGCAGTAAAAGCAGGTCACTAGCCACTTCCTATGGTCTCCGGGAGCCCACAGCCGCACCCTATCTCAGTCCTCTTCTTCTTCTGAGACTTGCTCTTATAGGGTCAGGACAATGTTTTCTCAAGACTCTCCATCTTTCCTTTCTTCTTCACATTGGGGTTATTTAAAAGGTACAAATTGACTGACTGTTTCTTTGGTAAGTGATCTTGGGGCTTCTTTGGATGTTCTGTCAGCGAGGGCATTTCTTACTGCTTCCCTTGACTCCTCCAATGTAGGCCTCAACCCTGCTCACCGCAACTCTGTCTGGCAATAGCAAAGCTTCCATCAGTTCTTCTATGGAACTCATCGTGGCGTACAGTTCCATTGGCGGTGATCAAGTCTCTTGTCTTCCATACAGAGTAGATGTTAGCTGCCATCTTGCAGGCTTCAGTGAGAGCACATACCTCTGCTTCTTTTACAGACAGGGATGTGGGTAGCGACTGCTCTATCAGCACAGCGTCTTCTGCTACCACCACCATACACGTGTGGAACGTCTTCTTGATGCACATCTTGATCCATCCGCAAAGGGGTTACGTCAGGGTCCAAAGGTGTATCCGTCACTGTATCAAATCCAGAGGTTCCTGTCTCAGCTATGCTTCCACCAAGGTGTCAGAGGTGGGACACTTCCCCCCTTGGAAGAGGGAGAATTGTAGCAGGATTAAGGACCGCACACCGGGAGATGGTGACTTTGTCAGGGAGCAGTGATGTCATACGGGCATTGATCTTCAACTGGTGTGTTAGGTAAGTGTTCAATCTGGCTGAGTAGTATTCAAAGGGCTGCTGTCTTCCTTCATGGCAAACAGAATGACTTCTGGGTTGGAGATGACATGATGATACTCTTCAGGTGGCTGTGAATGCAGCACATCTGTATGTGGGGTGTAGAATCTGCTAGATTCATCTCCATACGTCTTGCCACTTGAAGGAGGTTGTCTTGGTCCTTCACTCTGTAATCAGGAGTTACCAGCTGTAGTTATTTGCATATGGGCTCTCAGAGACCTGATACAAAGGACTATACCCAGGTTTGTAAAAAAGAGCAATGGGTGTAAATTGGGGTCAGGAGAACACTGAAACCATACCTCCCAACTTTTAAAGAAGGAAAAGAGGGACAAAGTTTGCGGCGCGCGTAGCGCGCCGCGGCAAATTTTTAGGCCACGCCCCCTAACCACACCCATTTCACAGTCACGCCCATATCCACTCCCCATCCACACCCATTCAGCACAAACACGCAGGCAGCCGGCGGGCCTCCAGCACGGACACGCAGGCAGCCGGCGGGCCTCCAGCACGGACACGCAGGCAGCCGGCGGGCCTCCAGCACGGACACGCAGGCAGCCGGCGGGCCTCCAGCACGGACACGCAGGCAGCCGGCGGGCCTCCAGCACGGACACGCAGGCAGCCGGCGGGCCTCCAGCACGGACACGCAGGCAGCCGGCGGGCCTCCAGCACGGACACGCAGGCAGCCGGCGGGCCTCCAGCACGGACACGCAGGCAGCCGGCGGGCCTCCAGCACGGACACGCAGGCAGCCGGCGGGCCTCCAGCACGGACACGCAGGCAGCCGGCGGGCCTCCAGCACGGACACGCAGGCAGCCGGCGGGCCTCCAGCACGGACACGCAGGCAGCCGGCGGGCCTCCAGCACGGACACGCAGGCAGCCACAGTGAGGCGGCCGGTCGCCCGCACAGTGAGGCGGCCGGTCGCCTTCACAGACAGGCAGCCGGCCGCCTTCACAGACAGGCGGCGGGCCGCCCGCACAGAGGGGCGGCCAGCCGCCCGCACAGAGAGGCGGCCGGCTGCCCGCACAATGAGGCGGCGGGCCGCCCGCACAGACAGGCGGCGGGGGGCGCCCGCACAGACAGGCGGCAGGGGGGCGCCCGCACAGACAGGCGGCAGGGGGGCGCCCGCACAGACAGGCGGCAGGGGGGCGCCCGCACAGACAGGCGGCGGGGGGCGCCCGCACAGACAGGCGGCGGGTGGCGCCCGCACAGACAGGCGGCAGGGGGGGCGCCCGCACAGACAGGTGGCGGGCCGACCGCACAGACAGGCGGCCGGCCGACCGCACAGACAGGCGGCCGGCCGACCGCACAGACAGGCTCCGGCCGGGGGTGAGGGGGGAGGGAGGGAAATCAGCGCTGGGGAGATTAGTTTACTGTACCAGCAGCAGCACAGGCAGCGCTCCTCTCTATGCCACGTCTACTAGGATGGTAGGAGGGAAAAGCAGGGAGGCGGAGAGAGAGTGGGTGGGCGGAGCCCGGGAGCCGGCCGTCCCGCTCGTGGCAACGGGACAAACAACGTAAAGCGTGAAAGTCCCGCTGTATCCGGGACGGTTGGGAGGTATGCAGCATGTTAGAATGTGTACATAAGATCCCGCTGGTGGTGGCCGCAGCTTATAGGCCCCAAATCTGGTGACAGGTTCCCTTTAAAGTGAACCTGTCAGGTGCAATATGCACTCAGAGCCAGGAGCAGTTCTGGGCACATATTGCTAATCCCTGCCTAACCGTCCCTGTATACACTAGCATAGATAAAGAGATCAAGAACAAATATTTTTAAAGATCTTATATCTTATGCTAATGAGCGCGGGGACTAGTCCGAAGGGCGTTACTTCACTTGGCTAGTCGGCTCGCATAGCATGTTAGCATGTTATTACGCCCCTGTGTGAGTACTAATACGCTATGTGAGCCGACTAGCCAAGTGAAGTAACGCCCTTGGGACTAGTCCCCGCGCTAATTAGCATAAGATATAAGCTCTTTAAAAATACTTTTTCTATAGATGCCTTTATCTATGCTAGTGTATACAGGGACAGTTAGGGAGGGATTAGCAATATACACCCAGAACTGCTCCTGGCTCTGAGTGCAGATTGCACCTGATAGGTTCCCTTTAAAGGGAAACTGTCACCAGAAATTTAGCAAAAAAAATAAAAGATTCCCCTCTGCAGCTCCTGGGCTGTATTCTGGAAAGGTTCCTGTTGTTATTGTGCCCACTTTGAGACCTAAAAAAATACTTTATGAAGTCTTACCTTTTTGTATGCAAATCTGTTTTTATGGTCACGGGGGCGGGCTGCCTGGCGTCCGTTATTCCCCCTCCTGCCGCTGTACGCCGTCCCCCATTGCTCATTTCCATACATGAGGACGCCTTCCTCATGTAACTGTCCTCCTGAAGTTTTGTGCATGCCCAGTGCCACTCTCGCGGGACTGAGCACTGTGCAAAGTGTGAACGCTTTTGAGGTGATTGCGCAGGCGCGAGATTATGGGCGGCGCTGTGATTGTCATCAGCAGCGTCATCCAAGTACCTGCCCATAATCTTGTGCCCGCGCTTCTCACTCTGCCTCCACTGTTATGCGCAAGCACTGTCCATATGAACCACGTTACCTATTACCATGGGCGCGAGATTATGGGCGGCGCTGTGATTGTCATCAGCAGCGTCATCCAAGTACCCACCCATAATCTCGTGCCCGCGCTTCTCACTCTGCCTCCACCGTTATGCGCAAGCACTGTCCATATGAACCATGTTACCTATTACCGTGGGCGCGAGATTATGGGCGGCGCTGTGATTGTCATCAGCAAAGTCATCCAAGTACCCGCCCATAATCTCGTGCAAGCGGTAATAGGTAACATGGTTCATATGGCCAGCACTTGCGCATAACGGTGGAGTCAGAGGGAAAAGTGCGGGCACGAGATTATGGGCGGGTACTTGGTTAACGCTGCTGATGACAATCACAGCGCCGCCCATAATCTCGTGCCTGCGCAATCACCTGAAAAAGCGTTCACATGCGCAAATCTTCGGGAGGACAGTTACATGAGGAAGGCGTTCTTGTGTATGTAAATGAGCAATGGGGGACTGCGTAAAGCGGCAGGAGGGGGAATAACGGACGCCAGACAGCCCGCCCCCGTGACCATAAAAACACATTTGCATACAAAAAGGTAAGACTTCATAAAGTATTTTTGTAGGTCTCAAAGGGGGCACAATAGCAACAGGAACCTTTCTAGAAGCAGCCCAGGAGCTGCAGAGGGGAATCTATTACTTTTATTGTGAAATTTCTGCTGACATGTTCCCTTTAACTGGTAGGGGAGCCAGGATAAAGCAGAGCTGAACCTGTTGGGAAGCTAGGACCCAGCAGCTCTACAGGCAGGAGACCACTGATCAGTAAGCTAATAGAAGCCTGCAGATGTCACTCTGCATAGGTTATTACTGGCCAGTGCTATCTGCAGGAGAGAGAAGTGCTGATTGCACGGTCTCCTCAGCTTCCTGACTCCCCGTGTATCTGCAGCAGTGAGAAGCCGCACACGGGGGAATCAGAGAACAGCTGCAGAGAAACGCACGCTCCGGGACTGGGGGGGGTCGGCTCTGGTGCAGGGGGGGGGGCTCTGCTGCAGGGGGGGGTCGCTCTGCTGCAGGGGGTGATTCATACCTCAGCAGCAGTCACAGGAGTAGGTGCGCGCTCGGCTCTGTAATGAATAGTAGAAGGGAGAAACAGCGAGGCGGGGCTACAGTGGGTGGGTGGAGCCCGGGATAAACAGCCTCACGGGCGGGACCCGGGATCAAAGGCTCAGAAGAGGGACTGTCCCGCTGTATCCGGGACGGTTGGGAGGTATGCTGAAACTCTAAAAACTAAGATCCCCTATAACTCTGGGGAAAAATGAGCACAAGAGTGTTTGGTAACTAGCAAGCAGCACCCCCCTGACTATACACACACAACTAGAAATAGCGGTGGAGTGTGCTTACTCTACCTCTCCTGTGCTGACCCTGTAACTGAGGACCCTGCACTCTCCCTCATCCCGACGGTAGACCTAATGGTGGTCAGGGCCGAGCCTTCAGCGTATCCCTATCTCCTGACAGACCCTGCAGACTAAGATACAAAGGATTACTGGGTGCTGCCAACAAAAACCCTAATATATGCCAACTCCTGATGATCAAAATCCCCTTAGGACTACACGATCCTCCACCCTCTATATCAGGGAACTCTTGTGCAAGATATCAGGCAGGATAACATACAAGTGAGAATATCTCAAAAATAGGCTAAGCAGCAACTGCCATAGGCAGAAAAATATTCACTGTCCACCAGGACTAATAGTGAGCAGTCTATATGGTCCAATAAATTTTATACTAGGTACAGCAAAAACAAATATGCAAAAGTGAGGGGTCAAGGTTTCCACAGGACTATCAGCAATGTCCTTTGTTATGGGTCATTAGTGGGAACACAATGGGGCACAACTGCATATATGAGCAAAAACGTAGTGTGGATTTCAGATCCCTATGTCCCTCCTTTGCAGCCTCTGCTGCATCAGCAATAAACAGAGTAGTGGCTTTGGGTCCTAAGATGGCGGCTGGAAAAGGGAACTGGGTGTCGGCCAGACTAAAATGGCGTCAAATGAGGAACTATGTAGTGACTGGGATGAAATGGCAGCTAAAAGAGTAAGTAGGTGTTGGCCAAAAATGTTGTCTGAAGAGGCCTGGGAGGGAGGGACATGGGTTGTGCCATCTACATTCAGGAGGTATTCAATCTGTCACTGGGAATATGGATTATATAGAGACCCCGGGGCTGACCCTGTGACTAGGGACCCTGTGCTCGCCCTCATCTCGACGGTAGACCTAATGGTAGTCAGGGCCGAGCCTCCAGCATATCCCTATCGCCTGTCAGACCCTGACATAATATCCCCATACCATATCCCACCCAAAACACAGAGTGACAGAAAAAATTCTACATTCAGGACAGGAAATAATGGTGTGGACTTACGTGGACACAGTGCTCCACAGACAGTACACAAGTCCAACCTATGGAGACGACTTATAGGGTGGAGGGCGTTGCTTCTAATAATGGGCCTGGAGAAGCCATTTTCACAGACAGGTAAAATACACATAGTGTAGTTACTAGATTCAGAATTACATTTCTTCAAACCATCTCAATACTTTCACTTCCCTTGACATTCCATATCACATCCTGTACCTTCAATCAATTCTCATCTAATCTCCCCCCTTGGGAGAATTCTCCATTCTCTTTTTCAACATACGTGTGTCACTTACAATTAAACTTGCTGGTCTAATTTTACCTCATTCACAGATTTTCAAATAAAAACTAACACTTCTCTTTTTTTTTTTTTTCAATTTCAACTTTCCTACGGTGTTCTACATCAGAAACTGCGTACATTATACATACAAACATCTTCCAGGAAGAAGTAGAGCACCAGTGTCACGTGGGTGATAAGAAATTACACTCACTCTCACTATACGCCAGCTGTTTTTGATATCTCAAGTACTAGTGTCGCGGGCGGAGGAGGGGACGCCGCGCTCTCCCACTGCTCGGGTCCGGCCGCTGCTGCGGCTGCCGCTGCTCGGTGGTGGCTCGAGCGGTGTGCCGGATCCCGGGGACTCGAGCGGCACTCCTCGCCCGTGAGTGAAAGGGGTGAATTGGTGGTGGGGATTTGGTTATTGTCCGTGACGCCACCCACGGTTGTGGTGATTTTTGGTAACACCACCGCTGCTCTGTATGGGGATCCCGGGAGCGGTGACAGGGAGCAGCTGAGTTGTTAGTTCTCCCCTCCGTGGGTAGGGGTTGGTTGTCCCGGGGCCCAGTGATGGGGTAGAGGATGGGTGATGGCAGGCCGGTTGCGGGGCCTGGTGAGGTGCAGGATCGCGGGGGCAGCGCTGTGCAGCACAGCACGGTGGTACTCACTCAGCCTGAGACGATGACACAGTTCTCGGTAAAACACACGGCTGGAAATACGGTTCCCACGGACGGCTGCTGTTGCTTTTCCCCGGTAGTTAACGGTGACTGTCTCTTTCCCTGCACCTAGTACTTCTGTTGGTTCCAATGGGTTCCCACCGGTAACCCACTCCCCGGCTTGGATATGGGTTGGAGGAGCCCCTCTTTGCCCGCAGGCGCTGGCCCTGAGAAACTGGTGCCTTGGCGGTGGCGGTGTCTCTCTCATACGGTTGGACTGTTGCCTTCAATCAGGACTTAGTTGTTTGGAAACCCGGAGGTCCCCTTCACTGACGGATTTGGCAAATTCACGGCGACTCCAAGCCTTGCCGGGGTCCGAAAGGCCCCTGCCAATGGTGCTGGCTTCTCCTTGTGTACCGGTCCGGCACCGCCGGGCCACCGCCCGTCCACGGTCCTTACGGCAACTCTGATAGGCCACTCCTGCAGACGGTCACCGCCGTCTGCTAACCTTGCTGTCTCTGTCCGGGGCACACACCCGGATGCTGTCAGTTAGTTGCTCTCCTACCACTTTGCTCCTCACACTTTCACGTCCAAAACTAATCTGCTCACTTTTCCCGCCTCCAGGACTGTGAACTCCTCGGTGGGCGGGACCAACCGCCTGGCCCACCCCCTGGTGTGAACATCAGCCCCTGGAGGAAGGCAACAAGGATTTTTGGGTCTAGCTTTGATGTGCCTAACCGGGGTGTAGGGTGTGGTGATGTCATTACCTGTGACCCCTGGCTTGTCCAGGGCGTCACATTCCCCCTTAGCAAAATGCAGACCGTCCGCGGGCTGCCCGTCCAACACCGGTTTTATTTTTCCTTTTTTTAACTGTAAAAATATAAAAATGTAAAACGGTGTCAGACAATAAATTAAAATAACATCTTCCCACATCGGGAGGTACTCTTCCTTAAACGGTTTCAACGGTTTCAAACGGTTACGGCTTCCGCTCTCTCCCACCCAAGCAACCTGGCCCTGATGCTGCCCCTAGCAAACAGGCAGCACCCCTTGACCTCAGTCCTGCACAAATTGCCCGAGCGGGTTCTGTCCTTTTCAGGGGACCCATGTCTATGGGGAACCCCTGAACCCCCAGAGGAATGCCACCAGTTCCGGTGGTGGCTGGGCCCCAGCCTGCTCCACTGCGGGCCCTTCCTCCAATCTGCCTCTCCGGAGGCGGCAACGGTTGGAAGCTGCAACAACACATTATTTACAAGCCACTAATGTTTGTGGTTGCCCTGCAAGTTCTCAGGCTTCTCCATAAGAAGTTCCTTATGCAGCTTTGTAACGGTCCCCACGGGGACAACGGTGCCGGCAACGACCGGTTTCAATCAGCGGTAATCAGGTGACTTTTCTTCGGTTTCATTCACTTATCATCTTTACATAAACTTTCAAAACTTTCACAACTTTTCAACACACAGATTGTCCCAATGGGGACTGGGACAACGGTGCTCCGCTGCCCTTACTGCTGGCTTTCATCATCTTCATCCGGCCCCGGGTGGAGGAACACGGGAATCAGCCCCTCCAGTGCATAACAGGCGCGGCGGGGTAGGGCCGCACGGTACCCATTATTCCCGCTCCGGGGAATGTAAGTTGCCTCCATGTCGCACAGGGCAACGACCCCTTCGGCTTCCTCAGAAACAGGCTCCGTGTCCGGTCCAGAGTCGCTATCATCCTCCCTTGCGCCAGGCGGGTCGCCGCCAGCTGCCGCAGCCTCCGGGCTCGTCACTCTCTCAGCCATTGCTACAGAGGGTGTACGCCCGACGGGCCAGGTGCAGCGCGGTGCATGGGCAAGGAGGACGGAGGCGGCAGGGGGGCCAGGGGTAGACCGGGTCCCTCAGCCGCACTGGCCGGTCCCTCGGGGACACAGGGGCGTGGGTTACTCTCCAGCTCCTCCATCATGGCCTCCATTCCATACACCCGCGCGACCGCAGCTACCTCCTCCACCTCTGCGGTCCACTGCTCCATCAGCCTACAGATCTGGCTCCGGTAGCGTCGGCAGATCCCTGCCGTTCGGGCCCTCAGCCATGCCGCTGTCCCGTGCACGGGTTCGGTAGCCTCCGCATAACTAGGTGGAGCGGACATTCTTTACAGGGGTCAGCAAATCGTGGGGTCCCAGCGTCCCTACTTGTGGAGCCGCAAGCTACACGCGGCCAGCTGCCATTTCGTCCCCCTTAGCCTCTTTCCGGCTCCTCTATCGGGGCGGGGTTTTGGCCTTCGTGCCTCCACTACTCGAGAAGACGCTCGAGCGGGAACTTTCCGCGCCAAAGATGGCGGCTTCTGAAATTTTTCGGCCGGACACCTCCGGCGGTAACAAGGCGCACCTCTACCAAACGGCAGAGCGGTAAGATCCTGTTCGTGACGCCAAGTTGTCGTGGGCGGAGGAGGGGACGCCGCGCTGTCCCACTGCTCGGGTCTGGCCGCTGCTGCTGCTGCCGCTGCTCGGTGGTGGCTCGAGCGGTGTGCCGGATCCCGGGGACTCGAGAGGCGCTCCTCGCCCGTGAGTGAAAGGGGTGAATTGGTGGTGGGGATTTGGTTATTGTCCGTGACGCCACCCACGGTTGTGGTGATTTTTGGTAACACCACCGCTGCTCTGTATGGGGATCCCGGGAGCGGTGACAGGGAGCAGCTGAGTTGTTAGTTCTCCCCTCCGTGGGTAGGGGTTGGTTGTCCCGGGGCCCAGTGATGGGGTGGAGGATGGGTGATGGCAGGCCGGTTGCGGGGCCTGGTGAGGTGCAGGGTCGCGGGGGCAGCGCTGTGCCGCACGGCACGGTGGTACTCACTCAGCCTGAGATGATGACACAGTTCTCGGTAAAACACACGGCTGGAAATACGGTTCCCACGGACGGCTGCTGTTGCTTTTCCCCGGTAGTTAACGGTGACTGTCTCTTTCCCTGCACCTAGTACTTCTGTTGGTTCCAATGGGTTCCCACCGGTAACCCGCTCCCCGGCTTGGATATGGGCCGGAGGAGCCCCTCTTTGCCCGCAGGCGCTGGCCCTGAGAAACTGGTGCCTTGGCGGTGGCGGTGCCTCTCTCATACGGTTGGACTGTTGCCTTCAATCAGGACTTAGTTGTTTGGAAACCCGGA
This sequence comes from Anomaloglossus baeobatrachus, assembly GCF_048569485.1. Lineage (NCBI taxonomy): Eukaryota > Metazoa > Chordata > Amphibia > Anura > Aromobatidae > Anomaloglossus > Anomaloglossus baeobatrachus. The sequence continues at coordinate 516,247,061 of NC_134357.1, forward strand.
GGTCCCCTTCACTGACGGATTTGGCAAATTCACGGCGACTCCAAGCCTTGCCGGGGTCCGAAAGGCCCCTGCCAATGGTGCTGGCTTCTCCTTGTGTACCGGTCCGGCACCGCCGGGCCACCGCCCGTCCACGGTCCTTACGGCAACTCCGATAGGCCACTCCTGCAGACGGTCACCGCCGTCTGCTAACCTTGCTGTCTCTGTCCGGGGCACACACCCGGACGCTGTCAGTTAGTTGTTCTCCTACCACTTTGCTCCTCACACTTTCACGTCCAAAACTAATCTGCTCACTTTTCCCGCCTCCAGGACTGTGAACTCCTCGGTGGGCGGGACCAACCGCCTGGCCCACCCCCTGGTGTGAACATCAGCCCCTGGAGGAAGGCAACAAGGATTTTTGGGTCTAGCTTTGATGTGCCTAACCGGGGTGTAGGGTGTGGTGATGTCATTACATGTGACCCCTGGCTTGTCCAGGGCGTCACACTAGCAAAATCTGTTCACACTACATACACCTCATGAGGATGGTCCATTCAAGACTCAATAACTCTGATTAAGACCAAGAAAAAAAGATTCTCTCTAATGCTCCTCCTACCTAGGCTCGTGGAGAACACATTACATTCCACCAGATACAGTCAGGGCTCTCAAGGCACTATCAAGGCACTCACCATAACTCTGTACTGGCAGAAACTAAGGAAAATCCCCCTTACCGTCTCCTCTCTGTGGGAGACGTACCAGGATACAGTCAGGGCTCTCAAGGCACTCACCATAACTCTGTACCTGGACCCTCAGCCTTATCAATTATCGATTATTGACGACATGTCACGCATCGGTGCATACCGCAGTATACCTTCTGCCACCTGAACAGTTAACTACGAAATACAAGTTTCCTCTTTTTCACACAGCTGCTATTAGATCGTGACACTTCCTCATTTTTGCTCAAGCGCCAGCGTCTGCTATATTCTTTCCCGTCTTCCAGACAGTCAAAATAATGAACCTACACATTGATTGAGATAACAATATACAGTTAGGTCCAGAAATATTTGGACAGTGACACAAGTTTTGTTATTTTAGCTGTTTACAAAAACATGTTCAGAAATACAATTATATATATAATATGGGCTGAAAGTGCACACTCCCAGCTGCAATATGAGAGTTTTCACATCCAAATCGGAGAAAGGGTTTAGGAATCATAGCTCTGTAATGCATAGCCTCCTCTTTTTCAAGGGACCAAAAGTAATTGGACAAGGGACTCTAAGGGCTGCAATTAACTCTGAAGGCGTCTCCCTCGTTAACCTGTAATCAATGAAGTAGTTAAAAGGTCTGGGGTTGATTACAGGTGTGTGGTTTTGCATTTGGAAGTTGTTGCTGTGACCAGACAACATGCGGTCTAAGGAACTCTCAATTGAGGTGAAGCAGAACATCCTGAGGCTGAAAAAAAAGAAAAAATCCATCAGAGAGATAGCAGACATGCTTGGAGTAGCAAAATCAACAGTCGGGTACATTCTGAGAAAAAAGGAATTGACTGGTGAGCTTGGGAACTCAAAAAGGCCTGGGCGTCCACGGATGACAACAGTGGTGGATGATCGCCGCATACTTTCTTTGGTGAAGAAGAACCCGTTCACAACATCAACTGAAGTCCAGAACACTCTCAGTGAAGTAGGTGTATCTGTCTCTAAGTCAACAGTAAAGAGAAGACTCCATGAAAGTAAATACAAAGGGTTCACATCTAGATGCAAACCATTCATCAATTCCAAAAATAGACAGGCCAGAGTTAAATTTGCTGAAAAACACCTCATGAACCCAGCTCAGTTCTGGAAAAGTATTCTATGGACAGATGAGACAAAGATCAACCTGTACCAGAATGATGGGGAGAAAAAAGTTTGGAGAAGAAAGGGAACGGCACATGATCCAAGGCACACCACATCCTCTGTAAAACATGGTGGAGGCAACGTGATGGCATGGGCATGCATGGCTTTCAATGGCACTGGGTCACTTGTGTTTATTGATGACATAACAGCAGACAAGAGTAGCCGGATGAATTCTGAAGTGTACCGGGATATACTTTCAGCCCAGATTCAGCCAAATGCCGCAAAGTTGATCGGACGGCGCTTCATAGTACAGATGGACAATGACCCCAAGCATACAGCCAAAGCTACCCAGGAGTTCATGAGTGCAAAAAAGTGGAACATTCTGCAATGGCCAAGTCAATCACCAGATCTTAACCCAATTGAGCATGCATTTCACTTGCTCAAATCCAGACTTAAGACGGAAAGACCCACAAACAAGCAAGACCTGAAGGCTGCGGCTGTAAAGGCCTGGCAAAGCATTAAGAAGGAGGAAACCCAGCGTTTGGTGATGTCCATGGGTTCCAGACTTAAGGCAGTGATTGCCTCCAAAGGATTCGCAACAAAATATTGAAAATAAAAATATTTTGTTTGGGTTTGGTTTATTTGTCCAATTACTTTTGACCTCCTAAAATGTGGAGTGTTTGTAAAAAAATGTGTACAATTCCTACAATTTCTATCAGATATTTTTGTTCAAACCTTCAAATTAAACGTTACAATCTGCACTTGAATTCTGTTGTAGAGGTTTCATTTCAAATCCAATGTGGTGGCATGCAGAGCCCAACTCGCGAAAATTGTGTCACTGTCCAAATATTTCTGGACCTAACTGTAGATACTATATATTCCATCCAGGTGGCTGATCTCACCTGCATTACACACACATATAACCATATATTTCTGGATCATACCAGAAGTCACCTTATATCACAACTTTCTCATTTTCTCTAACGTTAACTCAAAGAAAACGAAACTTAGAACTTTTGCTTTTTCCACAGGACAGACAAAAAAACCCCCAAAACACATACATTTAACATTATGCAGACAGCTTAAGGTAAAAATGACATGACCAGGTGGGATCTCTTAGGACGGCTTATCTCATTCGAGATGGCGGTCATTAGGTGTGTAGACTGGGACAGCCCAACCCCCCCTTTCGAAATGCAAATACACGCATGAGGTCTGCGAGGTGAGATAAGACAAATTTTCTCACCTGCTTGTGGAGTGCGCAATCTCCCCTCTCGTGTAGTTGCCTTTTCGAATCAAGGTGTCAGCATGGCCGTCCGTCATCCAAAAGCTCCGTCCTAAGGTGCGTTGGGCGCCATTTGTTAAAGCAGGCCATAAACTTACAGTGATGCAATCTAATTGTGCATCTACCTTAACCCCGTCTGCATCCAAATCATGAGTCATTTGTTAGTAGCATGCATACTATTTTTCCATACAGCCCCGAGAAATGACACGGATCTGCATAGAAAATATGACTACTTTTAATTACGGAAGTTCATACATTTAAAGGAAACTAGTTGGCTAGGAGCCAAGAATACGCAACACGTCTCCTATTGGGTAAACTATCATAGAGGTTATTCTGTGATATACAGTATACTGTAATGTACAATGCATTTGCTCATTTATATTAAGCTATGTCAGCATGATTCACTTGTCACATGAAAGTCCAGACTGATAAGTCTTATGTCTGAGTGAGATATAGGTGTGGTACACAGTTCAAGCACTTATCTTAAATCCTGTTTTTTGGATATCTTCATATAACTCTTAATAGTTCATAATCTTGTCCATAACACTCTCTCCTCCTGTACCAGTCTGTGCCTTGTTTTGTTTATGATTATTGTACTTGTCCATACTATGTAACCTCTTTTCACATGTAAAGCGTCATGGAATAAATGGCGCTATAATAATAATAATGACTGTGACCCGGCTGTTCTCACATATGATTATGCTCTGATCTGAACCCTCCATTGTAGCTCTGGCAGGATGTTTAGGGTCGTTGTCTTGCTGGAAAGTGTACTTACGCTTCAGTCTCAAGTCTTTTGTAGTCTTTAACAGGTTTTCCTCAAGGATTGACCTGTATTTAGCTTCATCAATCTTCCCTTCAACTTCAACCATCTTCCCTGTCCCTGCTGAAGAAAAGCCTCCCCACAGCATGAGGCTGATACCACCAGGGCTGTGGAGTTGGTGAGCTAAACCTCTGACTTTGACTTCGACTCCCTCATAGATGGCTCATATTTAAGTGATAAATTTACTGTAGTAAAATGATGACATCTGGCTTTTAATCATTTTTATGATACAATAATCAATTTAGATAGAACAGAAAATATATTTATTGGAATACAACTTTAGAACACAAAAACTTTAATAAATTGTAAATATGCAATACACTATGCAGTAAGTGGGAAAAAACAGTTTACAACAATAGCGTACTGAATAACATTTGTGCAGTCTATGAATTTGTTCTGAGAAATAGTATCGCTTCCATCAGATCTTCCTTCATAGATGACCTCAAATCTGACCTAATTATAAAGAACAACCTCTCTACACTAACTTGATGTAGTGCCAGCATCCCTGCACTGCTCGCTCTTCTCCCTGCAGGGGTGCCAACTCACTCACCACCGCAGTCGGCCTGCACCATGCTTCCTGGCTTCCACGCGTCTTCTACATGGGTGTCCTCAGCTTCCCCCCTCTCGGGCGCAGGTCCTCCAGGAGTGTTCCTAGGGCTTGCATGCGTTTGCTGCTTTTCTCTTAAAAGGGCCAGTCATTTCCTGGAAGTTCCTATCACTGGAAGGCATTGGGTACTTAAGGCACTCTCCCACCAGGGGAGGTGCCTGATCAATGCTATTAGTGTTCCCTAGTTAGCAAGTTGTCAGGCCTTATTGTCCTCCTGTTTCCTTGCCCTGTTAGTACCCTGTTCCTGTCCATCCTGCCCTGTTGGTACCTTGTGCCTGTCCACCCTGGCCATGCTACCTTACTAAAAAGTGCCTTAAATATCTGTAACTTCTCAGCTGACCTGAGAGGCACTTCCGGGTCAGGGCGCATTACAGGCATTCCCAGGAGGCCTGTGTGGTGTGTACAGGCCCCAAGAGACAGCAGCATGATCTGAGGACAAGGCGGCAACCACAGGATGGCTGGACAGGTGAGAGAACCAACATCCTTACCAGGGAAGGGATGCAGGACAGCACGGGGATGCTAGTATGGGTGCTACAGAAAAACTGACTCATGGTCCTTACACTCAGGCAAAACCTAAGGAGAGGGAAGGGTATCCCAATGTAGTACCGCCATAGGCATAGTCGGCACAGAGATATATAGAGCAAATACTGTATATATGCTCTGGTTGCCTTCCTCCAAATGACTAGGGGAATGCGGCTTCTTGGGAGGAGAAACTTATTTGGGGCGAGATGGGCAAGGCCCAATAAAGTGACTATTAAGTCCACAATAGAAACAATCCCCATCCCATGGCGAATGGCAGAAAATATAGCACAAGGGGTGACCCCCCCCCCCCACTTGCATGGGTTCATCCACATAGCCCTGTGGGACCTTCTCCTGAGACAGGACTATTGGTAACTGGGTCTTGGTCAGTCTTTCCCTGAGGCGTCTATCCGCCCTGATGGCAAGGGACATAGTGGCCTCCAGCGATGTAGGCGCTGAGTACTGGATCACAGAATCCCTTAGCCCAGCAGACAAACCCTGGACGAACTGAGTCCAAAGATCCAGATTGTCCAGATTGTTCCATTGGGTGTCTGTGGCCCATTTTCGGAACTCAGAATAGTACTCCTCCGCCTGCTATGCCCCCTGCTGGACATTATGGAGATTGGATTCCGCCAAGGAGACGCCATAAGGGTCACCATAGACCAAGGCTGCGAAAAACTCATCTACTGACTGAAATGCCAGAGAATTGGTCGGTAGACAGAAGGCCCTGGACTGTGGCTCTCCCCACAACAGGAGACAACGATCCTCACTCACATTCCCTGAAGAATGGGGACAGAGCCTGAAATATAGCCTGCAGGCTCCCTTAAAAACCCTGAACCTATCCCGACTCCCCTATCAGGGAGCACAACCTTAGGTTCAAGATGGGACTTGGCCACAACTAAAAGGCACGAGATGTGCTGCAGCTATTGCACCACCTGAGTGCGTAGATCCCCAAATTCATGTGTGAGGGTCTAAACTATCATGTGCTAATGCTGCAGACTGAGCCATAAGGGCACAGAAAAAAAAGTTTCGGACGCTTATTATATCACGCTGGACCCAAGGGGGTGACAAGGTGGGGAGCGCTGCACTGGCCCTCAGCCGAAAACTGCAGAGTTCAGCGGCGTCTTTTCATGAAATCTCACTTTGCTTGGACAGTTAAACACAGCAGCATTTCTGTGTAAAAAATGAAGCATGAAAAATGCAGCATTTATGCTACATGTGAACACAGACTAAATGTTCAATCCAAGTGGACATGATTTCATGAAATCTGCACCGGCTGAGCATCTAAAGACGTTGCTCAACTTCGCTTTTGGTGGGGTTTTTTTTTGCTATAGGCTTCTTTGTGGAGCATGAAAAAATTGCAAGCAAAAAATGTGCCATTACATTTTTAAACATAGAAGCAAAGCTTTTCTGTAGTATTAAAATATATTGAAAACCAAGATTCACATTTGCAACAAACATGTATGTGTGCGGCCCCCGTGTCAGCAGCCGTGCTTCTCGGATCCGGATCCACAGTAGCTCGAGGGGCGTCCTGACCCGGGGATCGTGCGGCCACTCAAATCGTGATGCCACCCGTGGTGTGTGGTAATGCGAAGTACCCGGGGGCGATGGAGTGGGGCAGCCGGATGTTAGAACCCTCCACGGGTAGGGGGGATGCCCCAGGACTCGGTGATGGGAGCTGGGGGGTGCCATGGGGAGCGAAGAGGAACACTTTCGTACTCACTCAGTGCATTAAGCTGAGACCGACAACTGGATAAACCAAAGTTCTGGACACCGCTGCCGCTGAGGAAAGCTAGTTTGGGTCTGTGGGAGCTTGCTCTTAGGGTTCACGCTTGGGATTTTCTGGACAGTTTTAGTGGAAAGTCCTATCCCCCTCGTTGCACTAGTACCCCGATTTTGGAGCTGGAGGAGAGCGGATCTTGAAGGCTCCGTTCTCGTCGGGTAAATTGTCAGGTTGCCTGAAGCTACTCCCTGACCTAGGGTCCACGTACCCCGTCGTGCCCTGGTCCTAGCCCGGTGATGGTACAAGGCCGCTGGCTGTCCTCCTCGACAGTTCCGTGCCCCTTGTCACGATCCCCTGCGACCAGGGGTCCAGCTCCTACTAGGCCCAGACCACCGTCTGCCATCTAGTTGCTTCCAAGGAGCCTGGCTCCTGACCTCCTCTCTCCTTCTTTCTCCATCTGTCAACTTCAACTTCAACGAACTGACACTCCTGACCTCCCCAACCAACCCCCCACGTGGGCGACCCTATTCCACTCAGGCCGTCCACTGGTGTGTCTGGTGGGTGTGGTGCAGAGTGTATGTAGGATTTTAATTGGCTGATGTAGGCAACACCATGTAGTTGGGGACCCATAATCAAGGAGGAGGTGGATATTGCACAGAAGGGCAAATTGCACAATTCCCTGTGATGACCTGATAGTCCAGGCGTGTTACATATGAAATATCGAAGAAACGCAAACACGCAATAATCAGAGAAGATTGTTATTACGTTGCGCAGTGTGGACACCTGGAGGAAAAATGCAGCATTTACGCTACATGTGAACATGGCCTAAGCGTTACATTTTTATTACTTTTTTGGGGGTTTAATAGAGAAAAATAATTCATACCATGCTTTTACGCCATTTACCGAACCCTATAAATAATCTGATTGCTGTGCTGTGTTGGTGGTTAAAGGGACACCAAATATGTCCATGTTATTTACTGATTTGTGATGTTTATTATTTAAAAAAAAAAAAAACGCAATAAAAATGACATTCTATTTTTTGTATTTTATTCTAAAACAATTCTCTATTATTCTCCCTCTAGGATACAGGACATAGAGATGCTGCTCTGTACAATGGACCTCCATGTCCAGTGTAATCTGTCTGTGGAGTCAGCTTCAAGTATAGAAAATTCTCCCTGTGATACCTCCAGAGTCTGTAGCTCAACAGCTAGGTCTCCTGATGAAATGTTTGAGAGCTGTTGGTTTGAGTCCTGAGGAGAACTGAAAATTAAAAAAAATAGTATATATTTTTGTAATTTGTTTTCTCAATTCTTTATAGTAGTTTTATAGAAACATAACATTTTAACTTTTTATTAACCTACGTAGAGATATATGTGTATATATATCTGAATAATCTTCTTCTGGGTTCCTGAAAACAGGTCAGGATTACAAAATCCTCCTATACCTCTCAGTACAGGCAGTGGCTCAATAGTAGAGCTGCTGCCTAAGGCCACTGTCACACATACGTGAAAATCACGCACGTGCCGCGAGACACGTATTTTCCCTGCGTGTTGCGTTTGGTAAGTACGTGTCTCTGGTACGTGCAGGCCACGTGTGTTTTACGTGTGCTATCCGCGGTAGCACACGGAGAACCGGTAATTTGCATACTCACGTGGTCCTTGCTGCTGTCCAGGGTACTGATCTTCGGTCTCCAGCCCTGCCGACTCTCCGCTGCTGCTTTTTCCGGCCGCAGTGAAGTGAATATTAAATGAGCATAATGAGCGGCAGTCGGCAGCAAGTGACAATAGCGGCAGAGACAGGAGGGCTGGAGAAGGTGAGTAAAGATTTGTTTGTTTTTTTCTCTGACACGTGCATTTTCTCCGGCGCGTGTCACACGGGACCGAATCCACACTACATCTGTGTGGTACGGGTGCGGGCCGTGTGACACCCGTGATGCCGGAGAAAAACGGACATGTCTGCGTGAGAAATACACGGACACACGTAAGTACGGAACGGACACACGTTCCGTTCCAAAATACTTACGTGTGTCCAAACCATTAGGAATACAAAGGTCCACGTGTGTACGTGTCTCCGGTACGTGAGAAAACTGTCAAACACGTACCGGAGGCACGAACGTGTGACAGAGGTCTTAGGAAAAGGAGTCACTAGTTCTTGTTCCGTGAAACCAGATGAGAATATAAGTTAAGCACTGAGAGGTGGAATTGGAACAAAAGCAGTGAATAGCGGGACAATTCCACTGAATCTGGGATGGTTGGGAACTATATGTCTTGAAATGGAGGCGTGGGGTAATTATGCAAAGCCGTGAAGAGCAAGTTATGGCTCAGTGTAAGGTTATAGTCAGATCACTGTATAGATCAGACCCCAATGTACAGACTGGCCTGGGGGTCTCCCAATCACAGTATGACAGCTTCATATATTTCCATAAAGCACTCACGCTCAGTTCAGGAGGCCGCCAGCTTGTCCGTGTATTGCAGTTATTTGGCCTTATGACTGCCGCCTAAGTAAGAGAATGGGAGAAACTTCTACCAAGATGCCCCACATCTATAAGACAAACAGTGCAGTCCCTGGGACTGAACTAAGGTCAGAGAAATGGGGCTGCAAGACAAAAACTGGATGTGCCAAAAAGGAATCACACACACATCCATATGTACTGTACATTGACAGTAGAGATTATCCAATATCCAGAAATTTGACAAATCTCACAAATTTATCAGGAAACCTGATTCACATCAAAGTTCTTGTTGCCAATTTGCAGAGTGAAGAGCAGAAAAAGTGCTTCCTGGACAAAAAGGAGATTTCAAAAATTTGAGAATTCTATTACACATAAATAAATGTGCTCATCTCTAATACACAGCTCCACTACATAAACAGCATACCTACACGGCGGTGCCCCCGCACTCCATACAGCGCCACCCCTACATAGTGTACCCACACGGCAGTGCCCCTGCACTCTACCCAGCATAGTCACACAGCGCCACCCATACATAGTGTACCCACAAGCCATGACCCCCTAGATGGTGTACCCATCATGCGCCGCCCCATCCCAAGAGGCCTCGATGCATCCCCACATGTGTCTGTACTAACATGGTCCCGCTCTGTGCCCCCATTGCCAACTCCACGTCATACACCCACGGCTTTACCATATTCAACTCATACCTACATGGCACCACCCCATGACCGTGTACACACATCATTCTGACCTATCTGTCGCGGGCGGGGAGGGCGCTGCGCTCACCACGCTCGGGTCCGGCGCAGCTGCTGCTCGGTGGCTCGAGCGGTGGGCCGGATCCGGGGACTCGAGCGGTGCTCCTCGCCCGTGAGTGAAAGGGGTGGTTTGGTTTGGGGATTTGGTCCGTGACGCCACCCACGGTTTGTGGTGAGGTTGGGGCACCACCGCTGCTGGTGACGGGGATCCCGGGAGCGATGGCAGGGAGCAGCTGGGATGTTGTTTCCCCCTCCGTTGGTAGGGGTTGGTTGTCCCGGGGCCCGGTGAGGTGAGGCGGGGAGGCACGGTTGGTGAGGTGCAGGGTCGCGGGGGCAGCGTGGTGCCGGATGGCACGGTGGTACTCATTCAGCCAAGAACGGATGCAGAGTCTCTGGTAAAACAAACGGCTGGATGGACGGGTCCCGCAGCTGGCTGCTGTGGTTTCTCCCGGACGGTTGGTGGTGGCTGCCTTTCCCTGCACCTTTTGTGTAACTTCGGTCCCGATGGCTTCCCACCAGTAACCCGCTCCCCAGCGTGGCTATATGCCGGAGGAGCCCTTTTGCCCACAGGCTCTGGCCCTGGGAACTCTAGCTGTGGCGGTAGCTGTATTTCCCTTTCGCTGTTTGGACGGTTGCCTTCAATCGGGTCTTGGTTGTTTGGAAACCCCTGGGGTTCTGGTCACTAACGGATTTGACCTGTTTAATGGCGACTCCAAGCCTGGTCGGGGTCTGCAGGCCCTGCCGGTTTGTGCTGGCTTCACTTCGCTCCCCAACTTGGTACCGGCGGGCCACCGCCCGTCCCCGGTCCTACGGTTCCGTGTTGATCTGCCTCTCCTGCAGACGGCCACCACCGTCTGCCAACCTTGCTCTTGGTGCCCGGGCCACGTACCCGGACACGGTCAGTCTGCTCCTCTACTACCACTTTACTCCTCACTCTTTGACCTCCCTTACTCGACTGCCTTACTTTCCCGCCTCCAGGACTGTGAACTCCTCAGTGGGTGGGGCCAACTGCCTGGCTCCACCCCACCTGGCGTGGACATCAGCCCCTGGAGGGAGGCAACAAGGATTTGGTGTCTGGCTGATGTGCCTATCTCGGGGTGTGGGGTGTGTTGTTGCAGTACCTGTGACGACCTGGCTAGTCCAGGGCGCCACATTCGCCCTTGGTTAAATGCAGACCGTCTGCGGGCTGCCCGTCCATCACCGGTTTTATTTTTCTTTTTTAACTGAAAGAGGTAGAAAACATGTAAAAACATTCAACAAGCAATTTTTATGGATCTTCCCTTAACATGAGGCACAGTACTTTTAACGTTACTAACGGTAGTCACTTTTTATTAAAACAGACGGCTTCCGCTCTCCCACCCAAACAACCTGGCCCTGATGCTGCCCCTAAGAAGTGGGCAGCACCCCTTGACCCCAGTCCAGATCCAGGCTGCCCAAGCGGGAACGGGTACAGTGTTTCGCACCCTACGTTCACTTCAGGGGACCCCACGTCCATGGGGGACCCCTGACCCCCGGAGAATCGCCACCGGTTACTGTAGTGGTGGGCCTGGGCCATCTCTTTCCTCCAGGCCCATCCTCCAAATCAGCCCCTCCGGAGGCGGTAACAGAATCATGCCAACATATTTACATTTCCACTAGTTTGTGGTTGCCCTGCTAGTTCTCAGGCATGTCCATAAGTAGTTCCTTATGCACGGTAACAAAGGGTCCCTACGGGGACTACTTGCCGGCAACGGCCGGATCAATCACAGTCGACAATCAGGTAACATCTTCAGTTGATTACAGTCATTCATCTAACAGGTAACGGTACTGGTGGTCCCGACGGGGACAACGGTGCAACGGAGGGACCGCCGCCTTACTTTAGATCCACAACACAGGCCGGATGAGGGGGCTGGGCCGGCGCTTGGGCCTCCTGTCCTCCTCTCAATTTGGCATCCAGGGCAAACCAGCCCCTCTCTCCACAGTGCCGTGTGTAGGTAACTAAGTCGCCCGGGAGCAGGTTGCGGCCCGGGTGGTCCTCTGGCAGATGGGCATTAACGTCCCGACGGGCCACAAACACTTCGGCCTCCAGGCCCGGCTCGAAGATACATCCGTATCCCCGACGGACATCGAACCTTCTCACTTTCCCCTCGTGGATCGGGCCCCGTACCCGGAAGGTGGCTCTGCGGAGGCTCTCCTTTTCTTGGATGGTGCGGGCTATCAGCTCAGCCTTCCGCTTCTCCCTCTCCGCAATTTCTCAGCCCAGCGGGGTTGGTTCCCTGTCCCAGTAAGGGGCTGCTGCTTGCCCCTGCGTGCGGGTCGGGCCCCGCGGGATTTCCACTACACTGCCCACTACTGGCGCCCTCGGTGGAAGATCCCGCGGTGACATGGCCTGGGGCGCTGCCTTGCAGCATCGACCCGGCGCAGCCTCAGCCGAGGTGTGGGGGATGGGCACAGGGGTCCTCTCCCGCTTGACCTCCTCCTCCTCCTGCACGGGACGGATCACCGGAGCCGGAACGGGACTAGGCACGGTTACTTCTGGTGCCACCGGCATGCCTTCACCGACTGGCGATGTCTTCAGAAGCTTCCAGGGAAGCGGCTCGGGGCGGCTACGGGCTTCAGCTGCAGGGGGGTCCGCTTGGGCGGATAGGCAGGGTTCCGCTACCGGTTGCGGGGGTAGCGGGCCTAGAAGCGGGGCAGCGGCAGCCAACACGGGTAACGGGGGAGGCAGCAGGGGCGAGCGGGGCGCAGACCGGGCCCCTCAGCCGCAATGACCGATCCCGTAGGAACACAGGGGTGTAGGTCGCTTACCCGCTTTTCCAATTCTTCCTCCACCTCGCGTCTCCATATGGCCGCCACCACGTCCGCCATGTCGGCCTCCTACTCCTCCAGGAGGAGCTGCATTCGGACCTGCAGGCGGCTGCTCAGCTGGACGGTCCGGACCTCCACCCACGCTGCGGTTCCAGGCGCGGGCACTGCGGTGTTACCGGACGGACAGTGCATACTGGCAGCGGTATCTCCCAGGAACCAAATATGGCCGCAGGGTCCTGGCGTCCCTGCTTTTATAGCCGCGGTTCACATGCGGCCGGACGCGATCCATCCCCCCTTGGTCTTTTCTCAGCACCCTGTCTTCAGGGGCGGAGCTTCGGCTTTCGCGCCCCTACTGCTCGAGAAGATGCTCGAGCGGGAAAATCTTCGCGCCTAAGATGGCGGCTTCTGAAATTTTTCGGCCGGACACTGCCGGTGGGACACAAGGCGCACTTCTACCAGCCGGTAGAACGGTAAGATCCTGTTCGTGACGCCAAGTTGTCGCGGGCGGGGAGGGCGCTGCGCTCACCACGTTTGGGTCCGGCGCTGCTGCTGCTCGGTGGCTCGAGCGGTGGGCCGGATCCGGGGACTCAAGCGGTGCTCCTCGCCCGTGAGTGAAAGGGGTGGTTTGGTTTGTGCATTTGGTCTGTGACGCCACCCACGGTTTGTGGTGAGGTTGGGGCACCACCGCTGCTGGTGACGGAGATCCCGGGAGCGATGGCAGGGAGCAGCTGGGATGTTGTTTCCCCCTCCGTGGGTAGGGGTTGGTTGTCCCGGGGCCCGGTGAGGTGAGGCACGGTTGGTGAGGTGCAGGGTCGCGGGGGCAGCGCGGTGCCGGATGGCACGGTGGTACTCACTCAGCCAAGAACGGATGCAGAGTCTCTGGTAAAACAAACGGCTGGATGGACGGGTCCCGCAGCCGGCTGCTGTGGTTTCTCCCGGACGGTTGGTGGTGGCTGCCTTTCCCTGCACCTTTTGTGTAACTTCGGTCCCGATGGCTTCCCCACCGGTAACCCGCTCCCCAGCGTGGATATATGCCAGAGGAGCCCTTTTGCCGGCAGGCTCTGGCCCTGGGAACTCTAGCTGTGGCGGTAGCTGTATTTCCCTTTCGCTGTTTGGACGGTTGCCTTCAATCGGGTCTTGGCTGTTTGGAAACCCCTGGGGTTCCGGTCACTAACGGATTTGACCTGTTTAACGGCAACTCCAAGCCTGGTCGGGGTCCGCAGGCCCTGCCGGTTTGTGCTGGCTTCACTTCGCTCCCCCGGTTCGGTACCGGCGGGCCACTGCCCGTCCCCGGTCCTACGGTTCCGCGTTGATCTGCCTCTCCTGCAGACGGCCACCACCGTCTGCCAACCTTGCTCTTGGTGCCCGGGCCACGTACCCGGACACGGTCAGTCTGCTCCTCTACTACCACTTTACTCCTCACTCTTTGACCTCCCTTACTCGACTGCCTTCCTTTCCCGCCTCCAGGACTGTGAACTCCTCAGTGGGTGGGGCCAACTGCCTGGCTCCACCCCACCTGGTGTGGACATCAGCCCCTGGAGGGAGGCAACAAGGATTTGGTGTCTGGCTGATGTGCCTATCTCGGGGTGTGTGGTGTGTTGTTGCAGTACCTGTGACGACCTGGCTAGTCCAGGGCGCCACATATCCATCTTGCATAAACAATGATCCATCCCATCCAAACATGGCTGCTCCCAATCCACTTTATACATACCTCCACCCTCTCCACCTCATTCACAAATGCATCTGCCCCGCCCACACACATTACTCCACCACATCCATATCACGCACATTCATGTCTGCCTCGGACACACATGGTTCTACTATATGTCCATACAAGTTTTTTTTTATGTTTATATTTGTTTATGACCATTTCACTTAAATCCTAGAGGAGCGCGGGGCCATATTGGGCTTTCTTGTAGTAATAAATTGGGGTGTGGCTCCCCCGGGCTGTGCTCCTTTATCCTCCCAGATAACCCCACACTGGTTTATTCCCAGTCACACATGGCTCCTCTATCTTCCCCTGTCAGTCTGAGGCCTTGGTAAGCACAGAGAGGTGAGTCCCTGGAGTTGGGGCCTCCACATTGGGCACAGCTTGTCCTGGCTGGATGGATTTCATGCTTTGTGATAATATAAAATTGGTAACTAAGAGCCTCATGTTTTATACGTGTATAGAAGAAGGGATTCATGTAGTCATTAATGGCGGTGTGCTGACCCATCGTGTATGTATATGATTATATATCACCACAGCTTATTTGTGCTCCTGTACATTAAGGCTGGTTTCACACTACGTCTTTTTAACATCCGTTGAAAACGTTTTTTTAACGGAAGTACGGATCCTGCTTTTACAGCAAATAACGTATGCAAACGCATATGTTATTTTGCAGGATCCTGCACTGGATGTTAGGGGCGGGCAAAGGAGTCATGTGATCGGGATTGAGGGGAGCTAGACTGGGAGGAGGCTTCTGACAGCTGCAGACGCTGGTAACCAAGGTAAACATCGGCCTTGGATACCCGATATTTACCTTGGTTACGAGTGTCTACAGCTGCTAGGAGCCGGGCTGCGTGCACATAGCAGAGCCGGGCTGCGTGCACATAGCAGAGCCGGGCTGCGTGCACATAGCAGAGCCGGGCTGCGTGCACATAGCAGAGCCGGGCTGCGTGCACATAGCAGAGCCGGGCAGCGTGCGAGAGAGAGAGGCGAGAGGAGAGAGAGAAGACGAGGAGAGAGAGAGAAGAGAAAGAGACGAGAGAGAGACGGAGAGAAGAGAGAGAGAGAGAGACGAGAGAGAGAGAGAGAGAGAGAGAGAGAGAGAGAGAGAGAGAGAGAGAGTGAGAGAGAGAGAGAAGAGAGAGAGAGAGAGAGAGAGAGAGAGAGAGAGATGTCGAATGTCGAGGATCCTGTGACATACGTTAATTTGACAAAGACAAAAAACGCTACATGTTGCGTTTTTGAAACATGTTAAATTAACGCAAAATGACGGATCCTGCGTCTAACGGACGCAAACGAATGCAAACGGAAGTGGACGTGAGTCCATTGAAAATGCATTAAACACAAAACGGATTTGCACAGGATCCGTACTTCCGTTAAAAAAAACGTTTTTCAACGGATGTTAAAAAGACGTAGTGTGAAACCAGCCTAATACTACAGGTGTGCGGCTCTGAGCTTTCTTGTATGGATAATGTGACATCACAGGTCCTGTAAGCACAGAGCAGCCATATATCTAGTGTGCGGCTCTGCAGGTGGAGGGGTGTGGAGATTCCCCATTACTGGGCACACGACACATTAACCCCCTCAGTATTGAGACTATTTAGGTGTTTTTGTTTTGCCACTGTCAAGAATCGACTTCCTTTTTTTTTTTGTTTTTCTTTTCATACATACATAATACCCCACAATGAAAGACAGGAAACATGTATAGGTCCACATTGTGCGGTTACCCTTAGGGTATGTGCGCACGTTGCTTTTTACCTGCTTTTTTGCTGCTTTTTCTTCTGCGCTGTTTAATGCCAAAATGGATGTGTTCTTCTATTCAAGCAAAGTCTATGGGAATTTGGGTTTCTTGTTCACACTATGTTGTTCAAAATGCTGCCTTTTTGAGGCAGAACTTTGGTCAAAAACTCAGCTTTTCAAAGAAGCAACATGTCAATTGTTTTTGCCATTTGGGTTTTGCACTGCAAAGCTGAGTTTTTGACCAAAGTTCTGCCACAAAAAGGCAGCATTTTGAACAACATAGTGTGAACAAGAAACCCAAATTCCCATAGACTTTGCTTGAATAGAAGAACACATCCATTTTGGCATTAAACAGCGCAGAAGAAAAAGCAGCAAAAAAGCAGGTAAAAAGCAGGTAAAAAGCAACATGCGCACATACCCTTACTTGGCCCCCCGACCACATAGTGTAATGTTCCTGCAGTACTGCCATTCCCAACACACACTGTTTCTACGGAACCACCATCCCCCCCCCCACGCACAATGTAATGTTCCCACAGTACTGTCATACACACACAGTACAATGTTTCCACACTATCACTATTCCTAAGCCCTATGACACGTGCACTATTATACTACAAATAATTTTATTTTGTTTTTTCTGATTTTATATCGTTAATATTCTAGAGTTCCATTATTAGGTACCTGGCTGTTATTGCTTTTATATTGCAATGTTTCCTCCTCTTTGTGCCAAGACCAGGGCTGTATGTACAGTTAGTGCTGCCCTTGGCACAGATCTCCCCTTATATTCTGAGAGTTGGCAGTTAAAATTTTTATTTATGGGGTTGTCCTGGATTTTTTCTTTCTTTTTTGTAGCAGCAAGGAATAATATGGAATACTTTTCTGTTAAATATTCTCGTTCATTAGTGGCACCATTAGAAGGGCGGGGCCACACGGGGATCTTATTAATTCGTAAGTAGTCTACACACATTCTCATGGTACCATCCTTTTTCCTCACAAGTACCAGTGGAGCAGCCCAGGGGCTGCAACTGTCGCGGATCACTCCTGCTTCCTTCATGCTTCTGAGCATATCTTTGGCCCATTGGTAATGGGCAGGTGGTATGGGCCTATACCTCTCCTTGATAAGTGGGTGAGTGCCTGTGGGTATGTGATGTTGTACCCCTTTTATCCACCCAAAATCCAATGGGTGTTTACTAAAGACCTGCTCATACTCCCGGACAACCCTGTAGACCCCTTGTTTATGATGTGCAGGTGTAGAGTCGGTGCCCACGTGTAATTCCTGACGCCACTTCTCCACCGGTCCCTGGGGGCTGTCACCTGGGAACTGACTAGGCTTGTTTGAGGAACCCGCTGCATGGATGTCATCTGCATTGACTACGAACAGCTTGGCTATGGTGGCATATCTGGGTAGTGCGACCTCCTCTTCCCCACAATTCAACACTCGCATGGGCACTCTCCCCTTCTGGATGTTGACTACCCCCCCTGGCCGTAAACACGGTGGGCCAATGCTCTTAGGGCAGGGGCTCTACCACTGCCTGGTAATCCTGTCCACGGGAGCCTACAGCTGCCCTGCACCATATAATCATTTCACTTCGTGGGGGCACTAAAAAAGGGGCCACATCAATCACCTGTACACCACCTATCTCCCCTACAGAGAGATTTACCTGTTGCCGCTGCAGGAGGTCTCGGATCTCACGTTGCAGGACTCTGCCGCCCTGCTCCCGCAGTCTCAGACAGCTGTTGAAGCAAAAACAATACTTCTCCTATACAATTTTCAATGACATTTGTGCCTAAAATAATCTTAGGGTTCCGATCACTAGGATCATTCTGTACCACTATGAGGTCTTGCCTCATCAATTCTACCCGGCCCACCTTAATGGTCACCTCCTTGAACCCGATTTGAGTCACTGGTAGCCCGTTGACAGCGTAGATGGTAATGCTGTTATCTGGGGGGTAAGTTCATCGTCAAGCCAAAACTTCTTATACAATACATAGGGAGTAGTTGTTACCTGGGAGCCGGTATCGAGGAGTGCAGAGGTCAGGATCCCATCCAGGGTGATGGAAACGATGGGTCGTCCCCCTACATACTGCTCTCGCAGTCTGCTGGGCATTGGGAGTTTATTTCTGGAGATTGGCCCTTGGCCCCAGGGGTTGCCCGTTTAAAAGACAGCTCCGTGTGTAGTGGCAAGTCTTGTTACACTTATAACAAACAGGTGGTCCATACCGGTCACTGTTCCATCCTTTATACGCCAGGGTTCTCTTCCTTATCCAGGGGACATCTTCCGGGCAGTCGGCCAGCTGGATTTCCCTCGATGGTGTGGTCTTTGACTTGAGCTGCATCACCTCCAGAATCCTTGCAACGTCGTTACTCAGCTGCTGTACTTGGGCAGACAAATCACTTGTTCCGCTCTCGGGTGTTATTAGAGGAGCCGGCTCTGGCAGTGCTAAGGCAGTAGGCTTCACCTGTAATGGGGATGTGCCAGCTTGCCAAGATGGGAGTGGAGAGTCAGGAGCCTGCGTGAGCTGCAGGGCTTTGATTGCCCGCTCTTTCAGGGTAGAAAAGTCCTGAGCAGAAAGTTCCAGGGCCCACAGCCGGAGCTGCTTGCGGTCCTCCACTGACCCTAAGCCTTGCAGGAACTGCTCCATCAGCATCTTGTTCCCTTCCAGCTTTACAATATCGTTAGTCAATCTCGGGGTCCGCAGCGCCGCTTGTAACTTTAAGGCGTAATCCCTAATTCTGTCTTGGGGCCGCTGTTTGCAGCTATAGAACCTCATCCTCAGCTCAGCCTCTGTGCGGGTCTGAAGTGTAGCTCCCAATCTCTTAAAGATGGCGGGTACCGTGACCCGATCCTCCTCAGTCCATGTCTCCACTTCCAGTTCGGCAGCGTCGGTCAGCTGCCCCAGTACCACGGACGCCCGCTGCCGTCCGGTCAGGGCATACATATCAAGAGGGTTACATATCTTCCTCCAGAATCCCTGCAGCGCATCTGGTCGGCTATGATACTGTGGGAGCCAGGCGGCGCCCGGCACATAGGTCAAGGTTATCGGCGCAACCGCCGCGGGTCCTGGTGCCACCGCTCCTGCGGCCGGACCAGCGTCCACCGCACCAGCGGTCGGGTGGAGGCAGCGCTGCCACACTTCCATCGTCTGGCACCGACATTCTCGCGCGCTCCCTCGGTTTTCACTCATCACTCCTCTCAATGCTGTGGCCCTCTGGGAACTTCCGGTTCCTCACACTCAGGACGAAGGACGGGGCTTCTGCTTCGCACGCTTTCGCAGGGAAGATGACGTTTTAGTTCGAAATCATTGCGGAAGATAGCAGAATTAGCGGGAAACGGGATCTTGACTTGCGGACCTCTGTCCCCAAAGCACACGTCACCCAGGTAAGTGGGTCCTGCTCGTATCCTGTTTGTGACACCATGAATTTTGAGGTGTGCTGCCCCCGTGTCAGCAGCCGCGCTGCTCTGATCCGGATCCGTGGTGGCTCGAGGGGTCTTCGGACCCGGGGGTCATGCGGCCACTCAAATTAAGGGGGTATGTACAAGGGATTGTGCATTTAAAGTTTGTGACGCCACCCATGGTGTGTGGTAAGGTGGAGTACCACCACTGCAGCTGGGAGTACCTGGGGGCGATGGAGTGGGCAGCCAGGTATTTACCCCTCCACAGGTAGGGGGGTATGCCCCGGGACTCGGTGATGGGTGGTGGGATGGGCCATTGGGGAGGTAGGGGTCACTTGTGTACTCACTCAGTCCATAAAGCTGACACCGTCAACTTAGTAAACCAAAGTTCTGGACACCGCTGCCACTTAAGGCCCCGGCACACACTACGATATACCTAACGATATGTCGTCTGGGTCACGGAATTTGTGACACACATACGGCTTCGTTAGAGATGTCGTAGCGTGTGACACCTCAGAACGACTGTTAACGAGCAAAAATACTCACCTTATCGTTGCTCGTTGACACGTCGTTCATTTTCATAATGTCGTTCCTCCTTCTGCGCGCCGGTTTTTCGTCGTTCCCGAGGCAGCACACATCGCTCCGTGTGACACCCCGGGAACGACGAACACAGCTTACCTGCGTCCCGCCGGCAATGCGGAAGGAAGGAGGTGGGCGGGATGTTACGTCCCGCTCATCTCTGCCCCTCCGCTTCTACTGGGCGGCCGCTGTGTGACACCGAACATCCCTTCCCCTTCAGGAAGAGGATGTTCGCCGCCCACAGCGACATTAAGGAGGTGAGTACGTGTGACGGGGGTAAACGACTTTGTGCACCACCGGCAACGAATTGCCCATGACGCACAAACGACGGGGGCGGGTGTTACGGGGAGCTGTCTGATAATAACTGAAAGGAGTATCAGACAGTCAGGGTCCACCGTGCAAAGACTTTGCTGCAGACTATGGCAGAGTGCAATACCTCTGTTAACTCACAGAAGGATATAATAAGTAAGTAAAGCAATTCCTCCCTTACTTGGAGGGTGTGTGGAATGATCTCTGTTAATAATCACAGAGACAAAAGCAATGTGTGCGAAATGGCACCTACCTAGGTCCGCTCTTCTAGTGGTGCAAAAGAGACGAACAGCAGCGTAAGCCGCACAAAGCTCCTACCTGCGTTCGCTCCACTAGTGTGCGAGGACACGAACCACTAGATATGCCACCTGCCTAGGTCCGCTCTTCTAGTGGTGCAAAAGAGACGAACAGCAGCGTAAGCCGCACAAAGCTCCTACCTCTGTTCGCTCCCCTAGTGTGCGAGGATACGAACAACTGCCAGACGCAGTATAAGGAACGATACCCTAGCGGCAACGTCCACCTACGAGTAGAATCACAAGGCCCAGCCAGACCATGTGCCTCAGGCACCTGCCTATGTCCGCTCCCCTAAGAGGTAAGGATACGGACAGCAGCCGAAGCTGTAAGGTATAAGAACGCTACCCTGCCGGTAGCGCTCACCTAGGATAGACAGAGGAATGCCTAGAGGAACGCGCACAGAGCGTCTACTCATATGCATGAACCAAGAGGACTGAGCACCATGCGGCGTGTGTCAGGGTCTTATATAGACTCTGTGCCTCATCCAAGATGGAGGACACCAGAGCCAATCCGCTGCCAGAACGACAGGAGTGACGTCATGCTGGCCTATCACCGAGCAAGACGTCACAAGCACATGACCAACGACCAATCGCATAGAAGGTGTCAGAGACATGTGACCTCGTGTCAGCGATGATGTCACCCGCACATGTGCAATGGCTCCAAGATTGGACTTAGTCTCCAGCGCTCGCACATGTGCAGTAGCAAGAAATCTGGACTTAGTCTCCAGCGCTCGCACATG
Source organism: Anomaloglossus baeobatrachus (assembly GCF_048569485.1). Taxonomy (NCBI): domain Eukaryota; kingdom Metazoa; phylum Chordata; class Amphibia; order Anura; family Aromobatidae; genus Anomaloglossus; species Anomaloglossus baeobatrachus. Next base: position 516,268,572 of record NC_134357.1, read on the forward strand.
TGCAGTAGCAAGATATCTGGACTTAGTCTCCAGCGCTCGCACATGTGCAGTAGCAAGAAATCTGGACTTAGTCTCCAGCGCTCGCACATGTGCAGTAGCAAGAAATCTGGACTTAGTCTCCAGCGCTCGCACATGTGCAGTAGCAAGATATCTGGACTTAGTCTCCAGCGCTCGCACATGTGCAGTAGCAAGAAATCTGGACTTAGTCTCCAGCGCTCGCACATGTGCAGTAGCAAGAAATCTGGACATAGTCTCCAGTGCTCACAGCAACCGTAACAGTACCTCCCCCTCAAGGGCCCCCCTCCCGGCGACGCAGGTAATCGGCAACTAAGTCGGGAGCATGGACAGCCTCCTCAGGCTCCCAAGAGCGATGTTCCGGGCCATAGCCCTCCCAATCTATCAAGAAGAACCTGCGCCCTCTAACCATCTTAGAACCAACTATGGCTCGTACCTCATAGCTAGAGTGAGAGGAATCAGAGGCAGGAGAGTGCACTTCACGAGCGTGAGGTAAAATAGCCGGCTTTAGCAGTGAGACATGGAATTTGTCATGAATCCTAAGATGGACAGGTAACTTCAATTGATAGACTACAGGATTTACCTGTCGAAGAACCTCATAAGGACCCAGGAAGCGAGGAGCAAATTTGACAGAGCTCACTCTAAGTCTCACGTGTTTTGCAGAGAGCCACACAAAGTCCCCTGGAGAAAAGACAGGAGCCGGGCGACGAAACCGATCGGACACCGTCTTCATACGGTCCTTAGCTGCTTGGATCGACTCTTGAGTCCGATCCCAAACCTCTCTGGCATTAGTTGCCCAGTCGGCCACAAGAGGAGGAGGTGCAGCAGCGGGAAACGGTACCGGTACCCTAGGGTGTTGCCCATTATTGAGTACGAACGGTGTCTGCCCAGTGGCCTCAGCCAGCGAATTGTTAAGGGCAAATTCTGCCCAGGGTAGGAGGGAGGACCAGTTATCGTGGTTCTCAGCAACAAAGTGTCGAAGGTATATAATCATAGATTGATTGGTACGTTCAACCAAACCATTAGTCTCCGGATGGTATGCCGAAGAGAGATTCAACTCAATTTGCAGAAGGCTACAAAGATCTCGCCAGAAACGGGAAGTAAATTGCGGGCCTCTATCACAAATGATACGATCTGGCATCCCGTGAAGCCTAAAGACATGCTTGAGGAATAGTTTGGCTAGTACCCTGGAAGATGGGATTCTCGATAACGGTACGAGATGAACCATCCGGGAGAAATGGTCCGTAATGACCCACACAAATCTATGTCCCTGTGAACATGGAAGATCACCCACAAAGTCCATGCCTACCATCTCCCATGGTCTATCTGGCACTGGTAAAGGATGCAAGAGCCCAGCCGGTCTCTGCCGTAATGGACGGTTGCGAGCACACGAGTAGCAGGAACCGACATATCTCTTGACGTGGCTGGCTAAGTGTGGCCACCAATACCACCTCTCCAGTAACTCTCGTGTCCGCCTAATACCAAAATGCCCACCCACCTTTGAGGTGTGGGCCCATGACAGTATATCATTCTGTCGATCAGGCGGAACAAAGGTCTTGCCCGGTGGGATTTGGTCTAACGTCACAGGGGAGAGCGTATGAAAAACCCTGGAGGGAAGGATAAGACGAGGTTCGTCAATCTCTTCCTGGGTAGAAAGCATAGAGCGAGACAGGGCGTCTGCCTTGTTATTCTTACTCCCAGACAAATAGTTGATGGAGAAGTGAAAGCGGGAGAAAAACAAGGACCAGCGGGCTTGGCGAGGATTCAGACGCTGAGCGGTTTGTAAGTACGTCAGATTCTTATGGTCTGTATAGACCTGGAAAGGATGTTTCGCTCCTTCCAGCAAGTGACGCCACTCCTCCAAGGCTAATCTCAAGGCGAGCAGTTCCCTATCCCCAATGGTATAGTTTCTCTCTGCCGGTGAAAAGGTTTTAGCAAAGAAGAAACACGGCCTTTTTCTACCTGCACCGTTCTTTTGATACAAGACCGCACCAGCACCCACTGAAGAGGCATCAACCTCTAAGAGGAAGGGCTTATTCTCATCGGGTCTTTGAAGAACGGGAGCAGTTGAAAAGTGTCTTTTTACTGCCTCAAAAGCCTGAGATGTCTCAGTAGACCAGGCTTTGGGATTAGCACCTTTCTTAGTCAAGGCCACCAAAGGGGCCACCAAAGTAGAAAAATGGGGTATGAACTGCCTGTAATAATTTATGAATCCTAAGAAGCGTTGCACCGCCTTCAAGGAATGAGGTTCGGACCATTGCAGGACAGCAGAGAGCTTTGCAGGATCCATAGCCAGACCCTCTTGTGAGATAATGTAACCCAAAAAAGGCAATGAGGACTGCTCGAATACACATTTCTCGAGTTTAGCAAACAATGAGTGCTCCCTTAAACGGGAAAGGACACGAACGACATCCTGACGATGAGTCTCCAGATCAGGAGAAAAAATCAGGATGTCGTCCAGATACACCACTACTGAGGATAACAGTAAATCCCTGAACACATCGTTTACGAAGTCCTGAAATACTGCGGGTGCATTACATAACCCAAAAGGCATGACGAGGTATTCATAGTGACCGTCTCGGGTGTTAAAAGCGGTCTTCCATTCGTCACCCTTTCGAATTCGTACCAAGTTATACGCACTCCGCAGATCCAACTTCGTAAAAACTTGAGCTCCTCTCAGTCTGTCAAAGAGCTCCGAAATTAAAGGTAATGGGTATTTGTTCTTTATTGTGATTGCGTTGAGACCCCTGTAATCTATGCAGGGACGCAAATCACCCTCTTTCTTCCGAACAAAGAAAAACCCAGCTCCCGCGGGAGAGACAGACTTACGAATGAACCCCTTCTCTAAACTCTCTCTTATATAGGTCGACATGGCCTCCGACTCAGGTATCGACAGGGGGTAAACCCTGCCTTTAGGTGGAACCGAACCTGGGATAAGGTCTATGGCACAGTCATACGGCCTATGGGGTGGAAGAACCTCAGCACCCTGTTTGGAGAACACGTCAGCGAAATCCAAATAGGGTGTAGGTATGGGAGAGAGATCAGTTGATGCAACCGCAACGACCTTAGGTGGTAAGGGAAGACATCGGGACTGACATTTCGAACCCCAACTAATAATGCTGTCAGACTCCCAGTCAATGTGAGGAGCATGAGTCCGAAGCCATGGAAGACCCAGAAGGACGTCGTCTATACCCTCAGGCAAAACAAGAAAAGAAATCTCCTCTATGTGACCCTGAGACAGGGAAAGGCGCAAGGGAACTGTCCTCAATGTAATGGAGTCAGACAACATAGTTCCATTAACAACACGGACAGGAATAGGCGCCTCTAACATGATAGAGGGAATATTGTGTCCCTTTACAAATCCTGAGGACACAAAAATCCCGTCAGCTCCGGAATCCACAAAAGCCATAATAGGCCATGTTTTCTTAGATAACGAGAGCTGACCTGGGATACAACACTTAGAGGGTGCAGAAGACGTCTCTAGTAACCCCCCTCTAATGGTTACTAGGCCAGGGAGTTTCCCTGACGACTAGGACACTTGTTGGCATAGTGCCCAGCCTGACGACATACGTAACATATAGGAGGACCAGACTTGCGTAGTCTGGAGAACGTATGACCTAACTCCATAGGAGTGGGAGATGTTTCAGATGCTGAGGAAGATGGTAGTGGACCCTCAACAACTGGAATAGCCTGATGCTTAGGGCGTGAGGAAGAGACCTCGAGTCTACGTTCCTTATGGCGTACATCGATCCTCGTTGCTACTGTGATCAAGTCCTCCAGAGAAGCAGGGACCTCACGAGTAGCAAGGGCATCCTTGACATAGCCTGCCAACCCTCTCCAGAAGATAGGAATCAACACCTTCTCTGGCCAATCTAGTTCTGCCACCAGAGTTCTAAAAGCAATGGCATAAGAACTAGTGGATAACGAACCCTGAGATAGATCTAACAGTCTCAGGGCCGCATCATGGGTAACCTGCGGACCCATGAATACCGCCTTAAGAGCATCAAGAAAGTCTTGATGTCTCAGAGTAACCACATCAGAGCGCTCCCATAGGGGAGTCGCCCATTCTAAGGCTTTGTCCTGAAGTAAGGAGATGATAAAGCCTACTCTGGACCTCTCCGTAGAGAAGCGAGAAGAGTTGACCTCTAGGTGTATCTGACACTGACTAATGAAACCACGACATGATCTGGCATCGCCAGAATATCTGTTTGGCAGAGCAAGTCGAGGATCATGTGCAGATGTCACCATGGTCTGAGGTTTATCCTCTATACTCTTGAGCCGTGACTCAAGTACTTGTATGTAACGGTGTAACTGCTGATATTCTGCCATAACTGCCAGACCCTTGGCTCAGTCCTAATGTTACGGGGAGCTGTCTGATAATAACTTAAAGGAGTATCAGACAGTCAGGGTCCACCGTGCAAAGACTTTGCTGCAGACTATGGCAGAGTGCAATACCTCTGTTAACTCACAGAAGGATATAATAAGTAAGTAAAGCAATTCCTCCCTTACTTGGAGGGTGTGTGGAATGATCTCTGTTAATAATCACAGAGACAAAAGCAATGTGTGCGAAATGGCACCTACCTAGGTCCGCTCTTCTAGTGGTGCAAAAGAGACGAACAGCAGCGTAAGCCGCACAAAGCTCCTACCTGCGTTCGCTCCACTAGTGTGCGAGGACACGAACCACTAGATATGCCACCTGCCTAGGTCCGCTCTTCTAGTGGTGCAAAAGAGACGAACAGCAGCGTAAGCCGCACAAAGCTCCTACCTCTGTTCGCTCCCCTAGTGTGCGAGGATACGAACAACTGCCAGACGCAGTATAAGGAACGATACCCTAGCGGCAACGTCCACCTACGAGTAGAATCACAAGGCCCAGCCAGACCATGTGCCTCAGGCACCTGCCTATGTCCGCTCCCCTAAGAGGTAAGGATACGGACAGCAGCCGAAGCTGTAAGGTATAAGAACGCTACCCTGCCGGTAGCGCTCACCTAGGATAGACAGAGGAATGCCTAGAGGAACGCGCACAGAGCGTCTACTCATATGCATGAACCAAGAGGACTGAGCACCATGCGGCGTGTGTCAGGGTCTTATATAGACTCTGTGCCTCATCCAAGATGGAGGACACCAGAGCCAATCCGCTGCCAGAACGACAGGAGTGACGTCATGCTGGCCTATCACCGAGCAAGACGTCACAAGCACATGACCAACGACCAATCGCATAGAAGGTGTCAGAGACATGTGACCTCGTGTCAGCGATGATGTCACCCGCACATGTGCAATGGCTCCAAGATTGGACTTAGGCTCCAGCGCTCGCACATGTGCAGTAGCAAGAAATCTGGACTTAGTCTCCAGCGCTCGCACATGTGCAGTAGCAAGAAATCTGGACTTAGTCTCCAGCGCTCGCACATGTGCAGTAGCAAGAAATCTGGACTTAGTCTCCAGCGCTCGCACATGTGCAGTAGCAAGAAATCTGGACATAGTCTCCAGTGCTCACAGCAACCGTAACAGCGGGTGCGATCGCTCATGCTATTGAACGATACATCGTACCGTGTGACGGGGCCTTTAGGGGAAGCACGTCTGGGTCCCATTTCTGCTGGTGTTGCCTGATGATCTGTGACCTTTCCCTTGGCACCTTGTTTTCTTCTAGTTGGCCCCTATAGCTTGAAACTAGTCGGGTCCCGCTCCCCAGTGTGGCTAACTGAGGGAGCTTGCTCTCAGGGTTCAGGCTTGAAATTTCCTGGACTGTTTTAGTGGAAAGTCTTATCCCCCTCGTTGCGCTGGTACCCCGATTTTGGAGCATGTGGAAAGCGGATCTTGAAGGCTCTATTCTCATCAGGTAAATTGTCAGGTTGCCTGAAGCTACTCCCTGACCTAGAGTCCACGTACCCCGTCGTGCCCTGGTCCCAGCCCGGTGATGGTACAAGGCCGCCGGCTGTCCTCCACGACAATACCATGCCCCTTGTCACGATCCCCTGCGACCGGGGGTCCAGCTACTACGAGGCTCAGACCAACTTCTGCTACCTAGTACCTCCAAGGAGCCCAGCTCCTGACCTCCTCTCTCATTCACTTCCAACACTACACTGGCCTATTCCTGACCTCCCCTTAACCAACCCCCAAGTGGGCAACCCTATTTCACTCAGGCCGTCCACTGGTGTCTGGTGGGTGTAGTGCAGAGTGTTCCTAGGATCTTGATTAGCTGGTTTTTGCAACACCATTGGTTAGGGACCCGTAACCAAGGAGGAGGTGGATATTGCACAGAAGGGCAGATTGCACAATACCCTGTGGTGACTTGATAGGCCAGGGCGTCATACTGGGATATAGGGTAATATTGGTCCGAGTGGAATGCGATGTTTTATCACATTCTACTCGCTCTGATTTTCATGCCGTGGGGCTTAGGCCTAATGGTCCTAGTTAGTCAGTGTTATCTTTTCAATTGTATGACACATGGTAACTACAGAACACAAAGATCCCCAGATCCCTGGTACAGCTGCTAAGTCAGTATTCTGTGATCGGCAGACCATAGCCCTGTGCTCCTCCTCCTCCTACCTAAGTCTTCAGGCCTGAAGACTTATGTTGTGTGTTTTAACAATAATGTCAGAGGACATAATAATCGGAAAAGCTGCAAGCAATGCCAGATGATCAGAGGAGGATACCGGTACTTTAGTCTGGTGGCCATGGACTACAGACATGGCTGAAGGTCCAAAATCTTATGCGGGCGTCACACGAGGCGATCTATCGTGCGATCGCACCCGCCCCCGTCGTTTGTGCATCACAGGCAATTAGTTGCCCGTGGCGCACAGTCGTTAAACCCCCATCACATGCACTTACCTGCTGAGCGACGTCGCTGTGGTCGGCGAACATCCACTTCCTGAAGGGGGTGGGACGTTTAGCGTCACAGCGACGTCACACAGCGGCCGGCCAATAGAAGCGGAGGGGCGGAGATGAGCGGGATGTAAATATCCCGCCCACCTCCTTCCTTCCGCATTGCCAGCGGGACACAGGTAAGCTGTGTTCATCGTTCCTGGGTTGTCACATGGAGCGATGTGTGCTGCCCCGGGTACGATGAAAAACCGGCGCAGAGAAGAAAAAACGACTTTTTGAAAATGAGCGACGTGTCATTGAGCAACGATAAGGTGAGTATTTTTGCTCGTTCACCGTCGCTCGTAGCTGTCACGCGCTCTGATATGTCTAACGATGCCGGATGTGCGTCACTTATGATGTGACCCTGCCGACATATCGCACGATATATCGTCTCGTGTGATGCCCACATAAGAAATCCTTTTAATCATCTCTAACATGTCATACATCCACTCATCCACTGAAGCAAATTACTGTCCTCATCAATTGTGCCTGCATAGATGACTGGCTGCAGTGGTCATTTGGATGTATGAGACCTCGGCGCAGAAGCAGCAGTGCTGGTGTGACGCCCTGGACTAGTCAGGTCGTCACGGGGTTCTGCACAATCTTTCTTTCCCCGTGCAGGGCTCAACCCCCCCCTATGGTTCTGGGTCCCCACCTTGCGGTACTGCCTCCACCAGCATCCACAAATCCTAGTTACACCTCGCACCACACCCTGTCAGGCACACCAGTGGGCTGCTAAGCTGGAATAAGGCCGCCCACCTGGGGGTCAGGCAGGGAAGTGGTAGGTGACAAGTCAGTTCGCTCCCCTGGAGCCAACTGCTCTCTTCGCTCCCCTGGAGCTAAGTGTGTGGAAAGTGGGAGTTGGAGCTCCCAGGGGAAAAGCAGACTAGGTCGCAGACGGTGGTCTGGACCAGGAGGAGTCGGAGACCCGGTCGCGGGAGACTGGGACTGGGTGCTTGGCTAGTCTTGGAGGATAGCCGGCAGCTGCAGTTCAATAGTCGGGCTAGGACCGAAGACACGTCGGGGTACATGGACCCTAGGTCAGGGAGAAGCTTCAAGCAACCCGGCAATTAACCTGCGGGGACAGGGCCTATATGGACTGTTCCCACAAAGTTCAGAGATCGGGGGCACTAGAGCAACAAGGGGGATAGGGCTGTCCAAGCAAAGCAGCCCACTGAAATCCCAAGCGTGATCTCCTGAGAGCAAGCTCCTCTGCAACTCATAGCAGGGAGCGGGGCCCGGAAAAGCTCCAAGCTGACGGGCCAACTGAACACTCTAAAATACGGTGCCAGGAAGCAAGCCACAGACCACCAGGCAGTACTGCAGGAGACGGAAGCTGGACGAGCTCCCCAAGAGGGCAGCGGGACCCAGAGACTTGGTTTACTACGTTGTTAGCGTCTGCTTTCCTGCTGAGGGAGTACATCACTAATACTGAGTTTTTGTGATATTTGTAACAAGATGAATATTGTAATTTTGCATAATGTGGCCATCTAGTGGTGATTTTGTGGTATAAATATGTGAAGCCCCGCAGGTGTTGTGTCGGTGTCGGTGCGTTACCTTCAGGGACTCCACGTTGCTGGATCTCCGTCACTGGTAGGAAATCTTCTGTTTTGATCGTGACGCCACTCTCAGTATTGCGGCCAGTAGGGACCGCCACTGCAGGTTGAGGGTCGCCTGGGGCTGATGGTGTGTGCAGTTAGATGTAGTAGCCTCCTGAGAGTGAGGCAAGCCCCAGGGCCCTGTGTAGGTTTGTAGTACCACAAGTCGCAGAATGACCACACAGGCAGGATGTCTTTCAGGGTTTTTACTCACTTCAGGTGGCAGGGTGAGTAACCCGGGCGTAGCTGAGATGAACCAGATGGGAACCAGGTATCCTTCAGGCTGACTTTATGAGGGTGACTACTGACTCGCCTTCCTTAGCCCTTGGTGGTTTGGGGTGACCCCGACTTTTAGTCCCTATGGGGGTCACCCAGGGAAGATGCTGCAGCCTCTCTCTCTCCCCTTCGTTCGCCGTATGCTTGTTCCCCGGACCAGGCCACTCCAGCTTCTTGCCTCCTATGACCTATGGGCCCTCACTGCGGTTACGTGGCTGCGGCTTTTGTGGTGATGTGGTGTGGGCTTTGAGAGCCCCACACCGGCAGGTTTAGCAGAAGAAAGCTGGATCTATCTTCGCTTCGGGATCTGCCGCCCGGTTGGGCCTGGTGCTCTCTAGCAGTCTCCTTACTTCCCACTCCGTGCACTCCCTAGCTGAAGCTGGCTTTCAGGTAGCACTCCTAGTTGACCGTTCTCCCCCGTCTGTAGCCACTGCGCGGGCGCTGTTAGACAGCAACAGCCCCACAGGTCTGCTCCTCACTGAGCCCTATGGAGTTCTGCCCTAACTGACTCACTGCCCCTCCTCTCCTGTTCTTGCCTACGCCACCTAGCAACCAGACTCTCTACCACACCCCCTGAGAGGAGATGGAGGCTCTACCCCCTCCACTATTCCAGTGAAGGTGAAGGCTTGCCCCCTCCTGGGATCCCCAGGGGTCCTCTCATGGGTACATGTGTGAGACCTGATCACTATGCGCCTGTGTTCCACACCCCAGTCAGCCTTCTGGATTACCTGTATTGTACTGTCCCCAGCATGGGTGCAGTACTCAGTGGTGCCTGACCAGGTCAGGGGCGCCACAAATACTCCCTAGTTCCTTATAGACAGGATGTAGTTAAGCTTTTGCAGACACAACCCTGTAGAAGGGGGCTTGGGAGATTAAAAAGTAGCCCTTGGCCATGTTTTGTTGGGAGTTGTAAAGAAAGGAGACTGTGGAGGAAAAGGCCAACTATGCATTAGTGAACGACCTTCGTCCCTCAGCTGTCCCGATACTTTCTCGAACCTACAATCTCTGTGAGTTGGAAAGGACAGGACTCTGAAAGACCTTGACTTTGCTGTGCGGACTAATGTAGTTAAGTGCAAAAAAGGAGGAATGTGAAAATAACATTACAAACAGCGGATCCATGGAAGCAGTCTGCGCTTAAATTGCAAATTATTGTGAATCATGTGGCCCCTGTAATGTTAAAAAAGAGCCCACAATATGCATGATCGGAGGAAGGGGATCACCCTCGCCTGCAACTACTGCCCTGGGCCACCTCCACAACATGTGGCCTAATTTACAATATGTTTTATTTGCTTATATCCCTTGCCAGTCTCTGATTTTTCTGGTGAGTCCTGATAAACCTATAATCCCTACAGCTAATCAGTGACCATTTGAAGGGATTGGTGGGATGACTGTATCATTCTGTGTCAGGTTCGTATAAGGTGTCAAAACACCACCATCTATTTCTCCATGGAGAAGAGCGAATATTCAGAAGGACACAAAGATCTGTACCAGGACACTATGATGGAGGTTCCCCAGCCTCTCACATCAGGTAATAAACAGGACACAGGGCCTATAATTATCTGTACATAAAGATTGAATTCAGTTCTTTTATATATTTCCTCCAGTTCTATCCAGTAAGAGGAAAACACCAGAGAGATGTCCCTGTCCTCTTCTTCCACAGGACTGTAAGCAAGAAAATCCTCGTGTTCCTCATGATCATCAGGTAAATGCATAGGAGTCATAAAATCTCCCCTATGATGAGAAAGTAGAGAGGTGTAAGGGTCTGCCACCCCTGCAATGAAAGACACGGTTTCTGTTTGTTTATACATTGTACATAATTGATGAGTGTATATCTTTCTAGTGTAATGTAAAAAATCTGAGTATGTGGCCACCAAGCGGTAAAGCTGAAGACTGCTTCCTTGGTATCTTCTGGACAAGAAAAGGGTTAAGTAGTAGCGAGTACACCCCTTAGGGGGTGGAGTGTAAGATAGATAGATATGGATTAGCTAGGAGCCTTCTTGTTGTAGACATGGGGTGGTGAGAAAAAGTGAGTAACTTTTAATTTGGGCAGACCCTCTAGGCCAGAGGTCCCCAACTCCAGTCCTCAAGGCCCACCAACAGTGCAGGTTTTTTGCACAGGTGTTAATGTAATTACCTGCCCAGGTGCTGGTTCCAACAGCAGTGCAATGCTAAGGAAATCCTGAAAACATGCACTGTTGGTGGGCCTTGAGGACTGGAGTTGGGGAACCCTGCTCTAGGCCACCCCGGTCACGTGAACATGCAAAGATAGATGGTTAATGTAGCTGGCCACAAGAGAACGATCACTGGATTTGTGTCTGGCTTCACCGATACCAGAAAAAGCTTTTCAATGTAGGCCTGCGTGAATGGACCTGCAAGAGAAGGACTGTGAACGACTCTAGTCAATTCTCTTTGACTCTCACTTGGTCTTGGGGGAGAAAAAAAAATCCCAGTGGTTAGGACAAGATTTTAGGTATGGAGAACTTTAAGAAGACACCATACCTATCTGTGAAATGAAAAGATGGAACAAGTAAAATGCCAGTGAAGGCAGAGGTACTGGAACCAGGGGAGCAGTCTGCACTAAAATTGAAAGTCGATGTAAAGTGGTCAACTGTGGCGCCCCTGAGGGTCCAGTCGCCACAGAGGTACTGCACCTCAGCCAGAGGTGTGGTATCCAATTCCCAGGTAAGGAGGAGGCTACAAGTCATTGCACACATGCACAGACACACACACACTTAATTTAGCAACACTCCATTAGGCCGTGGTTAGGCTGAGCTGCTTGTTAGGGAAAGCACAGTCCCGATGCCAGTCTGGAGGGGGAATTTAGTTAGTGGGAGCTGACTGTACAACATTAGTCAATCAGGAAGTGGATGTGGAGGAGAGAGGTTCTGGAGCTGGAGCAGCTTGTCCCAGGATCAAGAAAGGAGTCTTAGAGCTACGGGAAGAGAGCCATGCACCCGTGGGCTCGCATCCACAGCCGGTATACCGGTGTGCATGGACTTGGCCACAACAGGGAACTGGTCCCTAGACTAGTGGAGAACAACAAGGCTGAGCGAGTAAACTGGAGGCTGAGGTTACTTCAAGTACCAAAGCCACCACCACACATAACCCGCTGAGAAGCTGACCACATAGGAAAAAGGGACAAGGCAGGAAAGCTACCCATAAAGGGGAACTGCGGACACTGGCTCAGGGCACTGTGTGTGAGGTTCGGGGAAGGCGGGAGAGGCCAGCGCAGGAAGACGACCATGGAAGGACCACAGGGGTTTACCGGATTGTGCCTCTGAACTATCCGGGGATCGGCTGGGGCCCATCACAGCAGGACCCAGTACTCCGAGAGCAACCTCTGACTAGTTGTGGTAACCTGGAACTATCAACAGTGAGTAAAGAACTTGTGACTGCATTCCTGTGTTGCCCAGTTATTGCCTGCGCCTCCAGCCCTGCACCCCGCCATTACATCTCAACACCATAGACTCTATCACCTATTTACCATCCCTGGGGCTAAGCTTTACCCGTGGAGAGCTCAACCACCTCTGCTGCATCACCCCCGACCCCAGGGAACCAGCGAGGCAGCGGCGGCTCATATCTGGCCACACATCATGGGTGGCGTCACAAACTCATCTCCACTTGTGAATAACATTTCCTATCTTTTAAACGAAACCACCGGGGTCTCGGAGTCTGACCTTGCCGCTGTCGCATCCACCCAGGACAGGACCAGCCCGGTAACGAGTGCCCCAGGGCCCTGGTGGGCGTGTCACAACCCCCCCCCCCCCTCGCAACATTTAAGAATCGCGCCCGTGATGTATCTGTTTGGCAGGTGTTACGTGAAAATGTATGTAAAGATCTGTTTAATATGCAAATGACCTCCGTGTCTGAATCAGGGCTATGAAGGTCTTGTGTTCAGTCTTTTATAATGAGAACACTGGAGATGGCAGAATTAGAGCTGATTGTAGATGAGATTTCTCCATCTGTCTGTGACTTTTACAATATTTCTTTCAGAGTGTAGATCTGACCCATATTAATACTACAGAGACACATGTGAGGGGTGATGAGCGCTGTAAAGAGGAGATTCCTACAGATCTCCGCACAGGTGAGTAGTGACCACTAAATTCAGAGAAGTCACAGATTCTTCAGTCACCGACCTGTGGCTGCTTTTCCACCTGTGTAGTTCGGCCATCACATCCACATAGTCTCCATACTGCCACTAACTTACTACACGCTGCTCAATCTAAAATGTCCCCCAGGGGTTTGGGCATTGATTATCCCTTTTTTGTAGTGAGATCCATTTCAGCCAGAGCTTACAGGCCAGTGTGTCCACCTGAACATCTGGACTTAGGAGATATTGACCCTTATCTGCCTAAATCTCTAACCTATAAAACCAAATAGCAGCAAACTTAGAATGTGTTGAAAACTTAAAATATCTTGTGGAGTAAAATATAATCCCCATGATGGACCCCTAAGGGAAAGCGGAGGATAATGATGCTGTTACCTTCCTAGAACCCTGGATTCTTACTGAATGAATCTACCTTCTCTCCCTTCTGTGCTGCTGAATCTGCTCATAAGGTCACTACAAGACCAGGTCCAGTCTTTCTGGCCAAAAGTCACTTTTATTACCATTTGCTTCATTTTATTGCCTTCTATACAGATCCTATGTATGATATGGTGTGTTTCTGTGGCACCCCTGTCAGGTGCCACAGGGTACTACATCCAACCCCGGATTCCTGGAAGACCAGTGCTGGTAAACACCACAGCACACACACACACACACACACACACACACACACAACCACGCCTTTTTCCCCCCAGAGTAGGTAACAGGCTAGCCATGGACTTGACGGGTGGTCACCTATAGGCTGGGACGCATCCAATCCACTAGTCAGAAACCTGGGAGGTGGAGGGGCTAGTCAGTGGAGTGGACGGACGACTGACATCTTGTCAGATAGAAAGTAACCAGACATCAAGTCAGTCAGGTGTTGATGTGCTGACCGGAAAATGTGAGAAGTGACCTACTGAGTAAAAGGAGTATGGTTGCCAGGGAGAGTATGGTCAAGTACTCACTGGACCGAGCACCGACTGGGTACAGAACCCTAGTTCAGGAAGACACTTTAGGCTCGCCTGATAACAATCTGCCCGGTGAGGGGACCATCAAGGACCTCACAGACGTTAGTGTCCGGGGTACAGCCGCAGAGAAGGAACCTAAGAACGGTGATGGAGGTAGACCCAAGAGAGGTTCAAGCTGCCTGCCGTACGGGCCCAGACGGAGACAGCAAGAGGAGATCCCCAAAAACGCTCCAAGCCACGTGGACCCACCGACTATTACAGGGTGCATGGAAGTAAAGCTCACCAGTTCACTACATCGGCACTGGAAGAAAGGGAATACTGGATTGGTAAAGACCAGCACAAACCGAGTGGCAGCAACTCCAAAGCAGTGAGTAAAGCACAGGTTAACCCGCAGCACCTGTGTCGTCTGAGTTCTTTTTACACGTCTGCACCCATATACGACCACCATCAACATCCTCCCCTGGGGCCTAGCTCTACTTGCAGAGAGGCATCACACCTAAACTGCCAAATACCACCAGCCCCAGCAGTGAGACTATGCAGTGGCGGCTTTCCCCATATAGCCGCATACCGCGAGTAATGGCACGTAAAACTCTATTTTTATTATTTTTCCCTTGTACAAATTCCCCTTTTAAGTGAACCCTAGGGTCACGGAACTGGGCAACGGCCACCCAGCGCGAACTGTCCCAGAGGTGTATCTGGGGGCTGGCAGGGCATCTGCCCTGGGCTTAGCTGTCAGGGGGGCGCAGTCAGACTGCCTGATGCTGCGCTGTGAAAGTCTCCTTGTGGGCTGCGTTTGCCGCCCTGTAGTGGGAGACGGCTATTCTCTTAGCCCAGCTGTCACGCTGACAGCCTCACTCATAAAAACTGCAGCGCGCAGCTCCCACTGCTCAATTGTCCTTGTATTTGTCAGACGCAAGGACAATTGGAGCGGTAACGCTGGTGCTGACATCCGAGTCAGAGCGACAGCTGTAATGTAATCAGGTCAGCTGATCACACTGCTGACCCAGAAGTCGGGGCCGCAGTGCAGAGGCGGCAGAGAGCACTGATAAGTGCTCCAGGGTGGAGCTGAAGACACGGAAAAGGAACATTATGGGGTGAGGGGAGAGGTATCTATTCACACAGAATGGGGGCACAGAGGGTGGGGAGAAGGAACGATCAGTGGACACAGTATGGAGGAGAGAGGATGGGAAGGGAGCAGTATCTATAGAAACAGTAGGGGTGAGAGGGAACTACAGTATCTTTGGACACAGTGTGGTGGGAAGAGAGAATGGGAAGGGGGAAGCATCTTTGGACACAGTATGGGGAGAGACAGGATGAGGGGTGATGTACGGGGTCATGTGCGGGGAGAGGGAGCATGCGGGGTCATGTGTGGGGATAGGGAGCGGTAACGTATACAGACAGGGTATGGGGAGCAAATGGGAAAGAAATTTTGAGGACACTGAATAAGGAGTGACATGGTATGAGGAGCAAGTGGGCAGGATGGAGAGTGAGGTGGAAAAGTATAGGGACACGCAGGAGGTAGTAAGGAGACAGTAAGGGATGGGAAAAATGTGAGGGGGCACAGAATAGACACTGGGTAGTGGAGGGACATGTTATGGAAAGGGGGCAGAATGGGAGGCCAGTGTGAGGCCATAGCAAGGAGGGGTGTGATGAGAGGGCATAGTATATAGACTGGGCAGTGTAATGGGACACAGTGTAAAGGACAGTGTGAAGAGTAGGCTCAGTATAGAAAGGAGAGGGCAGTGTGGAAGGCATGTACCATAACAGGGACAGTCTGTGGGTCATAGTTTGTGCAGAGAACACAGTGAGGGGCCATTATTTATTCTGGGGCACAGTGTAGGGCAGATATTTTTAAATAGGAGTATTATAATTATTCTGCTATTTTTAGGGGCATCGTGTCCGCATGTGCTGCAGAAGACCGGAGAAGATGGAAATCTGCAGAGACGCGATGTGAATGTGAAAAGTCATCATGGCGTCAGGACAAGATAAAGAATAGAAAGAAATGACTAGAGACAACATCATCTATAAGGTACCTGAATGTAAATATTTATTTTCTTTGTGTAGGTGGCCAGAAATGCTTATTTCTGGATCTGCTCTGTCCTCTGGTGTCCGCGGCCGGGTACTGCACATCCGCCTCATTAATTTTAATAGGAACCTGCTGCCACTATCAGAAAGAGCAGATCCAGAACTGAGCACTTCCGGCCACCTGCCAACACGGGCACTGCATCTAGAACAGGCGATTGGCTGGGGTGCCACGTGCTGGATCTCGACCAATCAGACATTGGTGATCTAGCCTAAGGAAAGGCCTTCAGTGTTAAAGTAGTGGACAATCTCTTTAACCCCTTCTGCCCCCGGGCGCTTTCCGTTTTTGCGTTTTTGTTTTTTGCTCCCCTTCTTCCGAGAGCCGTAACTTTTTTTTATTTTCCGTCAATCTTGCCATATGAGGGCTTTGTTTTTTGCGGGACGAGTTGTACTTTTAAATGAAGCCATAAGTTTTACCTTATAGTGTACTGGAAAACAGCAAAAAATTCCAAGTGTGGAAAAACGGCAAAAAAAAGTGTGATCGCACAATAGTTTTTGGGATATTTTATTCAGTGTTCACTATATGGTAAAACTGATGTCAGTGTGATGCCTGATGTCGGTGCGAGTTTGTACACACAAGTAAACCTATACATGTTTGGTGTCTACGGGGTTAAAATAAAATTCACAAGCTTGTCCAATAAGTGGCGTACGTTTTGCGCCATTTTCCGAAACCCATAGCGTTCTCATTTTTTGGAATCTATGGTTCAGTGTCTGTTTATTTTTTGCGTCTCGAGCTGACATTTTTAATGGTACCATTTTTGCGCAGATGCTACGTTTTGATCGCCTGTTATTGCATTTTGCGTAAAACTTGCGGCGACCAAAAAAACGTAATTTTGGCGTTTGGAATTTTTTTGCCGCTACGCCATTCACCAATCAGATTAATTGATTTTATATTTTGATCGGGCATTTCTGAATGCGGCGATACTAAATGTGTATATATATTTTTTTTAACCTTTTAATTTTCAATGGGGTGAAAGTGGGGTGATTTGAACTTTTTAATTTTTTTTTTATTTTTTTTTAAACTAGTCCCCCTAGGGGGCTATAGTGACCAGCAATGCGATCGCTCTGCCCTATCTGCTGATCACAGCTACACAGCTGTAAACAGCAGATATGATCACTTCCTGACTCACTCGGCTCCAGGCCGAGTGAAACAGGAAGTGACTCATGATAGCTACAGGCGTCATCACATTACCCTGTGCTACCGTAGCAACCACCGAAAGTCACGTGGCTTCCGGTGGGGGCGGCGGTAAGTAAAGATCATGGCCGCGCGCATATACATCTCGCTGCCAGTCTTTGGCAGCGAGATGTAAGGGGTTAAGTGTTGCGAGTGGAAGCGATTCCACTCGTAACATGCAGGCACACATGTCAGCTGTTGAAAACAACTGATATGTGCGCGGATCGCCACAACCTGCCCACGGCAGGGGGCGGGGTTTACCCTCACACAATCCATGACGGATAGATCCGTCAAGGGTCGTGGAGGGGTTAATAGTCTTGTGCCGTCTGACAAGTTAAGGGTTACTATGTTTTTATTTATGTTATGAGCATTAAAGGGGTTGTCCAAGTTTGTGATGAGCCTGCAGTGATGGCATCAGAGAATCCTGACAGCGTACAGTTGGCCCACTGTGAGAATTCAGAAGTCTGCAGTCGGTGACAGTGGGAGGTTACGAAGCTGCAAATATGTGATTTACATAGATGTGGTCACGTGCTGAACAGAGATGCATGGATTTGTGGGTCAGTGAGGTCCGTGAAGATTCCCTCACTGTTCAGGTATGCCAGACCGCATGAAACTGATGCCTGACCTAGGGCCCTGTGCCCCTTCGGTGCTCTGGTCCCAGTGGTACTCGGGTGTACCTGCCTTGGCGACCACTCTCCTGTGTCCCCGGGCCACCATTACACGACATGTCTCTACTCTTCACACTCTAAGGGCTGCTTCTCACTTGCGAGTTTCTCGCAGTAGAGCAATGCGAGAAAATCTCGCAATGGAATCGGACACATGTTAGTGAATGATTCAGCTCTCATCTGTGATATATTTATTTTTTTTTTTCTCTGTCAAAATCGGACTGAGAAAAAAATCGCAGCATGCTGCTTTTTTGCGCGTTTCTCGGCGAGTCTCTCCAATCCAAGTCTATGGGAGCGTGTAAAAAATCGGATGTCACGGGACGGCACTCTCACCATCCTAGTGACATCCGATTTTCGAAATACATTTCTCGCATGTTTCCTAAAACACTGGAAACGAGTGATGTGTCACAATGTCTGTCAATCTCTATTCTCTGTCAGTCGGTCTCTCCCGCTCGGTCTCTATTCTCTCTCTGTTGATCGGTCTGTCGGTCGGTCACTATCTCTGTCCCTCACTCTCTGTCCATGTCGGTCTATCCCTCTCCCCCCCTCTCTCATGCTCACCGATCCCCGATCACCAGCGCGGCGTTGCACGGCGTTCACACTGCTCCGGCGGCTTCTCCTCTTTTGAAAAAGCCGGCCGCTCATTAAACAATCTCGTATTCCCTGCTTTACCCGCCCACCGGAGCCTATGATTGGTTGCAGTGAGACACGCCCCCACGCTGAGTGACAGGTGTCTCACTGCAACCAATCACAGCAGCCAGTGGGCGTGTCTATGCTGTGCACTAAAATAAATAATTAAATAAAAAACTGTGTGCGGGGTCCCCCAATTTTAATACCAGCCAGATAAAGCCATACGGCTGAAGGCTGGTATTCTCAGGATGGGGAGCTCCACGTTATGGTGAGCCCCCCAGCCTAACTATCAGCCAGCAGCCGCCCAGAATGGCCGCTTCTATTAGATGTGACTGTTCTGGGACTGTACCTGGCTCTTCCCGATTTGCCCTGGTGCGTTGGCAATCGGGGTAATAAGGAGTTAATGGCAGCCCATAGCTGCCACTAAATCCTAGATTAATCATTGCAGGTGTCTATGAGACACCCCCAATGATTAACTTGTAAATTAAAGTTAATAAACACACAGTTTAACGACTAAGGCTATGTGCGCACAGTGCGTTTTTCGCGGCGTTTTTGCGCGTTTTTCGGGTGCGTTTTTGGCCTCAAAACTGCATGACTTTGCTTCCCCAGCAAAGTCTGAGTTTTCAATTTTGCTGTCCGCACACAACTGTTTTTTTAAGCTGCGTTTTTGAGCTTGAAAAAAAAAATGGACATGTCAATTCTTTCCTGCGTTTTTCTGCGTTTTCCCCCCATGCAATGCATTGGAAAAACGCAGCAAAACGCAGAGATCAAAAACGCAGCAAAACGCAGCCAAAAACGCATCAAATCGCGGTAAAAACGCATGCGTTTTTTTGACGCGTTTTTTTCGACGCAGGTGCGTTTTTGTGCGTTTTTAGCGTCCAAAAACGCACAAACGCAGCGTCAAAAAGACGCAGTGTGCGAACCTAGCCTAAATATGCTGATGGGAATGTTCAAAATCTGTTTAACCAATGTGCAATACAAATCCCTTTAAAACATCAATTTTTATTGATTCATTATTTAAAAATTCGCCCAGGTGAAAAAAAACTCCAAATCTGCCTCTATAACATTAAGAATTTAGGGTTGTACCTGATCTAGAGTAGCTCCCTTTTATCAATTAGTATTTGAGTTTTTTGGAGTTTTTTTCACCTGGGCGAATTTTTAAATAATGAATCTTTAAAAATTGATGTTTTAAAGGGATTTGTATTGCACATTGGTTAAACAGATTAATAAACACACACAGTGAAAAAATCCTTTATTTGAAATAATAAACAATAACAAAGACCCTCGTTCACCACTTTATTAAAGGGGTTATCCGGCTTCTTTGACTTTTTTTTTTTTATTTCCCTATTGGGCTACATTGGGGCAGGTAAGTAGATAGAGACCACTTACCTGCCCCGCTGTCAGCCCCTCTCCCCCGGCTCAGAGCGGTCATGTGACCGCTCCTGCCGCGATTTTGCTGCTTCCGGTCTTTGCACGTCTACATGGGCAGGGCCATGTTGACATGCAAATGTGGAGCAGCATGTCACCTCCCTGCTGGGTGTCTACAGTGCGAGGAGTCACCGCCCCCTTCCCTGCACCCTCCCACACATTCCCCCGCACCTCCAGTAACCTCCCCCTGCACTGCTGTGGGGGTCCGTGACCTGGGGGCGGGGCCTGGCGGCAGCTGCCGTGGTGTCAGCTCCAGCACCGGGCCCCCTGCCCAGGATCGCACATTCAAATGTACCGGCATCACAGATCACCGATGCCGGTACATTTGAAAGTGCTGATGAGAAGCAGCGCAGCGCTGCTTCTCATCACTGTCCCTCCGGCTGTCTGTGCAATCTGCAGCACAGCGGTGACGTCACTACTGTGCTGAACAGAGCACAGACAGCGCACGAACGTGCAGGAGCGGCGGGGACCGAGGACAGGTGAGTATGTACTCCACATGTGTTCCCTATGGGGATGGGGATGGGGGGGCTGGCAGAGCCATATGTGTGCGTGTGCAGAGCCATGTGTGTGCGTTTACGGTGCAGAGCCATGTGTGTGCGTGTACGGTGCAGAGCCATGTGTGTGCGTTTACGGTGCAGAGCCATGTGTGTGCGTGTACGGTGCAGAGCCATGTGTGTGCGTTTACGGTGCAGAGCCATGTGTGTGCGTGTACGGTGCAGAGCCATGTGTGTACGGTGCAGAGCCATGTGTGTGCGGTGCAGAGCCATGTGTGTGCGTGTACGGTGCAGAGCCATGTGTGTGCGTGTACGGTGCAGAGCCATGTGTGTGCGTGTACGGTGCAGAGCCATGTGTGTGCGTGTACGGTGCAGAGCCATGTGTGTGCGTGTACGGTGCAGAGCCATGTGTGTGCGTTTACGGTGCAGAGCCATGTGTGTGCGTGTACGGTGCAGAGCCATGTGTGTGCGTTTACGGTGCAGAGCCATGTGTGTGCGTGTACGGTGCAGAGCCATGTGTGTACGGTGCAGAGCCATGTGTGTGCGGTGCAGAGCCATGTGTGTGCGTGTATGGTGCAGAGCCATGTGTGTGCGTGTACGGTGCAGAGCCATGTGTGTGCGTGTACGGTGCAGAGCCATGTGTGTGCGTGTACGGTGCAGAGCCATGTGTGTGCGTGTACGGTGCAGAGCCATGTGTGTGCGTGTACGGTGCAGAGCCATGTGTGTGCGTGTACGGTGCAGAGCCATGTGTGTGCGTGTACGGTGCAGAGCCATGTGTGTGCGTGTACGGTGCAGAGCCATGTGTGTGCGTGTACGGTGCAGAGCCATGTGTGTGCGTGTACGGTGCAGAGCCATGTGTGTGCGTGTACGGTGCAGAGCCATGTGTGTGCGTGTACGGTGCAGAGCCATGTGTGTGCGTGTACGGTGCAGAGCCATGTGTGTGCGTGTACGGTGCAGAGCCATGTGTGTGCGTTTACGGTGCAGAGCCATGTGTGTACGGTGCAGAGCCATGTGTGTGCGTGTACGATGCAGAGCCATATGTGTGCGTGTGAGGTACAGAGCCATATGTGTGCGTGTGCAGAGCCATGTGTGTGCGTGTACGGTGCAGAGCCATGTGTGTGCGTGTACGGTGCAGAGCCATGTGTGTGCGTGTACGGTGCAGAGCCATGTGTGTGCGTTTACGGTGCAGAGCCATGTGTGTGCGTTTACGGTGCAGAGCCATGTGTGTGCGTGTACGGTGCAGAGCCATGTGTGTGCGTGTACGGTGCAGAGCCATGTGTGTGCGTGTACGGTGCAGAGCCATGTGTGTGCGTGTACGGTGCAGAGCCATATGTGTGCGTGTGAGGTACAGAGCCATATGTGTGCGTGTGCAGAGCCATGTGTGTGCGTTTACGGTGCAGAGCCATGTGTGTGCGTGTACGGTGCAGAGCCATGTGTGTGCGTGTACGGTGCAGAGCCATGTGTGTGCGTGTACGGTGCAGAGCCATTTGTGTGTGTGTACGGTGCAGAGCCATGTGTGTGCGTGTACGGTGCAGAGCCATGTGTGTGCGTGTACGGTGCAGAGCCATGTGTGTGCGTGTACGGTGCAGAGTCCGATGTGGGGCTGTTATTTGCAATGCTGTAGTGATACCAGGTCAGGTGCTGGGGAAGAATATACTGACAGGGAATGTGTGCAGGGGGCGGGCAGAGGGTGCGGCTGGACACTGGGGTGGGGCTGGACACTGAGGCTGGGCGGTGACAGCTGTGACTGGGAGGTTTTGCACAGGAAGTGGTCAGTTTGCTAGAGCTGAATGTAAACAAGAAGCTGCAGAGAATAAAGGTATAATTCAAGAGGAACAAAAGTTAGAAAACAAAAAATAACAATGTAGGTGTGATTTATATGACAATACAGCACAGATAAACTCAAACATTTTTGTTAAGCTAATGTCGGACAACCCCTTTAAGTACGCAAAAAACCCATCCTTGTCCGACGCAATCCACGGAGGTCCCGCGTCGCTTCCAGCTCTGCTACATGAAGGTGACAGGAGCTGCAGAAGACATCGCCGCTCCTGTCACCTCCACGCAGCAACTGAGGTGAGAAGCGTGATCAGCTGATTTCAGTCAGGTAACTCGTGGCCACCGCTGGATCCTCCAACAGTGACAGCAAGTCACCCGAGTGACAGCAATGAAGTCACAGGTGAGTTGCGGTCACAGGGGGAGGATCCAGCTGGCCGCGGGTAACCTGAGTGACAGCAGCGCAAATCGCGTTGCTCACTTCAGTCACTCAGGGGATTAGCGGTCACCGGTGAGTCCTTCATGGGTGACCGCTAATCAGGATGCGACACAGACAGAGCCGTGGCATGACAATGAAGTTGGGTGAAGTTCACCCGAGTTCATTCTGATCGTGCGGCTCTGTCTGTGTCTGCTGTCATATGCCATTCAGCTCTGCTACATGGCTGTCTGTGGCTGCTGTCAGCGGCCATGTAGCAGAGCTGAATGGCAGATGACAGCTGCTGAGAAAAAAAAGGATCACACACGGATCACACACGCATTGCACATGCACTGCAATCATGAGAAAAATCTCAGGATCGCAGTGCAGTTGCATTGCACTCTGACCTAACGAACTAAAATCAGCCGAGTTTTTTTTTCAGCCAACTCGGACCGATTTTACTCGCATAGATGTGTTTCCAGCCTAAACTTGAATGCTCTTAGTCCCATCCCACCAGGCTGTCTAGTCCCATGGACTGGCTCGGCCCTCTAGGTGGCCATCCCTTTTGGTATCTAACTAGCCAATTACCCCTGGTGTGTAGTGTAAACTGGGAGTTTAGTGTGTGATGATGTCATTGGCACTGGTGTTCCAGGTCCCTGGGGGTAGGCCCTGCATCCTGGTGAGGATTCAGTTCCTAGTAGTGCCCTGAGTGGCTCAGGGGCGTTACATTGCAATCTGGTGATGACACACTGTGACACTCTAAGCTCAGTAGCCACTTCCATCTGAGAACTTCCTGCTTTAAGCCTCACAATGGCGAGGTACCGTTCATTAGAGATGATCAAACATTTGTGGTTAAGAGGGCACAGCTGAAACTTAGATAAGGTTCAGTTTGTTACCCAGACTTGATCCGAATCTCAATGGAAGTCACTGATTGGGCAGTTCGTGTCTCCACCCACATGCAGCTAGCAATAAGCAGAATACTTCTGAGGGAGGTGGGGAAGGGTGGGCGTGGTTTTTAAGGTTTTTTTTTTTTTTTTTTTTTTTTTTTTTTTGGTTTTTTTTGTGCACATTACATCTGATAATGTTGCTTTTACCCCCAGTGTGAGCCATTCAAACATTACACGCATCTTGCACAGGGCTGAGCATCAGTCATATCCAACCAAGCACACCGCTGCTTGCTTGAGTGGTTTACATTTATATCTCACTTGAACTTCGAACCCGAACTTTGTTTTTTGGTAGCCAGTTTCCGAACTTCAAACCTCTGATTTGCTCCCCTCTACTGTTCATGAATTGTTACGTGTCTGGTTGGTCTCTTAATCTTAAACTGTGAAAAGCATGATGAGGAGGACTGTTTACATATCAATTCTAATTAAACCCCAAAATCTTATTGTGCAATTCGTGGATCAAACACTTGTGAATTCTACCATTTAAACTCCTTGTTGGAGAACAGCGTCATGCAAGAAAAGTACTGAAACCCTGAATGGTTGGACATGTGCAGGGCTGCCACTAGGAATTTCAGGGCCCCATACTGGCAACATTTTTGGGCCCCTCGAGACTGCTCAGGCTCCACCCCTCAAGCCTTCCAAAGTCCCGCTGCCACTCTTGAAAAAACGTATGTGCCCACACAGTCATGGCCTAAAGTGTTCGCACCCTTGAAATTGTTCCAGAAAATGAAGTATTTCCATCAGGAAACAAATACCCCTCTCTACACTGTCCCTCTCCATAATACACCTTCTACACCATCCTTCTCCATAATACACCCTCTACAACTCCCTTCTCCATGATGCACCCTCTACACTGCTCCTCTCCATAATGTCTCTCCCACACTGTCCCTATGTATAATATCCCCCACACACACTGCCCCTCAGTATAATATCCCCCCAAACACATTGCCTTTTTGTATAATATTCGTCACATATGCTGCCCCTCTGTATACTATTCCCCCTCACAAGCTGCCCCTCTTTATAATATCATCCCACAGGGTTGTAATGCCCTGATGGCGGTCCTGGACATATGCATTCAAAAGTTTAGAGAACGTCACATTAAGTTCACCTGAAAAGGTTAGTGTGTATTTTAGGATCATCCTGGAATTTCATCCAAAAGCCAGATAAGCCTAAGTTTTTGTGAGTAGTGTATGTTCTTGTCTATTACCTTTTTTGTTTATAAAAGTTAGCACCCTAGGTATTTTGGTTGATTCACTGCACACAGCCAATTTTGATGGTCCTAACCAGTCACCATTTTTTAACATTGGACCTGTCCATTTTTGTTGGAATAACTTTGAACTGTTTCTTCTGATCCCAGTGATTCTAAAGGCCTATTTACATGCTGTGATCTCGCTAGCGAGTGTACCCGCCCTCGTCAGTTGTGCGTCACGGGCAAATCGCTGCCTGTGGCGCACAACATCGCTAGTCCCCCGTCACACTTCTTACCTGCCCAGCGACGTTGCTGTGACCGGCGAACCGCCTCCTTTCTAAGGGGGTGGTGCGTTCGGCGTCACAGCGACATTACTAAGCGGCCGCCCAATCGAAGCGGAGATAAGCTGGACAAACATCCCGCCCACCTCCTTCCTTCCTCATTGCAGGCGGCCGCAGGTAAGATGAGGTTCCTCGTTCCTGCAGTGTCACACATAGCGATGTGAGCTACCGCAGGAACGACGAACAACATCGTATCTGCGGCAGCAACGATATTTGGGAATGGAGCAACGATAAGGTGAGTATTTTTGCTCGTTAGCGGTCGCTCGTACGTTTCACACGCAACGTCGCTAACGCGGCCGGATGTGCGTCACAAATTCCGTGACCCCCAACGACATTGCGTTAGCGATGTCTCTGCATGTAAAACGGCCTTAAGTTTATTTCTTTATGTAACATATTGTACTTTAATTGGTTAAGCTCGGTTGATTGTTTTCCCTCATCGCCCATGACAGCACCACCTGAGAGAGAGAGGTCGTGCTGTCATGGGCTCATGAAAATCCCGTTACCGGTAAGTAACTAAGATTTTTGCTTTTAGCAGTATAATAGCTAAACTTTGACAAAATTTTAGAAGAATTAGTGATTTTCAAACTCCTCTATATGTTGAACCTTTAAACCAGATCCATTAGCAAATAGTTAATAAATATTTCCTGTATTTCTACATTACAGCTTTATCAGTTGTTCCTTCATCTTATTGAGGAAGCTACAAGAATTAAAGGGAACCAAACATCAGGATTTTCGTATATAAGGTAAAGCCAGTGCAGTGCTGGCACTATCAGTCAGTCTCTACATACCATTAGTGGGCAGCTCGGATGTTTAGGCTTTGAAATCCAAGTTTGTGAAGTTTAAAAATTCACAGGCGCCGCCTGTTCCTCCCTCTCTCTGGCTTTATGCAAATTTTTCTATTCAGTGACATGACGTCGGAGTTAGCGCTTGTGCATAGCGCTTATCTCCGGCGCCATGTTTCTGAAGCCTGCATTACCCGGTCTTGTGCCTGAGAGGGCGGCGCATGTGCCCTCGCTTCTTCAGATCTCGTTGTGTCTGCGGGAGCGCGCGCAGTCACAACAGGACTGGAGAACAGCTGATCCTACAGATTAGCTGCAGCAGACTATATTGTGCCACCCCAGGACACCGAGCCAGCACAGCAGCCTGCCAGCAATCGGTAAGATCAGTTGATCTCCAGTCTGTTGTGACCGCGCGCGCTCCCGCGGTCACAACGAGATCTGAAGAAGCGAGGGCGCATGTGCCGCCCTCTCGGGCACAAGACTGGGTAATGCAGGCTTCAGAAACATGCCTGACGCTGGAGATGAGCACTATGCGCAGGCGCCAACTCCGACGTCATCTTACTGAATTAAAAAAATTGCATAGAGCCAGAGAGCTGGAGGAACAGGCGGCGAGAGGGGGACGGGAATCCATGTGCATAACCCTCCCGGATATTATCAGCAGAGGTGCAACTGTCAGTCAAAAAGATGATTAATTTTTAAACTTCACAAACTTGAATTTCAAAGCCTAAACATCCGAGCTGCCCACTAATAGTATGTAGAGACTGTGCCTGATAGTGCCAGTACTGCACTGGTTTTACCTTTTTAGATACGAAAATCCTGATCTTTGGTTGTCTTTAAATTGTTTAGCAGTTAGTTTTCATATGTTCAAGGAGATTTACAAAACCTATTTGTAGTAGGGAAAAAAAAAATCACTTTTGAAGGGACTTTGTCTGGCCTATATCTTCTAAAACTGCTCTCCTCAGTATGCAAAACCATATTCAGGAACTTTATTAACCCTTTATGGGCTTCACAGGAACTAACACCAAGCGGAATGCAAAAATGAAAAATTCTTCCCCACCCCCACACAAAAATGTTGATTTTATTTTTCATATTTAAGAAATTGACTTCACATATTATTATTCTAGAACTTCCACTGAATCTAACAATACTCTATCCATGATTGTACACTAATATTTGGGCACATAAGAAGGCTCGGAAGGAACGGCTATTTGAACGCAGATTTGCTGGAGTAGTCTGCAAGCCCTCTAACATGCCAGAACGGGAGAAAACTAGAAACTTTGAAAACTACACCAAATGGAATTCATCTTTAGGTGTAGTCAGGGCCGCCACTAGGAATTTCAGGGCCCTACACTGGCAAAATTTTCGTGCCCCCTTGGGACGCCGTCCAGGCTCCACCCCCAGCTCCGCCTCCACCACTCAAACCTCCTACAGTCTGCCCGCCCCTCTTGGAAAAACGTGTGTGTGTGTGTGTATATGTATATGTATACGTATGTATGTATGTATGTATATATGTGTATATATATATATATATGTATATATGTGTGTATGTATATGTGTATATATATATATATATATGTATATATGTATGTATGTATGTATGTATGTATGTATGTCCTTTCTTTGTAGATATGTCCCCGTTTAGGTATATACCGTATGTCCCATCCTGGGCCCCTCCTGCTATATACATACCCCTCCTGGGCACATTCTGGTATATACAGTGCCTTGCAAAAATATTTGGCCCCCTTGATTCTTTTCAACCTTTTCCCACATTTGAGGCTTCAAACATAAAGATAAAAATGTTAATGTTCTGGTGAAGAATCAACAACAAGTGGGACACAATTGTGAAGTTGAACAAAATTTATTGTTTATTTTAAACTTTTTATAAAAAATAAATAACTGAAAATTGGGGTGTGCAATATTATTCATCCACTTTAAGTTAATACTTTGTAGCGCCCCCTTTTCCTGTGATTACAGCTGCAAGTCGCTTGGGGTATGTGTCTATCAGTTTTACACATCGAGAGAATGAAATTCTTGCCCATTCTTCTTTTGTAAACAGCTGGAGCTGAGTGAGGTTGGATGGAGGCGTTTGTGAACAGCAGTTTTCAGCTCTTTCCACAGATTCTAGATTGGATTCAGGTCTGGACTGTGACTTGGCCATTCTAACACCTGGATACGTTTATTTGTGAACCATTCCATTGTAGATTTTGCTTTGTTTGGGATCATTGTCTTGTTGGAACACAAATCTCCGTCCCAGTCTCAGGTCTTTTGCAGACTCCAACAGGTTTTTTTCAAGAA
Organism: Anomaloglossus baeobatrachus; assembly: GCF_048569485.1. Taxonomy (NCBI): domain Eukaryota; kingdom Metazoa; phylum Chordata; class Amphibia; order Anura; family Aromobatidae; genus Anomaloglossus; species Anomaloglossus baeobatrachus. The sequence goes on from NC_134357.1 coordinate 516,296,583, forward strand.
TGGTCCTGTATTTGGCTCCATCAATCTTCCCATCAAATTTAACCATCTTGCCTGTCCCTGCTGAAGAAAAGCAGGCCCAAACCATCACGCTGCCACCACTGTTTGACAGTGGGGATGGTGTGTTTGTGGGGATGGTGTGTTCAGGGTGAGCTGTGTTGCTTTTACACGAAACATATCATTTGGTATTGTGCCCAAATAGTTTGATTTTGGTTTCATCTGACCAGAGCACCTTCTTCCACTTGTTTGGTGTGTCTCCCAGGTGGCTTGTGGCAAACTTTAAACAACACTTTTTATGGATAGCTTTGAGAAATGGCTTTCTTCTTCCCACTCTTCCATAAAGGTCAGATTTGTGCAGTGTACAACTGATTGTTCTCCTATGGACAGACTCTCCCACCTCAGCTGTAGATCTCTGCAGTTCATCCAGAGTGATCATGGGCCTCTTGGCTGCATCTCTGATCAGTCTTCTCCTTGTTTGAGATGAAAGTTTGGATGGATGGCCGGGTCTTGGTAGATTTGCAGTGGTATGATACTCCTTCCATTTCAATATGAACGCTTGCACAGTGCTTCTTGGGATGTTTAAAGTTGTGGAAATCTTTTTGTTACCAAATCCGGCTTTAAACTTCTCCACAACAGTATCACGGACCTGCCTGTTGTGTTCCTTGGTCTTCATGATGCTATTTGCGTTTTATACAGAACCCTGAGACTATCACAGAGCAGGTGCATTTAGATGGAGACTTGATTACACACAGGTGGCTTATATTTATCATCAGTCATTTAGGACAACATTGGATCATTCAGAGATCGTCAATGAACTTCTGGAGTGAGTTTGCTGCACTGAAAGTAAAGGGGATGAATAATATTACACAGCCCAACTTTCAGTTATTTATTTTTTACAAAAAATTAAAATAAGCAATACATTTCGTTCAACTTCACAATTGTGTCCCACTTGTTGATTCTTCACCATAAAATGTATTTTTTTTTTTTATCTTTGTTTGAAGCCTGAAATGGGGGGGAAAGGTTGAAAAATTCAAGGGGGCTGAATACTTTCTCAAGGCACTGTATATACATCAAAGGAGGGACTGGGGGCATATACACATCACAGGAGGGGCTGGGGCTCGGACAATGCTAGAGGGGCACAAACAGGACTAGAGACATGAACAGGACTGAGGGAGCACAGACAGCACTGGAAGGAGGGTGGCACACAGCAGCGGGAGGCCGGGAGGCTCACTGCAGAGAGGCCGGGAGGCTCACTGCAGAGAGGCCGGGAGGCTCACTGCAGAGAGGCCGGGAGGCTCACTGCAGAGAGGCCGGGAGGCTCACTGCAGAGAGGCCGGGAGGCTCACTGCAGAGAGGCCGGGAGGCTCACTGCAGAGAGGCCTGGAGGCTCACTGCAGAGAGGCCGGGAGGCTCACTGCAGAGAGGTTTGACACCCATGATCTAGCTAAAGCAAGACAGGGGTCGGCGGGCGGCCACGGGCAGAGATCAGCGCCTTCCCCTTCAGCAGCGATGTGTCCACCCCCCTCCCCCCGGCAGATATCAGCGTGGACCCCGGGTAGAGATCAGCTTCCCCCCCACCCCGGCAGAGATCAGCGCAGGCCCCAGGTAGAGATCAGCAAATCTTCAGCTCACGGCGCTTACCTGTCCCGCTGCCTGCCACATCCTCGCCACCTCAGCCGCTGTTGTAGGAGTGTAATGAGCTCTGAGTGATGACCTCACCTCCTGCTGCACGGCACAGCGATGATGCGCCCTGCTCTGCTCCAATTACCCTGCCTCCACTACAGCACATGGCTAATTTGCATGCTCCACCCCTTTGCATGCAAATTAGTCATGTCTTGTAGTGAAGCGACACTGCGGGGCCTCTCTGCTGCTGCTGTTGCTGTGACTGGGGCCTGGTGAAGAGAAGGGGCCCGTCCTGCCTGAGGCTAAAGATAAGTATTTACCCTGGGCCTGACCGGGCCCCCTCTCTTCACCAGACCCCCTACACCAGGCACAGTAGTAATGCCCTGATTGTGGCCCTGAGTGTAGTGACTGGGCACTTTTTGGTAATTTTCACATATTGGATGTTGCAGAGTGAAAATTTCAAACATGATTTATTAGTTCCCAATACATAGTGTCCAGCTTAAGCTTCTGGAGACAAGCACAATGGAAATTATTAAGGTTCTTCCCCCTACACTCAGCAATGCTAAACATGTGGATGCTAACTGTAGTTTGGGCACTGCACAGCTACAAAGGGGGATTGATGTGTTAATTTAAAGGCAGCATAACCTCATGATCTCCTGGCTTGTGGTTTAAGGTCTACTGTTAAATTGTAAACTGTTTTTGTCTTACTGAACTGAGATTTCTATCAACATTTTATGTACAAATGGTGTAAAATTATAATTTTAAGGATATTTTATTCTAGAATAATTTGGTTTCATTCTTGGCAGATAACTGTACCAGGAGATTGGAGGAACAGATATCTTCATTTCTTAAATCTGTTGACCCAAATATCACACAAGATACAATCGAAGTAAAAGCTGTTTCTCCAGATATTCCTTCATCCTTTCCCAGTGAAGATCTTTCATCTAATCCATTTAAACAAGTCCTATCTTCTGATTCATCACGGACTATTAGGAAAAATACAAATCCAAGTGATCTTACAGCAAAGAAGCCATTTTTAAGTACAGAATATAGAAAAAGCTTTTCTGTCATAGAGTCTGAAAAAAATCCTACTGAGGAGGAAATATTTTCTTGTTCAAAATGTGGGAAATATTTTAACAAAACAACAAATCTTGTTAAACGGAAGAGAATTCACACACTTGAAAACCCATATTCATGTCCAGAATGTGCAAACATTTTTGCACATCAATCAAATCCTGTTACACGGCAGATAATTCACACAGAGGAGAAGCTATATTCATGTTCATATTGTGGGAAATGTTTTAAGAGGAAAACAAATCTCGTTACACACCAAAGAATTCATACAGGGGAGAAGCCATATTCTTGTTCAGATTGTAGGAAATGTTTTAGCAAGAAAATAAATCTTGTTATACACCAGAGACTTCACACAGGGGAGAAGCCATATTCATGCTCAGATTGTGGGAAATGTTTTGTTCAAAAAACAGGTCTTGTTGCACACCAGAGAATTCACACTGGGGAGAAGCCATATTCATGCTCGGATTGTAGTAAATCTTTTAACCAAAAAACAAGTCTTATTACACACCAGAGAATTCACACAGGGGAGAAACCATTTTCATGTTCTGAATGTGGAAAATGTTTTAAACGCAAAAGCATTCTGGTTTCACACCAGAGAAGTCACACAGGGGAGAAGCCGTATTCATGTTCTGAATGTGGGAAATGTTTTAAATGCAAAAGCAGTCTAGTATCACACCAGAGAATTCACAGAGGGGAAAAGCCATATTCGTGCTCGGATTGTGGCAAATGTTTTGTCCGAAAAACAGGTCTTGTTTCACACCAGAAAATTCACACAGGGAAGAAGCCATATTCATGTTCAGATTGTGGGAAATGTTTTAACCACAAATCCAATCTCGTAAGACATCAGAGAATTCACACAGGGGAGAATGTGGGAGATGTTTTGCAGACAGATTGAACCTTAATAGACAGGAGCGAGGACATATAGGGAAAAAGCTATAATCTCAATGGTTGAACAAACTTCTTTATCTTAGCGATATGAGAACAATAAACATGTTCCAATTGAAAATTACTTCTTAAATATACAAACCTTTCCTTATTGGTCAGAGGTTTTGGTGTGATCCATATTTTTTTTTTTTTTTTTTTTTTTAATGACTTTCTATGCTGAGTATACCCCAATACATTATAATATAAAGTGTTGTCAATTTAATCTACACTTCAGACCCTCAGGGAACCTTTTGTTACCCATATTTGACAATTACCTTTGGTGTCAATTGAATCCTGTGTATAATGAGCATTTGCAAAATTCTTTACCCTCCAAGTATACTAGACTATTGAGTCATTTATTGCTCCTACTACATTCTCTTTACTTCTTGCTGGAGTAGGGGACGGCTCATCCTATTCCCTCATTATGGCATTAAATAGCCAGGATAACATTATCCTTTTTTCCTTAAAGGGGTTGTCCCAGAAACATAGTAGATTTTAATCAATACATCTTGGATTTAAAATAAATTGCACAATTGTGTTTGTTAAAATAATGGTAATTTGATGAGTTTCCTATATATGTGCCCCTGCTATGTACTGTGTAATAGATTTGTCTGAACGTGCAGGAACATGGTCTGATCATATCCCATCTTCTGGGCAGGGGAGGAAACAAAAGAGAATATACAAACTGGACCACATGGGATCACATCTGCTGCTTTCTCTGAGGTCAACCATTGCTTAAAAATAGGCAGGGAAATGTTTTACCTCACAGAAAAAAACAGCTGCGATCCTATGCTGTCATGTCTGTATACTCTTCTTTAAGAGCAGACCATGTTCCTGCACGGTCATACACAACCATAACACTCAGCCCTCCGAGGAAGCCAATACAAAATTTGTGGTGGGGCCCCTGACACACTCCAGCATTGAGCTTTTCGATGGGTAAGCACGTGACACTTTATATATGATGTTGCTGCTTATATTCCTGTTATCCACAGACTTTATATTATTCTTCCTTTTCTTATATTCGCTTCTGTAACATCTCTTAATATATTACTTGTGGTCTTTATTCACAAATGTGCGATCAGCTTGTATCTGTACTTGGCCATCTTCTAGTGGTTATACCTCATCATTACTGAGAGATTTCTGATTTGGATTCTGTCTGTGAACATTATTATTACCACCTATCTGTATTTACATGTGTGATCCTATATACCTTCGTGCTATCCTATTATTTTTGTTTCTCACATGTCTTCCATGTTGGTCTATATTTTTAATAACTTTTTCAATAAAATTCTACTTTTACTAAAATAGGTTTACCTACTTTTGTATATTTATCCTGGTGTCATCATACTCTGTATTTTTCTATCCCTCATTGTATCGGGAGTTTCCCCAAATTTTCTTAACTATGGTCCTTATAATTAACAGTGTTTTCTAGTTTTTCCAAAAAGCAACATCCGTAACAATGTACATAGCAGTGACCAGGGCTGCCACTAGGAATTTCAGGGCTTCATACTGGCAAAATTTGTGGGCCCCCTTGAGACTCCGCCCAGGCTCAACGCCTCAAACCTTCAACTGTCTCACTGCCACTATTGGAAAGACACACACACACACACTCACACTCACTCATGGCCAAGAATGTTAGCACCCTTGAAGTTTTTCCAGGAAATGAAGTATTTCCCTCAGAAAATTACTAATACACCTCTACACCGCCCCTCTCCATAATACGCCCTCTTCACAATACATCCTCTACACCACTCCTCTCAATTATCTCTCCCACACACTGACTCTCTGTATAATATTCCCCACACACACTGCCCCTCTGTACAACATCTCTCCCCTACACACACACCCGGCCCTTTGTGTAATATCTCCACAACACACACTGCCCTTCTGTATAATATCCCAAACACACTACTTCTCTGTATAATATCCCCCACACACTGCCCCTCTGTATAATATCTCCACAACACACACTACTCCTGTATAATATCCCCTTCACACACTGCCCCTTTGATACTATCCCCCCACGCAAGCTGCTCCTCTTGATAACATCCTCCCACACACGCTGCCCCTTTTGTATAGCATCTCGCACACACTGCTCCTCACAACAGTTTAAGAAAGAAGTAGCAGGCACCACAGTCTAAAAAATATAAAGGCCTGGGTGCTAACAATAACTGCAAAAAGTTAATAACTTATATAAACAAGGCAGTGTCCACAGATAAATAATGGTCCCAAAACACACAATACCTGGCTGCAGAGCCTCACCTTACAAGTGTGCAGCAGGAAGTCAATAGAGGGTAGGTTTTCAACATTTTGTTTTTGTCAACCTTATATGTTTTGTATCAATAAAAGCCAAGGTAGATAGATTTTATATATTATAAGATCTATGTCCTCCTGGTATATATATATATATATATATATATATATATATATATATATATATATATATATATATATATATATATATAATCTATCCATATCCCCTTCTGGGACCTTTCCTGGTATGTATGTGTGGCGCCCTGGACAAGCCAGGATGTCACAGGTACTGCAACAACACACCCCACACCCCGGCTAGGCACATCAAAGTCAGACAAAAATCCTTGTTGCCTCACTCCAGGGGCTGATGTCCACACCAGGGGGTGGAGCCAGGCGGTTGGTCCCACCCACCGAGGAGTTCACAGTCCTGGAGGCGGGAAAAGGAAGTCAGAGTAGTAGAGAGTAGTTTGAGAGTTGAAGAGTGAGGTGGTAGTGGAGCAGACTGACCGTGTCCGGGTGCGTGGCCCGGGCACATACAGCAAGGTTGGCAGACGGTGGTGACCGTCTGCAGGAGGGGCTGATTGACGTGAACCGTAAGGACCGGGGACGGGCGGTGGCCCGCCGGTACCAGATCGGGGAGCGAAGAGAAGCCAGCACCATTCGGCAGGGCCTACGAACCCCGACCAGGCTTGGAGTCACCGTAAAACCGGTCAAATCCGTTAGCGAAGGAAACCTCCGGGGTTTCCCAGCAGTCCAGACCTGATTGAAGGCAACCGCTCAAACCGTGAAGGGAAATACAGTCACCGCCAAGTCTACAGTTCCCAGGGCCAGAGCCTGTGGGCAAAAGGGGCTCCCTCAGCATCCTTCTAAGCTGGGGAGCGGGTTACCGGTGGGAAGCCATCAGAACCGAGAACATAACACAGGTGCAGGGAAAGGCAGTCACCGCCAACCTACCGGGAGAAGAACCACCGCAGCCGTCTGTGGGACCCGTCCATCCAACAGTTTTGTTTTACCGGAGACTTTGCATTCATCATTGGCTGAGTGAGTACCACCGTGCCGTGTGGCACCGCGCTGCCCCCGCGACCCTGCACCTCACCAGGCCCCGTAACCCACCTGCCATTCCTCCCTCACCGGGCCCCGGGACAACCAACCCCCTACCCACGGAGGGGAAAAACAACATCCAAGCTGCTCCCTGTCATCGCTCCCGGGATCCCCGTCCAGAGCAGCGGTGGTGTCACAACCTCACCACAACCGTGGGTGGCGTCGCGGACAATAAATCCCCAAAACCATTCCTTTTCACTCACGGGCGAGGAGCGCCGCTCGAGTCCCCGGGATCCGGCCCACCGCTCGAGCCACCGAGCACAAGCGAAGCAGCAGCGCCGGACCCGAGCGTGGTGAGCGCAGCGCGCCCTCCCCGCCTGCGACAACTTGGCGTCACGAACAGGATCTTACCGCTCTGCCGTCTGGTAGAGGTGCGCCTTGTGACCGCCGGAGGTGTCCGGCCGAAAATTTTGAGAAGCCGCCATTTTGGGCGCAAAAAGTCCCCGCTCGAGCGTCTCCTCGAGCAGTGGAGGCGCGAAAGCTGTAGAGGAGAAGCCGGAAAAAGACTAAGGGGGACGGAGCCGCTGGAGGAGCGGCGGTCGCAGCCACAGTGGCACCCGTAGATGGGAATGGGCCCGCCCAGGTCCCGGCCGCACTGGCGGGGGGCGCCATGGCCCCAGCTCTCACTCAGGTGATGCCGTTCTCCTTGCCCTATGTGCCCGGAGCTACCTGGCTGCCGCAGTACGATGGGAAACCTGACGCGTTGCAGGTCTTCCGGAAGAAGCTTAGCCCGCTACTAGAACTGTACCCCCTGACTGATAAGCAACGTGCAGCGGTAGTGCTAGGGCAGCTAACCGGCGCGGCTGAGCAGGAGGCGGAGACCTTGGCCGAGGGGGACCGGTCCTCTGTAGCCACCATCTTTGAGAAGCTGCAGACTGCCTTTGAGACCCGTACTGAAGCCGAGCTGCGGATGCAGTTTTATCAATGCCGGCAACGGCCCGCGGATAGTATTCGGGACTACGCCTTGCGTCTGCAAACCGCCCTCCGCACACTGAAGCGGGTAGACACCATTAACGATGCGGACAGCAACAAAATGTTAGTTGAGCAGTTTGTACAGGGGATGAGGTCCTCGGAGGACCGCAAACAACTCTGGCTGTGGGCCCTAGAACACCCTGATGTGGACTTTGCCGTGTTAAAGGAACGGGCCATTAAAGCTCTGCAGCCCCTAGCATCGGAAGTCCCTGAGGCAGCCCCATGGCCAGCTGAGACGGCTCCCGTCGTGGTGGCCCCTGCCCTCCCAACGCCTCCGGTACCTGAAGCTCCAAACGGAATGATGGAGGAACTGGCTGCCCAGGTCCGCCGCATGGATGGGGACCTCGCCAAGATCCTCGCCGCACTCCAGCCTCCGACCAGGTCCCAGCCCCCGGGGAAGATGCAGCTCGCCGACAGCCCCGAGGACGTCCCCTGGATGCAGCGGAGAAGGGCCAATGACTCACGGTATGGACCTCCGATTTGTTACAGGTGCAGTAGGCCCGGCCATTACTCCCGACGGTGTCCGTTAAACGAGCAACCCCTGGGGCCACGGGCCAATCCTCAGGAGTAGAACCCAGTGGCCCCCCCGACTGGCGGGACTGGTACATCGGAGCCCGGCCCATCATCCCCCTGGCAGTGGACGGCATCCCGCTGATGGCTCTCCTGGACACTGGATCTCAGGTAACCACAATACCATACACACTGTATCAACGGTATTGGGGGAAGGACGTACTAGCCCCCCAGATGGCAGCATGACACTGATTGCCGCTGATGGACTCCCATTGACCCAAGTGGGGTACAAACAAGTGGTCATGACTGTGGGACGAGCTGAACTGCAACACCAGGGGTTGATTGTGATAATGAATGAACCCAGTGATCATAACCCGAAAATAGTGCTAGGGACTAATGTGATGCAGCACTGTATGAGTGAGGTGCTGACCCTACTGCAGCAGCTGGCCGCCACAGCGGCGGGGAGCCGACAGAGAGCTGTGCAGCGTGAGATCCGGGCCCTGATGCATCGCCAGCATGTGAACTCGAAAGGAGGAGAGATTGGAGGAGTGAGAGTGATGGATGCGGCCCCTTTGATTGTGCCTCCCAGGAGTGAGATGATGATTTGGTTTAGGGCAGCGGTAGGGCCTCAAGGGCGAGACTACCCCGCCATGATAGAGCCCATGCCCTCCGAACACTGGCCCACAGTAATGGCCGCCCGAGGGATGGTAGACGTCAAGAAAGGGAGAGTGCCCGTAAGGGTGTTGAACTGTGGGGAGGAAGAGGTTAGGCTTCCCCGGTACGCTACCCTTGCCAAGTTGCTCACTCTAGATCCCCACACCATCCATGAGGCCGTTCCCCCGATCTCACCGCCTACTGCCAGTTCTCACCCATCCCCGGGGGAGTTAGATGAGTAGTGTCGAGAGCTACACGTCGGCACTGATGATACCCCCACACATCACAAGGAAGGAGTATACGGGGTGGTACAGGAGTATGAGCGAGTTTTAAGCAAACATCCTCTAGATTTTGGGCAGATTAAAGGGGTCCAACACCACATCCCTACCGGTGAACACCCCCCTATTAAAGAGAGATACAGTCCTATTCCCCCTGCACACTACCAATGCGCCAAAGACATGTCGAGGAACATGAAGGAGGCGGGGTTTATTAGGGACAGCTGTAGTCCCTGGGCCGCCCCGTTGGTGCTGGTTAAGAAGAAGGATGGCACCATGCGGATGTGTGTGGATTACCGTAAGATTAACCAGATAACGCATAAGGATGCTTATCCTCTGCCCCGTATTGAAGAGTCCCTGGCCGCGCTAAGAACCGCTAACTACTTCTCTACCCTTGACCTCACCAGTGGGTACTGGCAGGTGGCCGTGGCGCCTGAAGACCGAGAGAAGACTGCCTTCGCCACTCCTATGGGACTCTGTGAGTTCAACAGCATGCCGTGCGGGCTGTGCAATGCCCCCGGAACCTTCCAACGGCTGATGGAATGTTGTTTGGGGCACCTAAATTTCGAGACCGTCTTGCTGTACTTAGATGATGTGATTGTGTACTCACAGACGTATGAAGCCCACCTGGAGCACCTAGCCGAGGTGTTTGCGTCCCTTGCCAAGTATGGGATGAAGTTGAAGCCCTCAGAGTGTCATCTGCTGAAGCCCAGAGGGCAGTACCTTGGACATGTGAGTGCGGAAGGTGTCGCCCCCGACCCCGAGAAGATCACTGCCATCCAAGACTGGCCGAGACCGACCACAGTGAGGGAAGTGAGGCAGTTCCTGGGCCTGGTGGGATATTACCGTCGCTTCATTAAGGGGTACACGAAAATGGCTGCCCCCATGCAAGACCTCCTCGTGGGACAGACCAAGGGTGGTAGACCCCTAGGAGCCCCATTGGTGTGGGAAGAAAAGCATGAAGAATCCTTCCGCCAGCTGAGAGCGGCTCTGACCGGAGAGGAAATTCTAGCGTACCCCGACTACAGCCGCCCATTCATCCTCTACACCGATGCCAGCAATGTGGGCTTGGGGGCTGTTCTATCCCATGTCCAAGACGGAAAGGAGAAGGTGATTGCTTTTGCTAGCCGAAAACTTCGACCGACTGAGAGGAATCCTGAGAACTACAGCTCTTTCAAGCTTGAGCTCTTAGCACTGGTGTGGGCTATCACCAAGCGGTTCCGCCATTACCTGGCAGCAGCCAAGTTCACCGCTTACACGGACAATAACCCGCTGACCCATCTAGATACAGCCAAGCTGGGCGCATTGGAGCAGCGGTGGGTGGCCAGGTTAGCAAACTACGATTTCACCATCAACTACTGGGCCGGCCGTACCAACGTTAATGCCAATGCACTCTCCCGGATGCCCCACCTGTTGGAAGAGGGGCCAGAGGATGACGACCTCGAAGAGATCGAGTTGCCTGCGTTTCACCGGCCGCTAACTGAGAAGGTGCATGTCCATCAACAACGGGTGAACCTAGACCCGCTGCCCAGTCAGGAGTGGCAAGAAGCTCAGGACCAGGCACCTGCTGTCCACCTAGTCAAGACCCTGGTGGAACAGGGTTCTGCTGGGATAGACCCTGCTGCCCCTGCTGAAGCCCAACGTCTGTGGCGAGAACGGACCCCGCTGTACCTACACCAGGGGAAGTTGTATCGTGAGCTGATTAACCCGAAGACCCACGAGAAGGTTCGCCAGCTAGTGATTCCCCAGGCTAACGTGCCCACCGTCTTGCAAGCATACCATGATGGTGCTGGGCACTTCGGGTGGAAGAAGCTGGAGATATTGTTGAGAGAGCGGTTCTATTGGAGTGGAATGCGGGAATCTGTGGAGGCCTGGTGCCGAGAATGCGGTCCCTGCGCATTGAGAAGGAAGGATGAGGCCAGCCAGAAGGCACCCCTACACCCGATCATTACGCATCAACCGCTGGAGCTGGTTGCCCTCGACCATGTGAAGCTCACCCCCAGCCGAAGTGGGTACACCTACGCTCTGACCATAGTAGACCACTATTCAAGGTTCATGGTGGTTGTCCCAGTTAAGGACCTAACCGGCCATACCGCCGCTAGAGTGTTCCAGGCTTATTTCTGTTGACCGCATGGGTACCCCGAGAGGGTGCTTACCGACCGGGGTCCGGCCTTTGAGGCGGAGGTATTCCAAGAATTCTGCCAGTTGTACGGCTGCAAGAAAATCTGGACCACGCCTTACCATGCCCAAACCAATGGCATGTGTGAAAAGATGAACCATTTGGTCCTGGCCTCCTCAAGACGTTACCGCTGGAAGAGTGGAACCTGTGGCCGGAGAAGCTACCTGACCTGGTTGATATGTATAACAACATCCCTTCCAGCTCTACGAAATGCACTCCAGCATACCTGATGAGGGCTCACCCCGGCCGGCTACCAGGGGATTTAGAAATGGGGTTGGAAGCCCCAGAAGCACTCCCTTCGACAGCAAGATGGGACACTCGGCGGAGAGCACAGTACCGACAGGTCCAGGAATATGTTGAAAAGAACTTGTGCTGGAGTCGGGGACAGCAGGAGCAGTGCTTCAACAAGAAGGCGCCTGCCGGTCCCTTCCAGCCTGGGGATGTAGTGCTGAAGCGAAAAAGAAGGACCCACAAGCTGGATGATCAATGGGAAAAGCCCCCGTATGTAGTACAGCCCACTGGATGGGAAAATGGGAAGGCCTACCAGATCAGCCGTGACCAGGGGAGGACTTTGGCCACAGTTTCCCGGGACCATCTAAAGAGATGCCCACCACCATTGAGGGTAGCAGCTGAAGCTCCAGTTCCCAGACCGGCGGAGAAAGAAAAACAGGTAATCCATACCATGATGGGTGATTTCCCGGCAGACTGGCCTACGCAGAACGGCGCGGTGATTCTTCCAGTAATAGTGTTCCCACAACCCGTGGATGAGGAAGTGATGGAAGTGATCAACCATGAGCCAGTGCCCAGGGATGTACCTGTACCCAGCTCCCCTACGCCTCTGCCTGCCCCGCACGATAGCAGGGAGGAGGAACTAGTTGTTCCCTCTGCCCCACTGCCTGCCACCACTGACACTGGGCCCCGAAGGTCCACCCGTCCCAACCTAGGTAGACCCCCACTTAGGTACAGGGAAACTACTCTTTAAAGGGGGCTTTGTGTGTTGAGTGTATAGATAAAAGTTTTGAATGATAAGATTGAATCAACCGAAGACGTTTATCTGATTGGAACCGTGATTGAACCGGCCATTGCCGGCAACTAGTCCCCGCAGTGACTTTCTGCAACCGTTGCGTAAGGAACTGCTTACGGACAAGCCCGAGAACTTGCAGGGCAACCACAAACTTGTGGGATGTAAATAGTTGGCTTAAACCGTTACCGCCTCCGGAGAGGCAGATTAGGAGGATGGGCCTGGAGGAAAGGGATGACCCAGGCCCGCCACTACCGTAACAGGTGGCGATCCTCCGGGGGTTCAGGGGTCCCCATGGACGCGGTCCCCTGAAAGAGACTGTACATGCTCGGGCAACTTGGTTCTGGACTGGGGTCAAGGGGTGCTGCCCACTTCTTAGGGGCAGCATCAGGGCCAGGTTGTTTGGGTGGGAGAAGAGCGGAAGCCATTACCGTTTAATAAACATATACCATTAGCAATGTTTAAGAATGTGCCTCCCGTTATGGGAAGTTTGACTAAAAATGCTTGTGTTTTAAATGTTTTTACTCTTTTGCAGTTAACAAAAAAAAAAACGGTGATGGACGGGCAGCCCTCGGACGGTCTGCATTTTACTAAGGGGGAATGTGGCGCCCTGGACAAGCCAGGACGTCACAGGTACTGCAACAACACACCCCACACCCCGGCTAGGCACATCAAAGTCAGACAAAAATCCTTGTTGCCTCTCTCCAGGGGCTGATGTCCACACCAGGGGGTGGAGCCAGGCGGTTGGCCCCACCCACTGAGGAGTTCACAGTCCTGGAGGCGGGAAAAGGATGTCAGATTAGTAGAGAGTAGTAGAGAGTAGTTTGAGAGTTGAAGAGTGAGGTGGTAGTGGAGCAGACTGACCGTGTCCGGGTGCGTGGCCCGGGCACATACAGCAAGGTTGGCAGACGGTGGTGACCATCTGCAGGAGGGGCTGATTGACGTGAACCGTAAGGACCGGGGACGGGCGGTGGCCCGCCGGTACCGGATCGGGGAGCGAAGAGAAGCCAGCACCAATCGGCAGGGCATACGGACCCCGACCAGGCTTGGAGTCGCCGTAAAACCGGTCAAATCCGTTAGCGAAGGGAACCTCCGGGGTTTCCCAGCAGTCAAGACCCAATTGAAGACAACCGCTCAAACCGTGAAAGGAAATATAGTCACCGCCAAGGCTACAGTTCCCAGGACCAGAGCCTGCGGGCAAAAGGGGCTCCCTCAGCCTCCATCCAAGCTGGGGAGCGGGTTACCGGTGGGAAGCCATCAGAACCGAGAACATAACACAGGTGCGGGGAAAGGCAGTCACCGCCAACCTACCGGGAGAAGAACCACCGCAGCCGTCTGTGGGACCCGTCCATCCAGCCGTTTGTTTTACCGGAGACTTTGCATTCATCATTGGCTGAGTGAGTACCACCGTGCCGTGTGGCACCGCGCTGCCCCCGCGAACCTGCACCTCACCAGGCCCCGTAACCCACCTGCCATTCCTCACTCACCGGGCCCCGGGACAACCAACCCCCTACCCACGGAGGGGAAAAACAACATCCAAGCTGCTCCCTGTCATCGCTCCCGGGATCCCCGTCCAGAGCAGCGGTGGTGTCACAACCTCACCACAACCGTGGGTGGCGTCACGGACAATAAATCCCCAAAACCATTCCCCTTTTCACTCATGGGCGAGGAGAGCCGCTTGAGTCCCCGGATCCGGCCCACCGCTCGAGCCACCGAGCAGCAAGCAAAGCAGCAGCGCCGGACCCGAGCGTGGTGAGCGCAGCGCGCCCTCCCCGCCCGCGACATATGTCCCCCTCCAGGCATATATGTCCACCATCATTGTTTACTGGTCCCTTTCCTGGTGTGTGTGTGTGTATATGTGTGTGTGTAATATATATATATATATATATATATATATATTACATCATGGGCCACTCCTGGTGTGTGTGTGTGTGTGTGTGTGTGGGTGTATATGTATAGTATATATAGACTTCCAAGGAGCCCGGCTCCTGACCACCTCTCTCCTTCACTCTTACACTTCCTCTCTCCTACTGACATACTCCTGACACTCCTGACCTCCCCTTACCAACCCCCCCCAAGTGGGCGATCCTATTCCACTCAGGCCGTCCATTGGTGTGTCTGGTGGGTGTGGTGTAGAGAGTTCCTAGGATTTTGATTGGCTGATGTTGGCAACACCATTAGTTGGGAACCCGTAACCAAGGAGGAGGTGGATATTGCACAGAAGGGCAGATTGTACAATACCCTGTGACGACCTGATAGGCCAGGACATCACACAACAACCGTGACTGGTGTATTGGGGCCAATGAAGAGGTGGGCCAGGCCATACCTGGAGTAATTATTTAGCTTTATTAAGCACAAGGCCAGCTGGGCCCCCCTCTTCACCGGGCCCCAATCACAGCCGCAGCAGAGTGGCCCGGCTGTGTCGCTTTATCCACTATATGCTGGAGGCAGGAGGGTCAGTGGAGTAGAGTAGAGCTGGGTGCCAGCGCATCATCCAGCAGCCCAGCGTGATTCAGCATGATGAGGTCATCACTCTGTCACCTCATCACACTGCTACAGGTGACAGAGCCGAGAAGGTGACGAAGATGCCGGAGGCAGCCACCCGGGACGGTAAACTCTTGGTGAACTGAAGATGATTGCCGGGGGTGGGCCCAGCCTTCCTTCAGCTGGATGAGAATTGGAGGGCACACATCCAGCTGAAATGCATCGCAGCTCAGAGAGGATGCCCTGCAACATGGGTGATTTAAATGTTTTGTTTGTTTTTCTTTTTGCAGCTGACAAAGTATACAGTATATATATTATATATATATATATATATATATATATATATATATATACATACATACATACATACATATATACACACACACACACACACACACACACACCAGGAGTGGCCCATGATGGGGACAAATAAACCAGATTGGGACATATATGGTACAGGAAGGGGATATACAGTATACAGTCAGGGCCAGAAATATTTGGACAGTGACACAAGTTTTGTTATTTTTGTATAATATTGTACAATCGTGTACAAGATTTCTCTCGTGCATCCCCCATACTCTGGAACGCTCTACCTCAGCACATCAGACTCTCCACTACCGTGGAAAACTTCAAGAGGAACCTCAAGACCCACCTCTTCCAACAAGCCTACAACCTACAATAGCCCTCAGTCCAGTAGACCACTGCACAACCAGCTCTGTCCTCACCTATTGTACCATCACCCATTCCCTGTAGACTGTGAGCCCTCGCGGGCAGGGTCCTCTCTCCTCCTATACCAGTCTGTCTTGAACTGTTAATGATTGTTGTACGTATACCCTCTTTCACTTGTAAAGCGCCATGGAATAAATGGCGCTATAATAATAAATAATAATAATAATAATTTTAGCTGTTTACAAAAACATGTTCAGAAATACAATTATATATATAAAATGGGCTGAAAGTGCACACTCCCAGCTGCAATATGAGAGTTTTCACATCCAAATCGGAGAAAGGGTTTAGGAATCATAGCTCTGTAATGCATAGCCTCCTCTTTTTCAAGGGACCAAAAGTAATTGGACAAGGGACTCTAAGGGCTGCAATTAACTCTGAAGGCATCTCCCTCGTTAACCTGTAATCAATGAAGCAGTTAAAAGGTCTGGGGTTGATTACAGGTGTGTGGTTTTGCATTTGGAAGCTGTTGCTGTGACCAGACAACATGCGGTCTAAGGAACTCTCAATTGAGGTGAAGCAGAACATCCTGAGGCTGAAAAAAAAGAAAAAATCCATCAGAGAGATAGCAGACATGCTTGGAGTAGCAAAATCAACAGTCGAGTACATTCTGAGAAAAAAGGAATTGACTGGTGAGCTTGGGAACTCAAAAAGGCCTGGGCGTCCACAGATGACAACGGTGGTGGATAATCGGCGCATACTTTCTTTGGTGAAGAAGAACCCATTCACAACATCAACTGAAGTCCAGAACACTCTCAGTGAAGTAGGTGTATCTGTCTCTAAGTCAACAGTAAAGAGAAGACTCCATGAAAATAAATACAAAGGGTTCACATCTAGATGCAAACCATTCATCAATTCCAAAAATAGACAGGCCAGAGTTAAATTTGCAGAAAAACACCTCATGAAGCCAGCTCAGTTCTGGAAAAGTATTCTATGGACAGATGAGACAAAGATCAACCTGTACCAGAATGATGGGAAGAAAAAAGTTTGGAGAAGAAAGGGAACGGCACATGATCCAAGGCACACCACATCCTCTGTAAAACATGGTGGAGGCAACGTGATGGCATGGGCATGCATGGCTTTCAATAGCACTGGGTCACTTGTGTTTATTGATGACATAACAGCAGACAAGAGTAGCCGGATGAATTCTGAAGTGTACCGGGATATACTTTCAGCCCAGATTCAACCAAATGCCGCAAAGTTGAACGGATGGCACTTCATAGTACAGATGGACAATGACCCCAAGCATACAGCCAAAGCTACCCAGGAGTTCATGAGTGCAAAAAAGTAGAACATTCTGCAATGGCCAAGTCAATCACCAGATCTTAACCCAATTGAGCATGCATTTCACTTGCTGAAATCCAGACTTAAGACGGAAAGACCCGCAAACAAGCAAGACCTGAAGGCTGCGGCTGTAAAGGCCTGGCAAAGCATTAAGAAGGAGGAAACCCAGCGTTTGGTGATGTCCATGGGTTCCAGACTTAAGGCAGTGATTGCCTCCAAAGGATTCGCAACAAAATATTGAAAATAAAAATATTTTGTTTGGGTTTGGTTTATTTGTCCAATTACTTTTGACCTCCTAAAATGTGGAGTGTTTGTAAAGAAATGTGTACAATTCCTACAATTTCTATCAGATATTTTTGTTCAAACCTTCAAATTAAACGTTACAATCTGCACTTGAATTCTGTTGTAGAGATTTCATTTCAAATCCAATGTGGTGGCATGCAGAGCCCAACTCGCGAAAATTGTGTCACTGTCCAAATATTTCTGGACCTAACTGTATATCAGGAGGAGGAGATAAATACCAGGATTGCCACAATTAAACCAGGTTGGAGAGATATATACTAGAATGTGCCCATGGTGATATATACCAAGCAGGGAACAAATAAACCAGGATGAGATTATATGAATGAAATTTTATATATATATATATATATATATATATATATATATATATATATATATTATATTTCATTCATATAATCTCATCCTGGTTTATTTGTTCCCAGCTTGATATATATCACCATGGGCACATTCTAGTATATATCTCTCCAACCTGGTTTATTTGTCGCAATCCTGGTATTTATCTCCTCCTCTCCTCCTCCTGATATATACTGCATATCCCCTTCCTGTACCACATATGTCCCAATCTGGTTTATTTGTCCCCATCATGGGCCACTCCTGGTGTGTGTGTGTGTGTGTATATATGTATGTAAGTATGTATGTATATATGTATGTATATATATATATATATATATATATATATATAATATATACTGTATACTTTGTCAGCTGCAAAAAGAAAAACAAACAAAACATTTAAATCACCCCCCCGTCTCCCATGTTGCAGGGCATCCTCTTTGAGCTGCGATGCATTTCAGCTGGATGTGTGCCCTCCAATTCTCATCCAGCTGAAGGAAGGCTGGGCCCACCCCCGGCAATCATCTTCAGTTCACCAAGAGTTTACCGTCCCGGGTGGCTGCCTCCGGCATCTTCGTCACCTTCTCGGCTCTGTCACCTGTAGCAGTGTGATGAGGTGACAGAGTGATGACCTCATCATGCTGAATCACGCTGGGCTGCTGGATGATGCACTGGCACCCAGCTCTACTCTACTCCACTGACCCTCCTGCCTCCAGCATATAGTGGATAAAGCGACACAGCCGGGCCACTCTGCTGCGGCTGTGATTGGGGCCCGGTGAAGAGGGGGGCCCAGCCGGCCTTGGGCTTAATAAAGCTAAATAATTACTCCAGGTATGGCCTGGCCCACCTCTTCATTGGCCCCAATACACCAGTCACGGTTGTTGTGTGATGTCCTGGCCTATCAGGTCATCACAGGGTATTGTGCAATCTGCCCTTCTGTGCAATATCCACCTCCTCCTTGGTTATGGGTTCCCAACTAATGGTGTTGCCAACATCAGCCAATCAAAATCCTAGGAACTCTCTACACCACACCCACCAGACACACCAGTGGACGGCCTGAGTGGAATAGGATCGCCCACTTGGGGGGGTTGGTAAGGGGAGGTCAGGAGTGTCAGGAGTATGTCAGTAGGAGAGAGGAAGTGTAAGAGTGAAGGAGAGAGGAGGTCAGGAGCCGGGCTCCTTGGAAGTCACTAGGTAGCAGATGGTGGTCTGGGCCTAGTAGGACCTGGATCCCCGGTCGCAGTGGATCGTGACAAGGGGCACGGAACTGTCAAGGAGGACAGCCAGGATGATCCATGAATAAGACTCTATGACACTATGATGTTGAAACGCGTTGGTTGAACTTGATGCACTGTACCTTTTGTCTGTCGGGTACCATCTGCGATGGATTTTAATCGTAAGCAATAAAAGCTACTTTTTAAAGAAAAAAACGCCTGTGATCCGCTGGATACTTGTTCTTCTTTGCAACTTTGGATGCCCCTTCCAGGGATTTTCCGTGCAGGATCGAGTGTTAAATCCTGCATGGTTTATTAGCAGAGAGCTGGACTTTTGTTTTGTGTTAAATCCCTTTCCCATCCAGTCTTGTAGTAATGACTTTATTAATCATGTTGTATAGGAGGGTTCAGTTTAATAAATCTAAATCCCGGCTTGTCAAGCCTACATAAATCAATGGACATGGGCATGTCGCGTAGTATGTGACTGCTTTTGTTGAGCAAGTAATACTGTGTGTAATCACATATTTTTTATTGCCTGTGGAATCAAAAAACTCGGTTGCCGTATCCACATTTGGGCATGCTACGCATCTGCCACATGGCTTGCAGCCCCATTTTGGAGGAGAGATGGTTGGAAAAAAGTTCTTCTGGACTGGTTGGTAGTGACTAGATACCAAATGGTCACCTAAATTCCGGCCACGTCTTGCAGTGACGCTAGGGTATGGTTTAACGTATTGTTTTATAATTGGGTCTGTCAAGAGGATTGGCCAGAATTTTTCAAGACATTTTTTCATTGTGAACCAGTGTGAATGGTACCTGGTAATAAGTCTCACCTGGTCTGTCTCTGTATGTTTCCGAGGCGTGTAAAGAAGATCATGTCTCTTAGAGTTTTTTGCTCTTGTATAAGCCATGTTGATTGATCTGTTACTATATCCACGGTTTTGAAATCTTCGTCTTAAATCGGAGGCTTGATATTCAAAATCACCTTCTGTAGAGCATACTCTTTTCTTGTCATTTGACCTTATATGCCGATATTTTCGGCTTTCTATCTCCACCTCATTTAACATGGACCTATAATTTTGTGATAGCCCTATAATCTAGCACTTGTGCAAACAATTATTATGGAAACTCCACTTGGATTCACTAGTCATATATTCTACTAAGTGTATTTTTCACATTTTTTGCACTAGATTTGCACTTTATTTATTGTGCAATAATCCCTTTAATAATATATACTTTTTCTACACATTTATATATTATATATATTTTTTACAATTTTTATACACTTTTTTCTATAATATATTCTATTCATTTTGTACAAACAGTGCTATGCCTAGTTACTTGCCACTTGGCACATATTTATATTTTTCTCTTGGGCTTTTATATATAAAAAATTCTTTTTGTCCTATATATATACTGTGGAGTCATTTATTATTATATTTTTGTCTATACATACCTATGTCCCTAATTTTTGTCCTCTGTCGTGCTGCTCTTGTGCTTTTGCACTTTTAATATTTTATTCATTAATAAAACCTGTATTAATATGAACTTGTACATCTACCATCTTGGGGTAGATATGATGTTTGTTATCAAATGTTATTGCATTTTATTGCAATGTAGCGGCAGTCAAAAAAAGTAATTGTCATTTATATATTTTCTTTTTTTAAACCAGATTGGATTAATTTATTTTATATTTTGTTCCGACTTTTACGAATGCAGCGACACCAAATATGTTCAGTTGATGGTCAGATCGGTGAGGCAGCCGGCACCGGCCATGTACAAACATTAGCCGGTGTTGAAGATGTCACTGAGGGGTTAATACATTTTTAGGGCATCAGTTCTTTTTATTTGTTCTGTTTTGTAATAGGCTGTCGGTCTGAATATGAGGAGTGGATGCAAGATTAACAGTGTGGTCCTGAACTTTAGCATTGAAGATCTACCCTTATGATCAATGATGAGCTGTTCCCAATGTCGGCTGAGGCCGGTACTGCTCAGTTACGGAGCTGCCCAGCACATATATGTCAACTGTATAATGGCCATGGCTGGATATTGCATATATGCCAGCTATTCAAATCAATAGTACCTGACAGCGTACACCATTCTGTCCATGGAGCTGTTGTAACTGAGCAGATCCAGATGCTGCTAACACTAAACAGCTGATCAGCGAAGGGGGCCGAGTGTCACACCCCCACCAATCAGACATTGATGACCTATCCTAAAGATAGGCCACCATTGTTAAAGTACAAGACAACCCCTTTAACCAGATTCGCCATGTGCAGATGTGAGGAAACGAACATTTCTGATTCAAAGCCTACTTGTGTAGTGGAACCATTGGGTTGCCACAGATAACGTTTAGAGCCACATTGTTGACGAGTTAGTCAGACAACACCAAATCGTAATACCAAATCAGGAAACGGAAAACATGGTCAATGAGGCAGAATATTAGGGCTGGAAGAAGACTGAAAAACGTGGTCAGGAACAAGCCAAGTCTTTACCACTAGAAAGAAGCAATTCTGCTCACAAAGGAAAAGCAAATTACCCATTGCTGAGGCCCCAGATCCATTCATAAAAATTAACTTTATATTTTTATAAACAAATGTTTGTTTTTCACAATTATTTCCTTTTTCATCTAGAGATTGTATACATAATTTTAATTTCTTTATTTGTATTAAGATAAAAACTGTTTCACATGGATTTCTGTTGTGTGTCGGGATTTGATCCTCTTCAGGGGATGAGACGTGTAATTTCCTTGGATCACAGCTACCTTTATAAGTTGCTTTATATACTTCCTTGTCTCAGGAAGACATCAGATCGATTTTGAATTCTGCTGCTGTCTTTTAATAATTTTTTTTTTTTTTTTTTAACACCTTCTCATCCTTATCTTCATCATGACAGGACCAACTACAACTAGTAATGGTCGAACTCACACATTTCCGGGATCGGCAGGGCACACTGGAATTAAAAAAAAAAAACACAGTTTGGGCTCACAATTAATCCCAGATATCTGCCCGGATGCTGATCCACATATATGTTTATGGGAACCCGAATCATGAGCTTTAAAATTATAGTAGAAAGGGCTAGGGAGATTAGGACAGGTGCATTATACTTACCAGTCTCGGCATGGCTGCAACACTACTTTCAACCCCGTTTATTATTCCTCATGCATATGCACTACTTCCCCCACCCACCAACGGTCCCAGGGTCTCTGGTTGCAATCAGACCACGCCCCCATTCTGTGTGACAACATTTCTGACTTCTTGGAATCACAGATGCTGTCTGCATTTACAGTATAGTGATATAAAAATAAATGAAAAAATTGATGTAGGGTCCTCCCTTATTATGATACTCAGCTCAGATAAATCATATGGCTACAGCCCCAGCTGTATGCTTATCTTGGTTGTGTATCAAAATAAGAAGGACCCATGTGCCTTTTTTTTTTCGTTTTTAAATAAATAACTTTAAAAATGACATCCAGGCCCCCCCCAGTTTTGATACCCAGCCATGATAAAGCCAGCAGCTGGGGGCTGGGATTCTTAGGCTGGAGAGGCCCATGGTTACCACCCCCAGCCTAAAACTAGCAGCCTGCAGCTGCCCACAATTGTTGCATCCTGATTGCCCTGGTGCGGTGTCACAGCTCACAGCTGCCAATAATCCCAGAATTAGTAATGGGAGGCCTTTAGGAGATCCCCATAATTTCTTTATATTTGAAATAAAATACAAAAAAATCACCCTCTTTGACCACTTTATTAAGCCAAAACACCCAGTTCCGACGTAATCCACACAAGGTTCCAAAAAAATTGTGACTCTGCTACGTACATACTGAAATCACAGCTTGCAGGCACAGAAAATTTCCTACCACAAGAGGTAGTAATGGCAGATACTATAACAGCTTTCAAAAAAGGGCTGGATGATTTCCTCAGTACACACAACATTGTTGGTTATAAATGACTTGGTGACCAGGTGTAGAACTGGTGGAGGAAGGTTGAACTAGATGGACCTAGGTCTTTTTTCAACCTTAGTAACTATGTAACTATGTATGCTGAGGCTTCAGGCAGAGACTGAGACTGCTGCAGCAATGAGCGGTGACGTCACTCAGTTTATTTGCAGTCACAACTGGAGGTTCCCATGGTTCCCCACCTGTGGCTGCAGGTAAACTGACCTCAGGTGACCTCATTGAACTTGGTGACCTCACCTCAGGTGAGGTCACTGAGTTCACAGACCTGCATCTCCTGGCAGAAATCCGTGGTTTTTTTTTATCAAGACATACAGATTTGGTGCTGAAATTTATACACCATATTCCTACACTTTCATCTTCTAGCTAAAAATGGATCAAAACACAATGCGTTTTTAATGAGGATAGTAATGGAGAGGTGTCTGATAGACACCTCTCCATTACTAATCTCTGGGCTTGATGTCAGCTCACAATTGACAGCTGACATCAACTCCCAAATATATTACTCCAATTGCCAATGCACCATGGCAATCAAAAGAGCTAGGACGAAGCTTTTTTACCTCAGTATTTGTAAGTTAAAAACAAGAGGGGGCAAAAAATGCAGCAGTGGTGCCCATATTACTATTATGGCGTGTTCACACTTGGCAGAAAAAACACAGCATAATGTGCATTCTTTTTAGTGATTTTGATGCCTTTCTTAAGGCTGCTTTACACCAGACAATCTATCGTGCGATAGATCGTCGGGGTCACGGTTTTTGTGACGCACATCCGGCATCGCTGGCGATGCCGGCCTGTGTGACACCTCCTAGCGACGCAGTATCGCTCACAAATCGTGAGTCGTGTACTGCTCGTTAGGTTCCATAATATCGTTTAATTTAGTTGTTCATCGTTTCCGGGGTAGCACACGTCGCTCCGTGTGACACCCCGGGAACGATGAACAGCAGCTCACCTGCGTCACGCGGCCGTCGCCGGCTATGTGAAGGAAGGAGGTGGGCGGGACGTTTACGTCCCGCTCATCTCCGCCCCTCCACTTCCATTGGCCAGCGGCCGTGTGACGTCGCTGTGACGCCGAACGTCCCTCCCACTCCAGGAAGTAGACGTTCGCCGCCCACAGCGAGGTCGCACGAGAGGTAAGTATGTGTGACAGGGGTTACTGACTTTGTGCGACACGGGCAGCGATTTGCCCGTGACGCAGAAAGGACGGGGCGGGTACGATCGATTGTGAAATCGCACAATCGGTCGTACCATGTAAAGCAGCCTTTACAGCCGGTTTGGGAGCAGATTAAATCTACAAAGCTAAAAGAATTGCCATGCTGTTGATTGAAATCTGCACCAAATCTACAAGGAGGAAATAAGGGACATGAGCCTGAGACTTCAGGAATCTCATTCACTTTGTTGGGATCAGGAAACCCTTCAGGTTTTGTTACAATTGTGTGCAGAGAAAAAAACGCTACAAATCCTCAGCGTGTGCACAGGCCCTTATACTTTCCTCTGATTTTTCCACTCCGGGTTTTGTCTTACAAATACTGAGGTAAAAAAAACTCGGCATAATTGTATTATCGAAGACCGGAAGTGAGTGGGCGACATTGACCGGAATTAGTGGGCAAAAGCGCAGCCAGTGGGCGTGATCGCCCAGAGTGAGCTGGAACAAAGTCTAGCGTTTCCTTTTGCTGCACAATGGAAAGTTACTTTTGAAGTCCATGCTGCCGTGGAATTATTTCTAATGGAAGTGAGAATCTGAGTGTAAGCCCTCCATGGAGTGGGGAGGATAATTAAAGTAGCATACCTATGGCTTAGTTGGTGGGCATGGCCTGGTGTTTTTTTCTGTACAATATATGGAACAACACTATCTTGTGTCAAAGATACTCTGTTATGCAGCCCATAACAAGCTTTAATTTTGAAAGGGGGAGCTTCGCCCTCCTGCACTCTATCCACATATGGGTCTTACCCCCAAACCCCAGCTTATAATTTAAAGGACTCCATGGCCACACAGACAAAAATTTGTTTCTCCCATTGCACTACAAAAGGAAATGCCAGGCCATGTCCTCCACAATCTCTGCTTTTGTTAACTAATTCCAGCATATCCAGGACAGTCATGCTCAGTGGCTGTGTCGCGGATGGAGGAGGGGACGCTGCGCTCTCCCACTGCTCGGGTCCGGCTGCTGTGGCTCGAGCGGTGGGCCGGATCCCGGGGACTCGAGCGGCATTCCTAGCCCGTGAGTGAAAAGGGGGAATTGATTGTGGGGATTTAATATTGTCCGTGACGCCACCCACGGTTGTGGTGAGATTGGTGACACCACCGCTGCTCTGGACGGGGATCCCGGGAGCGATGACAGGGAGCAGCCTGGATGTTAGTTCTCCCCTCCGTGGGTAGGGGGGTTGGTTGTCCCAGGGCCCGGTGATGGGGTAGGGATGGATGGCAGGCGGGTTACGGGGCCTGGTGAGGTGCAAGGTCGCGGGGGCAGCGCTGTGCCGCACGGCACGGTGGTACTCACTCAGCCAATGATGTACACAAAGTCTCCGGTCAAACAAACGGCTGGATGGACGTGTCCCACAGACAGCTGCGGTGTTTCTCCTCCCGACAGGTTGATGGTGACTGCCTTTCCCTGCACCTGTGTAGTGTAGACGGTTCCAATGGGTTCCCACTGGTAACCCGCTCCCCACCTTGAAGGTTGCTGAAGGAGCCCCTTTTGCCCGCAGGCTCTGGCCCTGGGAAGTTTAGCCTTGGCAGTGACTGTGTTTCCCTCTAACGGTTGGACTGTTGCCTTCTGTCGGGACTTGGCTGCTGGGAAACCCAGGAGGTTCCCTTCGCTAACGGATTTGACAAATTGCACGGCGACTCCTAGCCTTGTCGGGGTCCGTAGGCCCCTGCCGGATGGTGCTGGCTTCTCTTTGCATACCGGTCCGGTACCGCCGGGCCACCGCCCGTCCACGGTCCTTATGGCTAGCTTCAATAGGCCTCTCCTGCAGACGGTCACCACCATCTGCCAACCTTGCTGTTCCGTCCGGGCCACACACCCGGACCAACTTCTGTCTGCTCCTTTACCACTTTCCTTCCTCTCACTTTCACTTCCCAACTCTATCTCTAAACTGACTCCTTTTCCCGCCTCCAGGACTGTGAACTCCTCGGTGGGCGGGACCAACCGCCTGGCCCACCCCCTGGTGTGTACATCAGCCCCTGGAGGAAGGCAACAAGGGTTTTTGTTTGACTTATGTGTTTCTGACCGGGTGTGTGGGGTGTGTTGGTGTAGTGCTTGTGACGTCCTGGCTTGCCCAGGGCGCCACATTCCCCCTTAGTAAAATGCAGACCGTCCGCGGGCTGCCCGTCCATCACCGGTTTTATTTTCACAACTGAAAAAGATAAACGGTAAACATATTACAAGTATATTAACTTCTTCCCACATCGGGAGGCACATTTCTTAACGTTGCTAACGGTAACGGCTTCCGCTCTCTCCCACCCAAGCAACCTGGCCCTGATGCTGCCCCTAAGCAAATGGGCAGCACCCCTTGACCCCAGTCCAGCACAAGTTACCCGAGCGGGTTCTGTCCTTTTCAGGGGACCCACGTCCATGGGGAACCCCTGAAACCGCCGGAGGATCGCCACCGGTTGCGGTAGTGGCGGGCCTGGGCCATCACTTCCCTCCAGGCCCATCCTCCAAATCAGCCTCTCCAGCGGCGGTTACGGTAAAGCAAACATTTTTATTTACATACCACAAGTTCGTGGTTGCCCTGCCAGTTCTCGGGCTTGTCAGTAGCAGTTTCTACACATTGATTGCAAACAGTCCCCACGGGGACAACAGTTGCCGGCAACGACCGGTTCCAATCAGGGCTGAAAATCAGGTAACATCTCGGTAATCATTCACTTATCATTCTTTTAAAACTTTTACAATGGTACTTTGGTGGTCCCAACGGGGACAACTTGCAGCGGGGCTCCGCTGCCATCACTGCTCACCTTCTACTGAGGTGGCCTCATCCTCTGCCACCAACATATCGAACATGCAGTGACAGGCCTGCTGGGAGAAGGGTGCTCGGTATCCATTCCCACCGGTGCGTGGGGTGTAATAAACCACCGGCTCTCCCTCGTAGCGGAGACGCTCACTCGCCTTCTCGAATTCAGAGGTGGGCTCGGCGCCGGAGCTGGAATCGCTATCACTTGTCTCTGCGCCAGGCAGGTTGCCGCCAGCTGCCTCAGTTTCCAGGCCACCGACATCCAGCACATCAGATTCGGCTGTAGTAGCACGGGGCAGCAGATCGGGTTGGTCAACACTGAGGTGCCCCATGAGTAACGGCAGGGACGACGTGAGGGCCGAGACAGGACCGGGCCCCCCAGACGCAGTGGCCGGTCCTGGTAGGACATGGGGACGTGGGTTACCCGTCGGCTCCGTCACATCTGCTCCCATCCCATACATTGGGGCAGCTGCAACCAGCATTTCCACCTCATGGGTCCACTGCTCCATCATGAGATATATCTGATGTTGCTGGCACTGATTGAATTCGTCTACTCTGGCCTTCATCCACACCACGGTCCCAGTCACGGACACAGCGCCTGGTGCCATCCTGGCCGGGGCCTCTGATACATCTTCATTAAGGGGCCGTGGCCTCGGCGGCTCCCATAGGAGCGGTTCAGGGCGGCCCTGAGCGTCTGCAGCCAGTCGGTCCGCCGGGGCGGATTGGCAGGGTATCGCTACTGGTTGGACAGGTAGCGGGCCTAGTGGCGGGGCGGCAGCAGCTAACACGGGTAGCGGGAAAGGAGGCAGGGTGAGCGGGTGCAGGCCGGGCCCCTCAGCCGCAGTGGCCGATCCCTCGGGAATACAGGGGCGTGGGTCTCTTACCCGCTCCTCCAAATCCTCTACCACCTCGCGTCTCCGCATAGCAGCCACCACTTCCGCCATGTCGGTCTCCCACTCCTCCAGGAGGAGCTGCATGTGGGCTTGCAGACGGTTACTCAGCAGGGCGGTCTGGTCTCTCAGCCACGTCGCCGTGCCGGGTGCGGGGGCTTCATCGTTGGTAGTCAAACTGTGCATCTTGACAATGAGGTCTTCCAGGAACCCAGTATCGCTGCAGAGTCCTGGCGTCCCTGCTTCCACAGCCGCGGTTCACATGCGGCCAGATGCCATCAGTCCCCCTTAGTCTCTATCCGGCTCCTCCTCTACAGGGGCGGGGTTTTGGCCTTCGCGCCTCCACTGCTCGAGGAGACGCTCGAGCGGGAATTTTTCGCGGCCAAGATGGCGGCTTCTCAAATTTTTCGGCCGGACACCTCCGGCGGTCACAAGGCGCACCTCTACCAGACGGCAGAGCGGTAAGATCCTGTTCGTGACGCCAAGTTGTCGCGGGCGGAGGAGGGGACGCTGCGCTCTCCCACTGCTCGGGTCCGGCTGCTGCGGCTCGGTGGTGGCTCGAGCGGTGGGCCGGATCCCGTGGACTCGAGCGGCGTTCCTCGCCCGTGAGTGAAAAGGGGGAATTGATTGTGAGGATTTAATATTGTCCGTGACGCCATAAACGGTTGTGGTGAGATTGGTGACACCAACGCTGCTCTGGACGGGGATCCCGGGAGCGATGACAGGGAGCAGCCTGGATGTTAGTTCTTCCCTCCGTGGGTAGGGGGGTTGGTTGTCCCGGGGCCCGGTGATGGGGTAGGGATGGATGGCAGGCGGGTTATGGGGCCTGGTGAGGTGCAGGGTCGCGGGGGCAGCGCTGTGCCGCACGGCACGGTGGTACTCACTCAGCCAATGATGTACACAAAGTCTCCGGTAAAACAAACGGCTGGATGGACGGGTCCCACAGACGGCTGCGGTGTTTCTCCTCCCGGCAGGTTGATGGTGACTGCGTTTCCCTGCACCTGTGTAGTATAGACGGTTCCAATGGGTTCCCACCGGTAACCCGCTCCCCAGCTTGAAGGTTGCTGAAGGAGCCCCTTTTGCCCGCAGGCTCTGGCCCTGGGAACTTTAGCCTTGGCGGTGACTGTGTTTCCCTCTAACGGTTGGACTGTTGCCTTCTGTCGGGACTTGGCTGCTGGGAAACCCAGGAGGTTCCCTTCGCTAACGGATTTGACAAATTGCACGGCGACTCCTAGCCTTGTCGGGGTATGTAGGCCCCTGCCGGATGGTGCTGGCTTCTCTTTGCGTACCGCTCCGGTACTGCTGGTTCACCGCCCATCCACGGTCCTTACGGTTAGCTCCAATAGGCCTCTCCTGCAGACGGTCACCACCGTCTGCCAACCTTGCTGTTCCGTCCGGGCCACACACCCGGACCAACTTCTGTCTGCTCCTTTACCACTTTCCTTCCTCTCACTTTCACTTCCCAACTCTATCTCTAAACTGACTCCTTTTCCCGCCTCCAGGACTGTGAACTCCTTGGTGGGCGGGACCAACCGCCTGGCCCACCCCCTGGTGTGTACATCAGCCCCTGGAGGAAGGCAACAAGGGTTTTTGTTTGACTTAGGTGTGCCTGACCGGGAGTGCGGGGTGTGTTGGTGTAGTGCTTGTGACGTCCTGGCTTGCCCAGGGCGCCACAGCTGTGTTCCTGCCTACTAACTCCAGGTGATAATGTAGCGCCCCAGAACCCATAATAATAATAATAATAATTATTATTTCCATAGTGCCAACATATTCCGCAGCGCTTTACAATTCAGGAGGATCATATACAAACAAGTAACAGTTATAGAAAATACAATATTTAGAGGGAAAAACAGACAACCCTGCTCGTGAAAGTTTACAATCTACTATGCGATGGGGGGGGGGGGGGGGTACAAGTGCTTATTTACAATGGCAATCCAGCCACCTCAATGAAATGGGGGATGGATAATGGCTTCCTGGACCAGTTGACCAGAACCTTGAGATGCATTTGGGCGCCATGGAGTTTGATGTGGGGTTATGTTGTGAGAAGTTGTAGAGGGACTATGTGAATTGAATTTGATTAGGGAGTGTGATAGGCCGCCCTAAAAAGATGCATTTTTAGGCCTAAGCCACACGGCGAGAAAATCGGTGCGAGTGGAGTGCAATAAAACATTGCATTCCCCTCAGACCAATTCTAGCCTGTGTGTCAGCGCACATGAGCGATTATTTTCTCAGCCCTAATCGGACCGAGAAAACAATCGCAGCATGCTGCGATTGTAAGAGGAGACTCTTTCTCTCGCACCCATTCAAGTGAATGGGGCGAGAAATAAAATCGGTGTACTGCCAGTGCAGTGCGAGAATGGCAAAAGCTGGCTACGGAGGAGAGAGGGAGAGAAATCCCTCCCGCCCCTCCTCAGTGCCGGCCCGCCCCCGCAGCTGAGGTCTGCTCACATGATCAGACCTCAGATGCAGGCACACTCGTATGACACTCGGCTCTTGCTGTGCTGCCAGCGCGAGCCGAGTCTCATGCGAGCATCGCAGTAGTGCCCCGTGTGGCCCCAGCCTTAGGGTGCATCTGAAGCTGAGTAAGTTGTGATTCATCCAAACTTCTTGGGGTAGAGCACTCCAGAGGATTGGTGCAGCTCGGAAGAAGTCTTGGATCCGGGAGTGGGAGGTTGGAATTAGTGTGGATGTTAGTCGAAAGTCATTTGCAGAGCGTAGAGAATGGGTAGGGTGATAGAGAGGAGGGTGGAGATGTAGAGGGGTGCCACACTGTGGAGAGCTTTGTGGGTGAGAACAAGCAGTTTGAATTGGATCCTGTGATATATGGGCAGCCAGTGCAATGACTGGCATAGAGCAGAGGCATCTGAGTGGCGGTTAGCCAGATAGGTGACCCTGGCTGCTGCATTAAGGATGGACTGTAGAGGAGAGAGTCTAGTTAGGGGGAGACCAATTAATAGAGAGTTACAGTAGTCAAGGCGAGAGTGGATCAGAGCCGCGGTGAGGGTTTTTGTCATTTCCATTGTGAGAAAGGGGCGGATTCTTCAGGGTGCTACAAGGTTCTGCATCCCCACAAGGATGCAAGGCCTACCCCCTTAGGGACCCAGAACCCCAGTGCCGGTGTGGCGCCCCTGACCTGGTCAGGCACCAGTGAGTACTGCACCCATGCTGGGTCAGTACAAAACAGGTAATCCCAAAGGCTGACTAGGGTGTAACCAGGACATACACACAGCTTAGAGGGAACCCCTGGGCAGACCCAGGGAGTGGGCTTAGCCCTCGCATCCCAGCTAGTAGTGGGTAGTGAGTCTGGGAACCGGAGAGTGTGCAGTGGCAGCCAGAGGAGTAGGAGTGAAGGAGCCGCGTCTGAGGTGTGGAGTAGAAGATCAGGACACGCTCAGACCCTGCACCTGTAGTGGCTGTTAACGGGGGAGAGCGGCTACTACCCAGTGGTGCTGCCTGAAATCCACCTAGTGCAGAGGTGGCTGAGTAAGGAGACTACCAGTAGACCGAGCCCGCATGGGGAAACAGGTCCCCAGAGCAGGAACCCATCTACTTGGCCTTCCAAACCTGCTGGTGAGGGTACTGGATGTGCCTCACCAACCTACACAGAGTCCGCAGCATCAGCAGCAACGAGGGGGCCCATAAGGATGATTGAGCCTAGAGCCATCTTATCCTTGGTCCACGCTGCCAGCAAACGGGCCAGAAAGGGGATAACGGCAGTTGCGACTTCCCTGGGTGATTCCCGCAGTACTACAAGTAAGGAGTCACCCCAAACAAGAAAGGCTAGGAAGGCGAGTCAGCAGTCACCCCTACATCAGCCGGATGGATACCTGGTTCCACCTGGTTCATCATAGCATCGCCCGGGTTGACTCACCCCTGCCATCTGAAAGTGAGTAAAAACCCTGAAAGACATTGCTGCCTTTGTGTGAGTTGTTCTGCGACCTGTGGTACTACACACTTACACTGAGTCCCTGGGGCCAGCCTCACTCTCGGGAGGCCATAACATCAAACTGCATTTACCATCAGCCCCAGAAGCTCCCTAAACTGCAGTGGCGGTCACCCACTGACTGCAAATACCGAGAGTCTGCTTCACGATTCCCCTTGAAGTTAACCTACCTGTGGCCAGAAGATTCCCAACATGTGAAGACCCTGAGGCGTCCAGCAGGTATGCGACGGGGCTTCACACCGGTAACACCAAAAACCCAGGAAATCCCAGTTTTTCCCCAACATTCCCCCATACATTGGTACCCAGCTAGGGTGGGACTAAAGGATGGCCGCCTAGAGGTGGAGCCACTTCAGTCCACTAGTTGACCAGGTGCGAGGGGCAGACTGTGATGAGTAGTCAGTTGACAGTTGACAGTAGGAGAGTGAAGGTGGAAGTGAAGCGACGTCCTGACTCTGGTTGACGGTGACCTGGTACTCAGGAGATGTGGTTGCTGGTGGAGTACTCCCAGAACTATGCACCGACGGGGTATAGGACCCTAGGACATGAAAGAGCTTCAAGCCAACCTGTTAACACCTGCAGAGAAAAGGGAACCATCAAGGACCTTGCTGACCCTAACGAATCCGAAGACTCAGTAGCAAAAAGAGACCTGGGGACAGGACCAGAGACTCCAACCCCACAGGGTTCACGCTACCATCAGGCACACAGAGGTGGACAAACCACAGAACGGGGACCCCCAGTGTTCTATACCACAGGGACCCCCTTACCAGAGATAGGTGCAAGGATAGAAGGTACTAGAGAACCAAACTGGCATGTAGGGGACCTGGAGGCAAAACCAGTTGGCCTCGGGCAACCAGTTAGCATCTGCAGAAAGTGAGTAAACCAGTTGCACTGAATACCTGTGTGTACTACCTTCTTCCCCATTAAAAAATGGCTCAGGGCACGGAACCGGGTAATGGCCACCACTGTGACATTTCCAAGAGAGACACTGCCCAGAACCGTGTACCCCATATCCCTGGGTGTTACAGTAACACCTACTGACTGTGCTCCTGTGTCGCCCACCGCTCCCAGGGACATCCATCAACCTGCAGGGACGCCGCGGGGTCTCCACTTGTTGGTATCTCTGGCCACAGGTAAAGTATGTCAGGTTTATTTACATGGGAGTCGTGACGCCACTCACGGTTTGCGGTCAGGGTTATGGGTGACCGCCACTGCAGGTTTAACAAGCGTCTAGGGCTGATGGAGTCTGCAGTCAGGTGGTGTGGCCTCCCGTGAGCGAGGCTGGCCCCAGGGCTCGGGTGTGTGGAACAACAGGTCGCAGAATAACTCAGTTGAAGTCCAGAAAGTCTTTCAACTTGTTTACTCACATTCAGCTGGTTTTGTGAGGTAACCCAGGTGATACTGAGATAAACCAGGAGGAACTGTGGCTCCCCTGACCTGGTAAGGCACCACTGAGTACTGCACCCATGCTGGGGGCAGTACAACACAGGTAATCCAGAAGGCTGACCGGGGTGTGGTTACACAGGCGCATAGTAACCAGGCCTCCCACATTGATCTTTGAAGGGACCCCTGGGGAATCCTGGAGGGGGCGTGGCCTCCATCTCCACTCGAGGGGTGTGGTAGAGAGTCTGGTTGCTAAGTTGCGGAGGCAGGCACAGAGGGGAAGGATTAGTGAGCCGGTCAATTAGTGAAGCTCAGGGAGAGGAGTCGCAAGGAGGGAACCTGGAGGCTGTCACTAGTCCGACACCGCAGGTGCAGTGGTTGCTGTCGGGGGAGAAAGGTCACCTGGTAGCGACGCCCGAAATCCACCTAAGGCCAGAGTGCAGAGAGGTGGCTGAATACGGGGACTGCCAGGCGAAGACCAGGCCCGCACGGGGTTACAAGTCCACAGAGCAGGGGCCCATTCAGTTGGCCTGCTCAACCTGCAGGTGGGGGTACTTCATACCCTCCACCAAAACACCACAGAATCTGCAGCCACGTAGCAACGAGAGGGTCCATAGGTGACAAGAGGCAAGCAGCCAGAGTGACCTGGTCCTGGCTACAAGCAGACGGGCCGAAAAAGGAGAGAACAGGCGGAAGCAACTTCCCTTGGTGACCCCGTAGGAATCAAAGTCTGGGTCACCACGAAAACAAGAGGGCTAGGAAGGTGAGTCAGCAGCCACCCCCTAAGTCAGCCTGAAGGAGCCTGGTTCACCTCTTGGAGCATCACAGCATCGCCCGGGTTAATCACCCTGCCACCTGAAGTGAGTAAAAACCCTGAAAGACATTCTTGCTGTGCGTGTGAGTTCTTCTGCGACCTGTGGTACTACATACCTTCACTGGACCCTGGGGCCAGCCTCACTCTCGGGAGGCTATCAGATTTAACTGCACCTACCATTGGCCCCAGGTGTCCCTTAAACTGCAGTAGCGGTCACCCTGACCGCAATCCCGAGAGTGACGTCATGAATCCCATAGAAGTCAACCTACCTGTGACCAGAAAGATCCAGGACGCGCCATCCCTGAAGACCCAACGGTGGCCATCACAATACCCAGAATGTATGTCACCTGGGAGCTCACAGGCGGTGAGGTGGCAGGCAAGAAGAACCCCACGAGCAGAGCACGACGCCGCAGCAGAGCAAAGCTACTTCCTGCACAGCAGTCCTCAGATAAGAAGGAAGATGTTACAGCCCGGGACTTAGAAGAAAAGCAGACGCTAAGAAAAGCCCGCCACCAGGAAAGAGGCCCCCTTTTCCGCTGAGTCGTGGAGGAGTTTAGCCTTAAATCCGGATATGGGTTTATTGTCGGGCCTGGTATGAAGGAAGGAATATTTGTTAGTAGGAGGGATGTAAGAGCCCACTTGCCAAGAGGACAACCTGGACAAAATCTGCACATGGGAGACCTGGTGGAGTTCACCAAGCATCAATGAGAGCGTGGGTGGTATGCGCTAGATGTCACACCATGTCCCAGGAACTCCTACGGCAGTTCAATAGTCCCTACCCAACCCCCAAAGCAAGTAAGCCAAGATAAAGAAACCGAGGATAAGGAACCAGAAACAGACAACACAGATGACGACAGAGATACAAGAATGGTCAGGTGCTACAGCCCTACAGGCCAAAGCCCTGGTGAAGAGTCCATGTAAGCTAAGTAAAGTAAAGAAAAGTACAGCAAAGTTGACCAGTTTTGAAGTTTTGCAACGTTTACAAGTTCAAGAAATGTGCCCACATAAACTGATGTGAGAACCCTGTTTACAAAGTCTGCTTATGCACCTGGTTTGTGCAATTTCTAAAAAGGACTGTAGGCTATGAACTGGCTATAGCCACAAACTCTCGCAGTGTTTATAGTTACCCCAGAGGTACTACCACTAGAGCCTGCCCGTTTAGGGGCCTAGCTCGCCTGTGACCAGGGAGCATGCCTGTTCATGGAGCCTAGCTCTCCACCACAAAGAAGCAACACTGACTGAAAGCCGCCTCTACATCCTGCCAGAAGAAGCTGAAGACGCGGCTCAATGGGAGAGAGGCTTGCTTTCAACCCCCAGCCCCAGGAGAGGAAGATTGGAGGAAAGGTCTGGGGAAACAGATGGCCCAGACCTGGTTGCTAAAAGGACCGGTGACCTGCCTCCTGAGAGGGTTTTGGATGTGTAACGGACTTGTGGGTGGAGGGTGGTGATGTATGGTACCTGGTGTTTTACAGTGTTTTGCAATGCTTTTACAATGTTTTTATGAAGTTTTAAATGTTTTACTGTTTTATGCATTTAAAAATGTTTGTCTTGCAGCCCGAGGACGTGCTGTTGATAACTAAGGGGGAATGTAGCGCCCCTGACCTGGTCAGGCACCACTGAGTACTGCACCCATGCTGGGGGCAGTACAACACAGGTAATCCAGAAGGCTAACCGGGGTGTGGTTACACAGACGCATAGTAACCAGGCCTCCCACATTCACCTTTGAAGGGACCCCTGGGGAATCCAGGAGGGGGCGTGGCCTCCATCTCCACTCGAGGGGTGTGGTAGAGAGTCTGGTTGCTAAGTTGCAGAGGCAGGCACAGAGGGTAGGGAGTAGTGAGCCAGTCAGTTAGTGAAGCTCAGGGAGAGGAGTCGCAACGAGGGAACCTGGAGGCTGTCACTAGTCAGACACCGCAGGTGCAGTGGTTGCTGGCAGGGGAGAAAGGTCACCTGGTAGTGCCACCCGAAATCCACCTAAGGCCGGAGTGCAGAGAGGTGGCTGAGTACGAGGACTGCCAGGCGAAGACCAGGCCTGCACGGGGTTACAGGTCCCCAGAGCAGGGGCCCATTCCGTTGGCCTGCTCAACCTGCAGGTGGGGGTACTTCATACCCTCCACAAAAACACCACAGAATCTGCAGCCACGTAGCAACGAGAGGGCCCATAGGTGACAAGAGGCAAGCAGCCAGAGTGACCTGGTCCTGGCTACAAGCAGACGGGCCGAAAAAGGAGAGAACAGGCGGAAGCAACTTCCCTGGGTGACCCCGTAGGAATCAAAGTCTGGGTCACCACAAAAACAAGAGGGTTAGGAAGGCGAGTCAGCAGCCACCCCCTAAGTCAGCCTGAAGGAGCCTGGTTCCCCTCTTGGAGCATCACAGCATCACCCGAGTTAATCACCCTGCCACCTGAAGTGAGTAAAAACCCTGAAAGACATTCTTGCTGTGCGTGTGAGTTCTTCTGCGACCTGTGGTACTATATACCTTCACCGGACCCTGGGGCCAGCCTCTCTCTCGGGTGGTCGATACGATCTGAAGGTAACGGGGTGCTGGGCGGCACAGAACCAGGTATCCTTTAGGCCGGTCTAAGGGTAGCCATTAGCTCGCCTTCCTAGCACTTCTTGTTTCAGAAAAACCCCTGACTTAAAGTACCGTGGGATTCATCCAAGGAAGTCGCAACTGCCCTTTCTCCCCTTTCTGGCCCGTTTGCTGGCAGCGTGGACCAAGGAAGATGGCTCCAGGCTCGATCCTCCTTATGGGCCCCCTCGCTGCTGATGCTCGGACTCTGTAACCTCTAGTCCCTCCACCTGCAGGATTTAGCAGACCACTAAATGGATGTCTGGCTCTAGGGACCTGTTCCCCGTGCGTGCCTAGTTACCAGGAGTACCCGTACTCAACTGCCTGTCCTCTCCTCAGGTGTCTTTCAGGCTGACTGTGTGGCAACCGTTTTCCCCCACCAGCGGCTACTCCACGTGCAGGGTCTGACTAGCGTGTCAGCTCTCCTGCGTCTCCACTAACAGACTGGCTCTCCTCGCCTTTTCCTTCTCTGACTGCCACTGCAACTCCCAGCCTCTCTACCACACCCCTTGATTGGATGTGGAGGCACGCCCCCTCCTGGGTCTGCCCAGGGGTCCCCTCAAAGGTGTAGGAGACTTGGTCACTATGTGTCTGTGCGTATACACCCTATCCCAGCCTTTAGGATTACCTGGAAGTACTGCCCCAGCATGGGTGCAATACTCAGTGGTGCCTGACCAGGTCAGGGGCGCCACACTCCCACTCACTAACTTCGAGAAGTCATGCCCAGCACATCTTTTTTACCATTAGTTCCAATTTGTCGTTTTGCAAAAAAAAACGGATTCAGTGCTGGATAATTTTTTTTCTCATTGAGTTGTATTAGCGACGGATGGCCTTGTGTTTCATCCGTCGGGTGACAAATCCGTCGAAAAGTGTTTGTCCTGCTGACGGAGCAGACGTCCACATGAATGTTTTTTGTGTGCATTAAAAAAAGTATGACGACCGATCCGTCGGTGTCCGTCTTTTGTTATAATGGAAGCCTATGGGCGCAGGATCCATCACAATCCGTCAAATGACGGATTCCAGTGACGGATCCGTTTTTTAGTAACTCAGCATGCTCAAATGCGTAAATTCCTTCCTGATCTCTCTCTCTGTCTCTCTCTCTTTACTGGATCCGTCGCAGTAATTTCACCACAATCTGCAACAGAACCGCCACATCAGTCACAAGACTAACTGATCGAAAAAAACTGATGTGTGAAAGAGGCCTAACTCTGAGCAGTCAAGCTCAATCACTTCCAGTCCCCGATATAACAAGTATACCATGACCAGCTGAGGGAGTATTCTCCGGTCGTGATGTCTGTATTACCAAAACCCTTATCCTAAAATAAAACACACGGACTGCATGCGACTTGTTTCAAAATGGCCACAGCAGCCTTTATTGCCTATTGTTCACAAACTAAGCACCGTAGGGACGCCGTCCAACGGGCGACCCAGGACAACAACACACAGATAACAATAGACAATGCCATTTACATGACCCTCCCGGGGGCAGGCCCAGTCCATAACTACTACTCCCCTTGTCCCTGGCCGCAACACACCGACCCAGAGACGAGGTGCCAATCACCCACGGATTGACACCCCCACACTTTGGAAGAACCCCGTGCCTGCCACATCCCGGAACCGAGAGCCACCATACCCAGACAATGACTCCCGGTCCAGTTACCAGTCACTTCCAACCTCTGGACCAGACCTACCCCCCCCCCCCCCCGCCACTGTGACAAATAGCATCCCAACATCCCAAACCACGTCCCCCAGATGACAACACAAAAAGGGAGGGTGGGCGGGGATCTCTTGGCGTCCGGAAGAAGAAGAGGAGGTAACCCCCTCCTCTCCCAG
Source organism: Anomaloglossus baeobatrachus (assembly GCF_048569485.1). Lineage (NCBI taxonomy): Eukaryota > Metazoa > Chordata > Amphibia > Anura > Aromobatidae > Anomaloglossus > Anomaloglossus baeobatrachus. The sequence continues at coordinate 516,334,838 of NC_134357.1, forward strand.
ACTAACCCCTTCCCTACTCCTCCTCTTCCTCCCAAGCTAAAACCACCCCTTAGTGCCATATTAGGCCTGCCTACCAAACTGTCCCTATTAACCCCATCACTCCCTAACTCCCCCTTGGTCATGTCGCCCCTCCTCCCCAAGGGGGGGATCCATGGCTTTCTTGACCAGCTGAGGGAGTATTCTCCGGTCGTGATGTCTGTATTACCAAAACCCTTATCCTAAAATAAACACACGGACTGCATGCGACTTGGTTCAAAATGGCCACAGCAGCCTTTATTGCCTATTGTTCACAAACTAAGCACCTTAGGGACGCCGTCCAACGGGCGACCCAGGACAACAACACACAGATAACAATAGACAATGCCATTTACATGACCCTTCCGGGGGCAGGCCCAGTCCATAACTACTACTCCCCTTGTCCCTGGCCGCAACACACCGACCCAGAGACGAGGTGCCAATCACCCACGGATTGACACCCCCACACTTTGGAAGAACCCCGTGCCTGCCACATCCCGGAACAGAGAGCCACCATACCCAGACAATGACTCCCGGTCCAGTTACCAGTCACTTCCAACCTCTGGACCAGACCTACCCCCCCGCCACAGGACAGACCACGTGACACCTTACGTGGCCTGGACCTGCCACACACCAAAAGCTCGCTCAACACCATCCTGCAGGCCCAATGCCCATAAATCCACTCCAATGTCGTTGAGGTGCACTCCGTCACCCCTCCGAAACCGCCAATCTGCCGGCTCCAACTCCCTGTGCCTCACCATAATCCCACCGTTCCTGGACACAAACCTGGCAACCACCCGATTCACCTGGGCCTGGCCTTATTGACCTTTTCCACCGACCGAGCCCCCCTCCACGACAACCTGGTCACTATGTCTGACCACACGACAATCAAACCCGGGTACTGCTTCCACAACCGCAGCAAGTCGATCTTTATATCCCGGATCAGATCCCGCGACGCCCGAACTCCCAGATCATTACCTCCCACATGTAATACTGTTAGGACCAGGTGGACGGGCAGACCCAGGAGGTGGATCCACTGGGCTGAACACCTCACCGAGGGCAAGGTGCCCGGTAGCTGGAGCACTACGGGTAGCAGGACAGTCCGTTCAGAGGAGTGGAGTGAAGAAGTCCCTGGGACCACGGGGTCTCTGAAGGTAGTCCGGGTGACGGAGCTCAGGTTCGGAGGCTGAGATGACGTCAGGCAGAGTCCGGAACCAACGGAGCGAGAAGGTGGGTCACCACAGGGATCGGAGATGGTAGGAACTGACGGGATGGCAGACAGTCACCGTTCGGGGTTCGGGTATCGTCAGGACCAGTTGGCGAGGCAGGAGCGGCTCTACGAGAGAGATAGGTAAGTATGGCACAAGACACAAGGAGACCTGACTCCTAGCTTAGCAAACACGAAGAACAGGCCCCGCCCACTTGGAAAGGATCCCCCTATATACCCCGTACCTGATTCCTCAATATCCTGTTTGAGGACACTGGCCCTTTAAGAGAGGGTCAATGACAGCGCGCGCGCCCTAATGCGCATGCGCGAGGCCCGGGTGCCAGAAGCCAGAGCAGGGAGCGGTGCACAGGAGGCAGGAGTGCTCAGCATCGCAGATGGGCGCCGGGACCGGGGACCGGGTTGCCTGGAGGACGCAGGTGAGGGAGTATGGAGGCCATGGAGCGGGGGACGCCTGGCAGAGGAGCCGGGGAGCGTGGCAGGGGAGCCGGGGAGCGTGGCAGGGGAGCCGGGGAGCGTGACAAATACCAGCACATCCGGAGGCCGGTCAACCTTACAATTACGACCAAATTCTGCGACCACCCTGCCCCACTCCATGCCCCGAACACCGATCCACCGAACAGTCGCCTGCCCACGATCCAGACCTAGCTGCCGACCATTTGGGCGAACCGCCGCCCACCGAGCACCCCAAAACACGAAGGAATGCCCCAGAATCCAGATTAGGCACATCCCTACAACAAAGAAAGACAAAACAAAAACAGAAATTAAAACCAATAACATCGCCACCATCAACGCATCTCAGAAAACCCATTCTACCTCCATCCTCTAACACTTGTACGTTACCCCCTCTTCTTTTTTTTTATATATAAACCACTTCCAAACCGCCAGACCACCTGTACCTAGACCAAAGTTACCATAATGCTACAACAGCTGCGGCCTCACGTACCACCGAAAACAAGAAGATTCCCATCTACCAATACGCTTTACCACCTCATCTCCAAGCCCCCAACGAGCGGCCTCCGTAGCTGCCCCCATCCGAAAGGAATGCGACCCGAAATCCTCCGGGCGCTCCCCCACGTTCCGCAAACTTCGCCGTAGAACCACTACAAACTGGAACCTTGATAAAAAAGACCCATCCACGTGCCGCAAAAACGGGCCCGGTAAACCCCCCCCTTACGGCCATGAATCTCTCCACCAAACATACTGGGCACAACTCCTCCCCCGGGACCGCGTATAACACCACCAACCTACCACGGCCCAGCTGATCCGTTTTTGACCGACTAATCCAGCACTCCACCTGATCACCGCCCACTCGCACATCCTCAAGCAGCAACCCGCCGCCTGTCACCCTGGACGGGCTTACCAACTCACCGATCCGGAAAGCCCCATAAAAAGCAAGACCGAAAGCCGTTGTAAACAAAACAGTCTCGTAAACCGACTCACAAATGCCACTCAGGCCCCCCACCAACCGCCTCAACAAACCAAACGATATGGGGCGCCTCCTGTCCCTCTCCCGCACACCGCGGCAAAACCCTCGCAAGGCCTGTCGAACCCGAAAATCCTGCGAAACATCTCGCTCCCCTCTCACTTTTAACCAAAACGCCACCGCCGCCACCCGATGTGCCACGGCCGACGCCGATCGCCCGGCCGAGAAATCCACACTCACCAACGCCAGTAATGCCACCAAGTAATCCACGCTCACCCCATCAAACATCCGACCCAACAACTTCTCCCATTCAGCCCACACCTTAGCATATCGGCACCAAGTCACCTCAGTCACCGAATTCCGAATCAATTCTGAGATCACCGCCTCACCAGATTCCATAAATCCACGGGACACTCCACTCCGACTTCGTCCGCCCAAGGCAGTAGCGCCCGAAACCTGCTGAACTGAAAACGAGACAAAGCGTCAGCCACCCCGTTGTCAACTCCCGGAACGTGCTTTGCCACCACCTGTACATTCAGCTGCAGACATCTCAACACTAAATGCCGCAAAAATACCACCACTGGCTCCGACTTAGCAGACAAGTTGTTAATAGCAAACACCACTGCCTGGTTATCACAATAGAAGCATACCTTCCTCCCGGCAAAACGCGACCCCCACAGCTCCACTGCTACCACGATAGGAAATAGCTCCAACAGAGCCAAATTCCTGACCAAACCGCTCTCCCGCCACGCCTGTGGCCACCGACCCACACACCAGTGACCTCGAAATACGGCCCCAAACCCTGCCGACCCAGCCGCATCGGTGAACAGCTGTAACGCCCCGTTAGACGCCACCTTCTCCATCACCAGGGCCCGGCCATTGAAACACTGCAAAAATTGATCCCACACCAAAAGATCGTCCTTGATCGCCTTCGTGATTCGCACGAAATGTGTCGGCGACCGCACACTTGCTGTCGCCAAACGTCTCGCAAAAACTCTCCCCATCGGCATAATCCTGCAAGCGAAATTCAATTTCCCAAGCAAGGACTGCGCCACCTTAAGCCGCACCTTCTTTGCCGCTTTCACCCCTGCCACCGCGGCCCTCAAATCACGAACCTTCTCCTCTGGCAACCTACATTCCATGGCAATAGAATCGATCTCAATCCCCAAAAAACGCATCACAGGCGCCGGGCCTTCCGTCTTATCGGGAGCCAAGGGAATTCCGAAGCTGCCCGCGACTTTCTGCAACGCAAATAACAACCCCGCACAAACCATTGAACCCGCCGGCCCAACACAAAGAAAATCGTCCAAATAGTGAATAATGGACGTAAGCCTAGACACATCCCGAACCACCCACTCTACAAACGAACTAAACGCCTCAAAATATGAACACGAAATTGAACAACCCATTGGCAAACAGCGATCAACATAATAACTGCCATCCCACCAGCAACCTAACAAATGCTGACTATCTGGATGAACCGGTAACAACTGAAACGCCGCTTCCACATCTGCCTTTGCCATCAACGCCCCCCGACCCGCTGCCCTGACCAGGTCCAACGCCTTGTCAAACGACACATAATATACCGCCGATAACTCCGGTGCAATGCCATCATTCACCGATAACCCCTCTGGGTAAGACAAATGATGAATAAGCCGAAATTTGTTCAGCTCTTTCTTCGGCACAACCCCCAACGGCGAAACCACCAACTTCGAACATGGCGGGGCGTCGTAAGGACCGCCCATTCTGCCCAAAACCACCTCCTTTCTCAGCTTCTCATCCACCACATCCGCATGATCCCGAGCAGAACGTAAATTACGGTACGGCGGGGGCGATGGACTAACAGCCGACGGGATACGGAAACCGTCAGAAAAAAACAAACCATAACAACGCCGCTGCCTCGCCGTCCAGATACCTATTTAAAAAGGGGGCCATCGCTTCTACCTTCACCGGCGTCATCCCTTTTTCCAACCCCGTTACCCACTTTTCCTTTCCCCTTTTTAAAACACTTGGACAGGCTATGTCCTCCCCCACAACCTGAGCATTCATGCTTAAAGCGGCATGCCGCTCCAAACCTGCACTGCCCCTCATTTTATTGCCAACAGAAACCTTTTTTCTGACTTGCCGGGGACCCGGCCCCCGGCCCCCGGTCCCCCGGCACCCCCCCGAAAGGGCTGAGTCGGTGCCGACATCAGTCGCATCCATAAGGAAATATCCTTATGGTCCCATCACATATCCGGCCGCAACACCTTCCGCTGCCGGAATTGCTCGTCATAACGCAGCCACGCCAGCCCGCTATAAACCCGATAAGCCTCCCCTATCGCATCCATGTAACCAAACAAGGCCAAACAATGCTCCGACTCCTTTTCCCCGACCACGCTCACCAAAATCGCAAACGCTTGTAACCAGTTTGCAAAAGTCCGAGGAATAAGCCTATAACGGCGCTTTTCCTCCTCGTCCTTCTCCTTTTTGGAGTCGCTCGGCTTAACCCTATCCAGATTAAATTTCTCCAGGGGAAGAAGAGAAAAAATGTCCACATATTCCCCTTTCCAAATTTTTTCCCGCACCTCCTTCTTTAAATGAGCCCCCAGCGGGCCCTCAAAACAAACATAAACTTTGCTTTTAGCCCTATCATCTAGGCGCACCACCTCATCCTCCTTCTCCTTTTCTTTTTCCTTTGCCCCCTCCGCCGCACTCCCCCCTTCACCCACCCTTCCGCCGCGCCCGCTCCGTCCCCCCCTCCCACCGGCGCCGCCCCCCGACCTGTCGTCCCCACCCACACCGCCGCCGGCGCCTGCGCCGCCCCCCCCCCGCAGCCCCGGCAACCGCCGCCAACCCCTGCATAGCCCCAACAACTGGCTCCACACTGCTGCTCCGCCGGGCGCTGCTGTGTCCACAGCCGCCCCCCCCGCCCCCGAAACACCCCGCCAGCGCAGCCCCTGCCGCCTCCGCGGCCGTCTCACCCAACCGCGGCTCAGCGTCCCCCGATACCGCCGCCTCGCTGTCCTCCGTCTGCCGTCCATCCGACTCATCTGACAGCACGACCTCCTCATCCTCGCCGCTGACCTCTTCTTCCATCCGACATCCGGGGGGCGACGCCGCGGCACCCCCCCCCCCCACGGCCGCCAGACCGAGCCGCCACGTGGGCAGAGCCGTCCCTGCTCCTTCTCTTGCCCCGGGGCGACAGCCCAGGAGACCGTCCTGTCCCCCGCGCCGGCACCCCAGGCCTCGACCTCTTGCGCCCGTGCCCACCCCCTCGCCGACTGCCAGGGGACTCTGGACGCGGACGGATAGACGCCCGGCTCTGGATCCCAGCCGTCGCCGCCTCTGGCCCTCCTGGGCCGCTGCAGGCCTCCTGCCGCCGGGTCCCCCCACTCCCACGGGAGACCGCCACATCCGGGGGCTGCACAGCGGTCCTGAGTGACCGGGCGGTCGCCGCATGGCTCACGCCATCACCCCTGCTCACTGCCGCGCCAGGGTCAGGCACCACAGACCTCCCCCTGGCGCTGGACCTACCACCGCCTGCAGCCCCTCGGTCCCCCCGCCGACTGCAGGGGGAACTGCTGGCCTCCATCCCTCGCCGAGCGCGCTCCCGACCTGGAGCCGCTGCTGTCACTGTAAATCCAGCCCGGAGGCCGGGACCAGAAGTAGGCCCCGCACTGGCCACTCCCACCTCCCGACCACCGCGGCTGGAACGCAGATTCCTCCCGCTGCTGCTGGGAGCAGCAGCCAGACTCCGCTGCTGCTCAGCCCGCTGCGGAGGGTCCCTGGAGGGGCTCTGGCATCTCCTCCTCGCCCCCCCCCGCACCCGGGGAATACCTGCGGGGGGGGCCGCGGCTGGGGGAGCGAGGGGCAAGCGCCGACGGGTTAACCCCGGCAGCCCTGATGTGGGTCAGCACTGCCAGGGGCCCGTGCGCTGCAACGGCTGCTTCAATCAGGCGCTGGAGTTCCTGCAGATCAGCCATGGTGGTCCTCATGCTGCTGATCTCTTGGCGTCCGGAAGAAGAAGAGGAGGTAACCCCCTCCTCTCCCAGACTAACCCTTTCCCTACTCCTCCTCTTCCTCCCAAGCTAAAACCACCCCTTAGTGCCATATTAGGCCTGCCTACCAAACTGTCCCTATTAACCCCATCACTCCCTAACTCCCCCTTGGTCATGTTGCCCCTCCTCCCCAAGGGGGGATCCATGGCTTTCTAATCCTCAGTGTGTGCACAGGCCCTTATACTTTCCTCTGATTGTTCCACTCCTGGTTTTGTCTTCCAAATACTGAGGTAAAATCTCCCCAAATCCTCAGTGTGTGCACTTGTCCTCCTAGAGGAGCACGGGGCCTTGTTGGGCTTTCTTGTAGTAATACATTGGGGTGTGGCTCCCCCGGGCTGTGCTCCTTTATCCTCCCAGATAACCCCACACTGGTTTATTCCCAGTCACACATGGCTCCTCTATCTTCCCCTGTCAGTCTGAGGCCTTGGTAAGCACAGAGAGGTGAGTCCCTGGAGTTGGGGCCTCCACATTGGGCACAGCTTGTCCTGGCTGGATGGATTTAATGCTTGTTGATAATATATAATTGGTTACTAAGAGCCTCATGTTTTATACGTGTATAGAAGAAGGAATTCATGTGCTCATTAATGGCGGTGTGCTGACCCATCGTGTATGTATGTGGTTATATATCACCACAGCTTATTTGTGCTCCTGTACATTAATACTACAGGTGTGCAGCTCTGAGCTTTCTTGTATGGATAATGTGACATCATCACAGGTCCTGTAAGCACAGAGCAGCCATATCTAGTGTGCGGCTCTGCAGGAGGAGGGGTGTGGAGATTCCCCATTACTGGGCACAGGCGCCATTAACCCCTTTCGTATTGAGACTAATTTAGGTGTTTTTGTGTTGCCATCGTCTAAGAATCAAAACTTCTTTTTTATTTGTTACTTTTCCTCTGATACATAAATACTACCCAACATTGAAAGATCGGAAATGCGTATAGGTTACATAGTCTTACTTGGCCCCCACACACCATATAATGTCCCCACAGAGAATGTAGCTGAAGTCTTCATATCTGAATTATGGGCTGTAGACCTGTATCACTTATTAATTGTGGTTTTCCAATAGGTCTATGAAAAAATATTTTGTCTGATTTTTCTTATAAGCCTTCCAGAAAAAAGTAAAGTCTAATTGGCAACCCTGGTTGTGCTACAATTATTATGCCACAGGTAGTAACTATTTCGGTTGCAGACATCGTGACCGGACCTAGGTGTGTATGGGGCCCACCGACCCATGCTCCTGCTTCAGCTGGATGTAAATCCAAGGGCATGGGTTGTGGTCGCCTGGGGCCCTGTGCTCTGAGGGGCCCACCCAGAGCTACCGTTATCCTCAACTATCTCGACTTGCGTAGCTTGCTGTTATGTTTAAGTTGTGCATTAGAGCAGGGAGTTCCTCATAAGCTGGGGGGGATATTATACATTTTGAGGGGCTTGTGTGGGGGGCCATTATACATTTTGGGGGGAATTTACAGTTTAGGGGCTACTGTTGGGACCATTATAAAGTATGAGGTAATTATACAGTGTTTGGGGGTGCCGTGGGAACATCATACCATGTATAGGGGAGCTGTGAGCTCATTATACTGTGTCATAAGGAGCTGAGAGGACATTATATTTTGCATAGGGGAACTGTGAAATCATGCTCTATATAGGGGAAGTGTAGGGGCATCATACTGGGTATAGGTGAGCTGTACATGAGGGGGACTCTGTGAACATTGTTAAATAGATGTGGCGCCCCTGAGGCTTCAGTCGCCACAGGGTACTGCATCTCCCTTAAGATGTAGTACTCATCCCGGGTAAGGAGAAGTTAATCGCTGGTGTTTCTCACATTCACAAACCACATACAGTTAGGTGCTTCTGTTGCGGGCGGGGGCCGCTACCGCTTCTGGGGCTGCTCGGATCTGGGTTCGATGCTGCGGCTCGAGTCGTGACCGGACCCGGGCTCACACAGCCGTCCGTCCTCACAATTGTCGGAAAGGGATATTTATAGGGGATTGATGTGTCGGTGATGCCACCCGTGGGTTGCAGTGAGGGATGGTGACACCGCTGCTGCCTGGTAATGGGGCGCCCGGGGCTGATGGAGCGGGGCAGCAAGATGGGATCCCCCTCCACGGGTAGGGGAGGCGTAGTCCCGGGAACACGGGAGTGATGGCTGCTGGAGGTGGCGTACCGGTTTGGACCGGGCGTCAATGTTCTACTCCCTGTTCAAAGAGTCACACACAAGTCCAGTGGTAAACAAAGTTGCCAGTGACAAGTCGCCTTTGGCGGGTGTATTTGGGTCCCACACCCGGGTGTAGCAAACAGGTGTCCCTTTCTCCTGCACTCAGTGTCTGTGTCTTCTGTGGGACAACTCCGCATGGAACGGGGAAGTCCACTCCCGGTACTGTGTATGTTTGGGAGCTGTGGCCCGCGAAATCTGACCCTTGGGATCTCTGTGGGTTCTGACGGACACCTTATCCCCCGCGTTGGGCTTCCGTTTCGCTCTCTGGGCTTCTGGAGAACAAGGCCTGAAACCTCGTCCTCTGCTGGCTTATTAACAAGGGGGCTTGCAACCGTCCTCGTCCTAGGGTCCAGGTACCCTGACTGTGCACTGCCTCCGGACCGGATTCCCGCTGTCCGCACTGGCAGGCTACAACCCTGCCCCAGTCCACTTAAGGTCTCCCGTGACCGGATCTCCGTCACCTGTGGCCCTGTTTCTGTCTGCCACCTAGCCAGGTAGTCCAGGGGCCCCTACCCCTGACTCCACTGCACTTCCTCACTCCTCCACTGTCAACTGTCAACTCCCTTATCCAACTTCCACTTCAACTGTCGTGTTCCCGCCCCTGACACCTCAGGACCCCTAGGTGGGCTTTCTCATCTGCCTGATCACGCCCACTGCTGTGTCCCTATTGTCATGAGAGGGTGTCTAGGCTTTAATGGCTGTGTGTTGTACCTGGGTGTGGGTTTTTGGTGGAATCAAGGAGGGTGGACTACTTCTGTGACTACCTGGTTTTGCCAGGGCGTCACACTTCCCCCACCGGGGGGATGGCTTGGGGTAGATGGGGGGGTGGCTATCATGAAGCATGGGACTTTCCTGGTCACTAGGACAACCACCTGGGGGGCGGGCACCACTTGGGGGGAAAAAGGAAGGAGCATCTTCACACTTAGTCAGTCAACCCCGGGCACAGCTTGGGGTGAGGCACACAGTTGGCACCTCGGTCAAATCTTCTTTTACCTCACACTTCTGGGAGCGTCATAGGACCCACGGCTTGGAGCAGGTAGCTCAGCCTGCCTTCTCTACAGCTACACAGGATTCCAGGGTCTGCGGAGAGTGCAGGAAATACCTGCAGTCCATTCCACATTCCACATACACCGGGATTGGAAGGACCCCGACCCAGAAAAGACTCGGTGGGATGGGAACACCATTAGTGATCTCCAATTTTCGAAATCGACTGAGGCCCAGGACGGCGAAGACCGGTACTCCGGGACTGTGAGTAAAGAAACTTTGAAACCGCAGAGTATGTGTCCGCCTGTCCTTGCCAGCGCTGAAGCACAAGGCAGCCACTGCTCCCACTCATCATCCTCCCCGGGGCCCGCTTCACCTGTGGGAAGCAGAACCATCTTAGCTGCTATGTGTCACCCAGGGAAGGGGGTACTCTGTCCCGGGCGGTTGTAATTGAGAATGTCACTCTGGTGGCCGTTGCCCGGTCCCGTGCCCTGGGGCTACTCTTGTAAAGGGGGATATTATTTACAGTAGGGATAAATGTTAGTGTACGTGACGCCACCTGCGGGTTGCGGTTAAAGGTGAAGAACAGCCACTACTGAATTTGGGTACTCCCAGAGCTGGTGATGGTTTCAGCAATAGTGTTAGGCCCTCCGCAGGTAGGACCGTGCATGGGAGATGTGAAGGGGCAATAACGGAGACCATACCAGGTTGTCTTGAACAGTCTCTACTCACTCAGACCCTTGGATTACTGGTTAAGGTCCCATGGAGTATCAGTGCCAATGTAGTGAACCAGGTTGCTCTGTCCCCGGCACTCTGTTGGTTGGGTCCCCTATAGCATGGAGCATTTGGGGCCCGACTGTCCCTTTGGGGTAACAGTCTCATTATCTGTATGGGGGGCAGTGCGGACCCTGTGGAGAGGTAAGTGTCCTAACCCCGATCCCAGTTTACTGCTGATGCCCCCGGATTATTTGGTTCGGTGAAGTCCATGAAGGTGTCGTCACCGTACAGGTGATTATCAAACAATGTAGAACTGGCACCTGATCTAGGGCCCTGTGCCCCGTGCGTGCTCCGGTCCCAGCGACACCTGTCCGTACCCACCCTGGCGACCTCTCTCAAGTGCCTGCGGGTCACCGTTGCACGGACCCAGCTCAGGCGCGTTCGCACACCCCTCTGTGTGCCACACTTCTCTCTGACTGCTGGCCCCTCCCACCAGGCTGGCTAATCCCGGGACTCGTTCCTTCCCATAGGTGACCATCCACTTACATGGTTAACCCTCTGTTCCCGGTGTGGAGTGGAGAACTAGAATTTTTGGTTGTGCTTTGGTGTTATCGGCACTGGTACTCCAGGTCCCAGGGGGTAGGTCCTGCATCCCCAAGAGGATGCAGTTCCTCTTGGTGCGCTACAGCTACAACCATCTGCTCCAGAGGACAGTGACAGCAGCAGCGGCTAATCCCTTGCCACATACCGCAGGTGGCGTCACGAGACAAACTATCCCTATCATCATCTCCTCCACCATCATCATCCTCCCTTTTATTGTACGCCTTGGGGCCACGAAGCTGGGCAGGGCCACCCGTGACATCCCCAGACCCGACATCACCAGGCCCGGCGACAAGTAAAATTTAACCCCTTGCCCCGTGGGTGCTACATGGACACTTAAGATCTCTTATTGTTGTTTTTAGGGCACTTAGGTTATTGTGACCATCAAACGCACACTGGAAATATTACCTTCTATGGGTGAAGTGTGGGCACTGATTTCTAGGTCATTTGTGTGCCACCCCGTGCTCGGCGGCAGCCGAGCCGCTCTGATCCGGACCTTCAGTGGGTGGCTCGAGGGTCTCCGGACCCGGGGGTCCTGCGGTCACTGTGATCAAAAGAGGGTGTTTTGTGGTTTGGGGACCTAGTTGTACGGCCGGAGCCGTGTGAAGTTCATGACGCCAGTCGGGATGGCCAACGGGAAGATGAGGGTACACGTCCCTCTGGGACACAAATATCTCCGCCTCCAGGCCCGGCTCAAAGATGAACCCCGATCTTCTTTGGGGGTCAAAATGCCGGACTTGGCCTTCAAACGTCGGGCCCCTCACCCGATAGGTGGCGCTGCGGAGGTTGTCTTTTTCTCGGATGGTCCGGGCCAGCACCTCTGCTTTCCTCTTCTTCTCGCAGGCTGCAATTTCCCGGCCCAGCTGGTTCTGCTGCCGTTCACAATACGGAGCGTCTGTCTGCTCCGGGTCACTCTGCGCGGGGGTCAGGCCCAGCCGGAGCTCCCCCGTGTTGGCTACGACCGGCACCTTCTGCGCTGGGGAACCCCGCTGTGTCGTGGCCTGCTCGGCTGCCTTGCAGCGGCAACCCCGCGACGCCTCAGCCGAGGCCTGGTTTTTGGGACCAGTCAGCTTTGCCCGCTGGGACCACTTCCGGTCAGCATCCACCTCCATCTCGGCTGGGCGGACTGCCGGGGCCTTGGTTAGCTGAGGTGCGGCTTCTTCTGGGAAAGGCTGGTTCACTCTTGGGCCGGGCACCTTCCGGAGGTTTCTTTTCAACGGAAGCGGTATTGGCGCTGGTCGGGTGACTGGCCGCCCCCGGGCTGCTTCCACAGGCGGGTCCTCATGGGCAGATAGGACAGGCTCCGTTGCCGGTGTTGGGGGCAGCGGACCGAGCGGGAGGTCAGCGGCAACCGATACGGGCAGCGAGGGAGGCAATATAGAGGGCAGGGGTAGACCAGATCCCTCAGCCGAATCGGCCGGTCCCTCGTGGACATAGGGGTATGGGTCGCTCACCTGCTCCACTAAGGTTGCCTCCACTTCGCGTGCCCGCACGGCCACAGCCAGGTCCTCCATCTCGGCCATCCACCACTCCATCAAGAACTGTGCCTTGGCCTGTATCCGGCGACACATTTGCGTGGTCCGGGCTTCCACCCACGCCGCTGTTCCGGACGCGAGCTCCGCTGCTGCGGGCTTGGACGGGTCAGCCATGTTGCTCTCTCGGGGCCTAGGAAGCAGAAGGGTGGCAAGATCCTGGAGTCCCTGCCCTTTATCAGCTCGGTCACATGTCGCTGAATCTTCACACGCCCCCCCTTTGTCTTTTTGTGGCACTCTGCTCACCGGCTAGTTTTGTTTTTTGACTTTCGGCTTTGCTTTACGACCATGTTCCCAGAGGGCGGGGCTTAAGTTTTCGCTCTCTTTTTGCGGGGAAGAAGACTCTGGCGGGAATCTTCGCTCCAAACAATGGCGGCAAGATGGCAGATTTGGAAAATTTCATCGCTGACTTCACTTCAAGGCGCACTTCCACAAGGTAAGTGTATGGGTAGGTATCCTGTTCGTGACGCCAGAAATCGGGGTGTGCTGCCCCGTGCTCGGCAGCAGCAGAGCCCCTCGGATCTGGACCTTCAGTGGGTGACCCTAGGGTCTCCAGACCAGGGGGTCCTGCAGTCACTCCAATCAAAAGGGGGTGTTTTGTGGTTTGGGGACGTAGTTGTACGGCTGGAGCCGTGTTAAGTTCGTGACGCCACCCACGGGATGTGGTGAAGGTGGACACCACCGCTGCAGTTACGGGACACCCGGGGGAGATGGTATGCATCAAGCTGTTAACCCCTCCGACGGCAGGGATGGTGGCCCCGGGACCCGTTGGGCTGTTGGTGCAGGGAGGTGGGCGGCCGGAGGGCACTGGTGTACTCACTATTAAAATGAAACACTAGAGTCTCTGGTAAACCAAGATGATGGTGGTCGGTGCTCGCAGCCGGCTGCAGTCTGGTTCTCCCACCCGGTTGGTGGTCTCTGCCTTTCTCCTGCACCTGTTTTGTGATGTTGGACTACCTGGGCTTGCAACTTTCAGGATTCCGCTTCCCGGCTTGATGTGGCCAAAGGAGCCCGTTTTCCCGCAGACGCTGGCCCGTGGGATCTCTGAGCCGTGGCGGTGGCTGCTTATCCCCCTCGTTGGGCTGTTGTCTTCTATGAGGGACTTTGGGTGGGAAAGGACCTCAAGTCCAGACCGCAATCAGTTAATTAACTCAGTCCAGTAGCTTCTGGACCTCATTTCAGGGTCTGAGTACCCCCTTTGTGCTCCGGTTTCCGAGTCGGTTCCCCAGGTCGGTACCGGCGGGCCACTACCCTGTCCCGGTCCACCACGGTTCCACCGAGCCATCTTCCCGGCTCCTGCGCGCAGAGGCCTCCATGTGCCTTCTAGCCAAAGTTGCCCGGGCTCCTACCCTGGCACCTGTCAGTCTGTCACAGGCCTGTCACACAGGCCTGACCTCCTCCACTGAACTCTCAAACTGATCTCTCAGACTAAACTGAGCTTTTTCCCGCCCCAGGCTCTCTGAACTCCTCGGTGGGCATGTACAACCTCCTTGCTCCACCCCCTGGTGTGTCAATCAAGCACTGAGGGGGGTGACTAGGGTTTAATGCGGTTGGCTGATGTTGCCTAGTTAGGGCCCCGCATTACACTAGTCCCTATCTGTGACCACCTGGCTGGCCAGTGCGTCACATTTGCACAGGGCACAAATATTTTCTAGGGGGAGGGCACAAAGGAGGTATTACTTTGTAAGGGGTATTACTATGTGGGTCAGTAAGAAGAACCCTGTTGTGCCAAAAGCAGGTACAGTAATAGGGACACATACAGCAGCAACTTGTGACTGTAAGCAGATGTTATGTAAGTGTGTGCCAGATAGAAAGTATGGGAAAAGTGAATTACTCAGTAAGAAAGATGGGTTATTGGCGCGTGCACAGATTGAACGCTTGGCTCAAGATCTCATCTGTGCACTAGCTGCCTCTGGTCCATTGATCTCCCAGCAGCGGACTTGAGAAAAATTACACCCAGAAGAGACGCATGTGCATATGAGATTGACTTCTCATTGAGGTTTTTTTTAACTACTTATAGTGATATTAGTGTTGGCCTTACTATAATTTTTCATTAACAACGTGGTCATCTGCTGAGGTTCCCCCGTACCCGCTATTAGGCTGCGCCACCATAATTTTAATTTGGGTTAACAGTTGGGGCCCACTCAGATGTTTCGCCCCTCTCCCCCTCCTGAGCTGAACCCCCTAGCTACGCTGCTGGCTGCAATACAAGCTGCTGAGCCAGCAACAGATGTCAGCAGTACTGACTGAGTGTGCGTGACATGATGTCAATGTTAGCTGGTGGTGGAACTTTCAATTCACGTGCAGGCTCAAGCTGCAGCACCTTCCAGGGGCTCTTGCGGCTGCTGCGTTTCCCTGATGCGTAAGTGCGCGTCGCGTGCCTCTATGGGCGCATGTTGATGACATGCGTGCCCTAGATCATATGACCAGAAATGCGGTACACTTCTGTTTAGGGCTGGTGGAGGCGTGAGGAGGGGAGCTGTATCTGGCAGGTGCTGCACTTGTTAAAAAGTGCGGTCTGACAGCGAGTGGAGCGCTCTTGGCTCCAACTATTTTTGCTTTTCAGCAGAATAGAAAATGAAGAGCAGCAGGTCATCCAGCAGCAGCAAGGACTGCCTAAACCACGACCGCAATAGAAGCCCCTGCAGGGGCACTGTGGTAAGACCAGCATCCGCTCTGGTGGCAAGTGGTCCTTGCGGAGCATCAGCGGCACCAGCCAACAGCCACAATTCCAGTGAAGTGTGTGACGCCCTGGGCAAGCCAGGGGTCACAGGTCACAACACCACACGCACCCCACATTCCCTGCAGGTACACACAAAGTCAAAACTAAAATCCTTGTTGCCTTCCTCCAGGAGCTGGTGTCCACACCAGGGGGTGGGCCAGGCGGTTGGCTCCACCCACCGAGGAGTTCACAGCTCTGGAGGCGGGAAAACCAGGCAGTCCAGCTAGGGCAGTGAAAGTGAAAGGAAGTGAAGTGAAGCTGGTGAATTGGTAAAGGATGAAAGTAGGAGCAGTGACAGCAAGAAGCCTGAAGTTAGTCCGGGTGTGTGCCCCGGACTGAGACAGCAAGGTTGGCAGACGGCGGTGACCGTCTGCAGGCGAGACTGATTTGGAGGTTGCCGAAAGGACCGTGGACGGGTGGTGACCCGGCGGTACCGGAGCGGTATACGAAGATTAGTCAGCACCAGGGCAGGGGCCTTTCGGATCCCGGCAAGGCTAGGAGTCGCCATAATTTGCCAAATCCGTCAGTGAAGGGGACGACTGTCTCCAAACAACCAAGTCCCGTTTGAAGGCAACAGTCCAGCCGTAGAGGGGAGACATCGCCACCGCCAAGGCACCAGTTTCCCAGGGCCAGCGCCTGCAGGCAAGAGTGGAGCTCCTCCGGTTCATATCTAAGCTGGGGAGCGGGTTACCGGTGGGAACCCATCGCTACCAAACAACAACACATAGGTGCAGGGAAGAGACCGTCGCCTTCTACTGCAGGGGACATCGGCAACGTAACCGTCTGAGGGACCCGTCCAACCAGCCGTTTGTTTACCGAGAACTGTGTCGTGTTTACTGGCTGAGTGAGTACCTCCGTGCCGTGCGGCACAGCGCTGCCCCTGCACCTCCACAGGCCCCCTAGCCTGCCTGTCCACCATCCCAACTCCATCACTGGGCCCCGGGATCACCAACCCCTACCCACGGAGGGGCAACACAACAACTGGCTGCTCCATACCATCACTCCCGGGATCCCCCAGCCAGAGCAGCGGTGGTGTACACTCAATCACCACAACCGTGGGTGCGCGTCACGGACAATAAACAATTCCCACACAGAAACCCCCTTTCACTCACGGGCGAGGAGCGCCGCTAGAGTCCCCGGGATCCGGCCCATCGCTCGAGCCACCGAGCAGCAGCAGGCCGCAGCAGCCGCGGCGGCCGGACCCAAGCAGTGGGAGAGCGCGGCGTCCCCTCCTCCGCCCGCGACAAGTGTATTTGGAAAGAAAAGAGGATTCCACAGGCTCCAGAGGAGATGTTAGTCGACCTGATTCCTCCTCCTTATCCAGTACCTTCACTTTGTAAAAGGATTATTTTCTCCTAATATTTTTTCTAGTTAGGGGAAGCCCCAAAAATGTGTTACAAAGACTAGGAACAGGGAGTATGTTCTTTGTAAGGCTGGAAACACATCTATGCGAGTAAAATCGGTCCGACTGGGCTGAAAAATACTCGGCTGATTTTAGTTCACGTTAGGTGCGAGTGCAACGCAAGTGAGATGCTTTTTCTGAATAAATTAATAATTTTACTAGCGTGTGTAATGCGTGTGTAATGCGTATTTTTTACTATGTCATCTGCCATTCAGCGCTGCTACATGGCCGCTGACAGCAGACACAGACAGCCTTGCAGCAGAGCTTAATGCCAGATGACAGCAGACACAGACAGAGCCACACAATCAGAATGAACTCGGGTGAACTTCACCCGACTTCATTGTCATGCCGCGGCTCTGTCTGTGCCGCGTCCTGATTAGCGGTCACCTGTGAAGGACTCACCGGTGACCGCTAATCCCCCGAGTGACTGAAGTGTCCCCCCCCCCTCTCTCATACTCACCGATCCCCTGATCACCGGCGCGGCGCTGCACGGCGTTCACACTGCTGCGGCGGCTTTTACTATTTTGAAAAAGCCGGCCGCTCATTAAACAATCTCGTATTCCCTGCTTTCCCCGCCGACAGGCGCCTATGATTGGTTGCAGTGAGACACGCCTCCACGCTGAGTGACAGGTGTCTCACTGCACCTAATCACAGCAGCCGGTGGGCGGGTCTATACTGTGCAGTGAAATAAATAAATAAATTAAAAAAATGGCGTGCGGTCCCCCCCAATTTTAATACCAGCCAGATAAAGCCATACGGCTGAAGGCTGGTATTCTCAGGATGGGGAGCCCCACGTTATGGGGAGCCCCCCACCCTAACAATATCAGTCAGCAGCCGCCCAGAATTGCAGCATACATTAGATGCGACAGTTCTGGGGCTGTACCCGGCTCTTCCCTGGTGCGTTGGCAAATCGGGGTAATAAGGAGTTAATGGCAGCCCATAGCTGCCACTAAATCCTAGATTAATCATGTCAGGCGTCTATGAGACACCCTCCATGATTAATCTGTAAGTTACAGTAAATAAACACACACACCCGAAAAAATCATTTATTAGAAATAAAAAAACACAAACAAATTCCCTCATTACCAATTTAATAAGCCCCAAAAAGCCCTCCATGTCCGGCGTAATCCACGGACCTCCAGCGTCGCTTCCAGCATGGAGGTGACCAGAGCTGCAGCAGACACCGCCGCTCCTGTCACCTCCACGCAGCAACTGAGGTGAGTAGCGCGATCAGCTGAGCTGTCACTGAGGTTACCCGCTGTCACTGGATCCAGCGGTGGCCGCGATTAACCTCAGTGACAGCTCAGCAGATCGCGCTACTCACCTCAGTTGCTGCGGAAGATTTATCCAGTTCCTTACCCAAGCATCTGTGTCAGTCTTGCATACAGCAGACTGGTAAGAATCCCCTAACTTTGCCTCAGATTTTAGAGCCATTATCTGGTCGGAGGTTAAAAACTCCTTAAAATCTCTATCTCAGTGGAGTGAATAGAAAGGGTAAAGGAAAGTCAGGAGATCTTCCCCCTCAGTCAAGTAAGTTAGACAGATTAGAATGATTATACACGTGTCTTCTGACTCCTCCCATTACACCTCTTCTTCTGACACCGATACAGGGGATATCACTGCTTTACGGCAGAGGATACACATAGATTGGTTAAGGCCGTCAGATCCATTATGGGCATAGTTGAGTAGAAAGCCTGCCAGACTGTTGAGGATGTCATGTTCGGGGGTCTAGAGCAGAGGAAACATCGGGCCTTCCCAATTAATGAAACCATTCAGGCCCTCACTCTCTCTCTCACTCTCTCACTCTCTCACTCTCTCACTCTCTCACTCTCTCACTCTCTCACTCTCTCACTCTCTCACTCTCTCACTCTCTCACTCTCTCACTCTCTCACTCTCTCACTCTCTCACTCTCTCACTCTCACTCCTCCTGCTCTTTTTGTTACACTGGGGGAAGGGGGCGGCTGGCTCACTGTACCAGAGTGGGATCAGGTGGTACCAAGGAGGTTTAACTCTTTCTGTGACTATCTGGCTGGCCAGGGCGTCACACAGTCGGCTTTGTCAGGGAAAGGCACTAAATGAACCAGGGGGTGAGGTTTATGTGATGCCCTGCCCCTGGACTATCAGGTCGTAACAGGGTATTGCACAATATGCCCTCCCATGCAGTATCCACCTCATTCTTGGTTTAGGGTCCCTAATAGTGATGAGCGAGTACTAAAAAGCTCGGGTGCTCGAAGCTCGGGCCGAGCATCCCAAGATACTCGTGTACTCGGGCCGAGCAACGAGCCGAATGTTATCCTATGGGAGACCCGAGTATTTTTTTGAAATGACCCCCCGGCAGCATGGAGAAACCCTAAAAATGTCACAAAAGTCTCAGAAGAGTGCTCAAATGACATGGCAACAGCATGGGGAAGACCCCTTGAAGCATTTATCACTGAAAAGTCACAGCTGTGAACAATTTTGTCCGCGTTTTACGCCATTTTTACGGACTCACCAGAAAACCTTCCAAAATGACCCCAAAATGATTTTTCATGGCAGAAATGTTAAGGGCACATACGCAATAGTGAGATAGAGCTGGTGTATGTTACTTTTTGAGATTAATACATGAAAGATTTTACGTGAAAACATTGTGTGGCACTCCGATGTCCCTGAGAAGAGACGTACATGAAGGCCTCTTGAGTCTAATGTGCCCATTTTGAGGAAGTGAGTCTTTGTAGTATTTTCCTTTGCCAGGGCAGTCCAAAATTGTGAGGTTCACCAATGCCCCTGCATACAGACGTGCATGAGGGCCTGTAAACCTGAAGTGCCCATTGGAAGGAAGTGGGTCTATTGTAGTATAGCCCTTAGGCAGGGCAGCCAAAAATTGGGAGGCTCCACGTTGTCCCTGGATAGAGACGTGCATGAGGGCCTGTAAACCTGAAGTGCCCATTGGAAGGAAGTGGGTCTATTGTAGTATAGCCCTTAGGCAGGGCAGCCAAAAATTGGGAGGCTCCACGTTGTCCCTGGATAGAGACGTGCATGAGGGCCTGTAAACCTGAAGTGCCCATTGGAAGGAAGTGGGTCTATTGTAGTATAGCCCTTAGGCAGGGCAGCCAAAAATTGGGAGGCTCCACGTTGTCCCTGGATAGAGACGTGCATGAGGGCCTGTAAACCTAAAGTGCCCATTGGAAGGAAGTGGGTCTATTGTAGTATAGCCCTTAGGCAGGGCAGCCAAAAATTGGGAGGCTCCACGTTGTCCCTGGATAGAGACGTGCATGAGGGCCTGTAAACCTGAAGTGCCCATTGGAAGGAAGTGGGTCTATTGTAGTATAGCCCTTAGGCAGGGCAGCCAAAAATTGGGAGGCTCCACGTTGTCCCTGGATAGAGACGTGCATGAGGGCCTGTAAACCTGAAGTGCCCATTGGAAGGAAGTGGGTCTATTGTAGTATAGCCCTTAGGCAGGGCAGCCAAAAATTGGGAGGCTCCACGTTGTCCCTGGATAGAGACGTGCATGAGGGCCTGTAAACCTGAAGTGCCCATTGGAAGGAAGTGGGTGTATTATAGTATAGCCCTTAGGCAGGGCAGCCAAAAATTGGGAGGCTCCACGTTGTCCCTGGATAGAGACCTGTTAGGTTCTTAGAGCCTCCGTGCTTGCATTTAAAAAACGCACGTGTGTGCCTGTTGGTGGCAGCTTTCCGCTGCATTTGTGTGAGTTTTGCAAAAACTTGGATATAACGCACAAGTCTAGTGAATAATACACATCAGCACAGCATTGCAAAATGCGCAAGGGCGTTGTCAACGAACAAGGAAGTGGACGTGATGGTGGTGCAGGCAGAGACCGAGGTTGTGTGCAAGCTCTAATTTCGCCACAACAAAGGGCCACATCTAGTCGCTCGCACGTCCTGTCCCAAATTCTTGGGGACCGCAGCAGTACACCGCTCTTGAACCAAGACCAGTGTCAACAGGTTGTTAGTTGGATAGCGGATAATGCTTCTAGTCAGATTGGCACCACCACAAACACTCTGTCTTCCACACGGTCAAGTGTCAGTAGCCGTGATACTGCACCGCACATTTCAGAACCTGATCCTCCTTCCTACCACCAGGCCGAGTACACGTCCACGGACATTACTGATCCCACACTTGTACACTCGGAAGAGCTGTTCGTTCACGTTTCCATTCACAAATTCTGGCCTCTCGCCAGCTCCTGTTGAAGTGGGCCATGACGAGATTGTATGTACAGATGCCCAAATATTTGAGCAGCCACGTTCTCACGAAGTTGGCAACGTGTCTCAACAAGGGGTGGACGATGATGAGACACAATTGTCAGGAAGTCAGGAGGAGGAGCAGGGTGCGGAAGAGGAAGACGACGTGGTGGATGATCCAGTAACTGACCCAACCTGGCAGGAGGATATGCAGAGCGAGGACAGCAGTGCACAGGGGGAGGGAGGCGTAGCATCCCAACAGGCAGTAAGAAGCAGAGTGGTGGCCCCAGGCAGACGTCAGGCAACTGTTCCCCGGAACAACACGACACAAGGTGCCTGTACAAATGTTAGGTCTTCCCGAGTCTGGCTGTAATACTATTGTATGTATTGAGGATTTCGATTGCGTTAGGGCAATGACAACCAGAGACGAGTTCTTGGTGCAAGACGTTTATAATATGCAACCAGCAAATATGTACATAAACGGAACAAAAACACAGTAGAACATAAATACAGGAAATACCTTCCAGGGACGGAGCGAAAGGGAATTCCCGGGACCGCGCACCGGACTCCCCCAGGGAGACCACCAAGAGCGAACCCCTATACAGGGACTGTCTGGCAATCACCCCAGAACCCCTAAATGCGCAGCAGCCGGGACACAAAAGGGCAATAGGTAAGTCCAAAAATGTCCGTACGTGATGTGAGTCCAGAGTGGTATTAAACGGAAGGAACCGGGCAGAAGTGCCGACCAAAGACGGCAAACGGAGTCCGGGCACAGCTAGATGATACCAGATGAAGTCCAGAGTCGGTGTCAGTTGTTTTCCAAGAGGATCCGAATAACAATCAGGAACCAAAAGCAGCAGGGCAGGAGCACACAGGAAGCAGTATACTCAGGCACTGGACTAAGCTTTAGGGGCGGCTTTTAAACAGATGGACAGGAAGTAGGGCAACAGAACAGAAAACTCCATGTTAACAAAGGGCAAGCTCTTTCAAAAGAAAACTGGAAAACCCGGAACTCTGACACTGGCAGTTTTTTAAGTTGGCTCCAGATGATTCTAAAAAGGCCATTTGCAACACCTGCCATGCCAGCATCAGCAGGGGTACCAAAACTAGCAGCCTGACCACCACCAGCATGATCAGGCACATGTCAGCCAAGCACCCGACTTTGTGGGAAGTACAACAGAGTCGAGGAGCAGTGCTTGCTGATGTCACTGCTACGTCTTCGCTGGTTGTGCATGCGAGCCAATCCCCTGTCCATGCTGCCTGCGAACAAGCCTCCTCCACTCCTGCACCTGCAGTTGCCTACGCAGAAAGAACACCATCATCAAGCACGTCCTTGTCCCAGCGCAACGTTCAGTTATCCATTCAGCAAACCTTTGAACGCAGGCGCAAATACACTGCCAACACCCCACATGCCACAGTTCTAAATGCTAACATTTCGCGACTGCTTGCGCTGGAAATGTTGCCTTTTAGGCTGGTTGAGACAGAAGCATTCCGCGACCTGATGGTGGCAGCTGTCCCACGTTACTCGGTCCACAGCCGCCACTATTTCTCCCGGTGTGCCGTCCCCGCATTGCATAACCACCACGTGTCACAAAACATCACACGTGCCCTGAACAACGCTGTTTCAGCCAAAGTCCACCTAACCACAGACACGTGGACAAGTGCATGTGGGCAAGGCCGCTACATCTCGTTGACGTCACACTGGGTTAATATTGTGCAAGCTGGGACCCAGTCTGAGCGAGGGACGGAACACGTCCTTCACACACCAAGTTTTGCAGGCCCTACCTCAGTCAGGGTTTCACACACACTCTACAGCTCAGGAATGTCATGCTCCTCAGCCTCCTCCTCCTCCTGCGCATCCTCATCCACTTTACCCTCCACACCAGTCCCAAGCTGGAAGTGTCGCGGGCGGAGGAGGGGACGGTGCGCTCTCCCACTGCTCGGGTCCGGCTGACGCTGCTCTACGGCTGCTGCTATCGCTCGTTGGCTCGAGCGATGGCCGGATCCCGGGGACTCGAGCGGCGCTACTCGCCCGTGAGTGAAAAGGGGTGGTTTGGGTTTTGGGGATATTGTCCGTGACGCCACCCACGGTTGTGGTGATTGTGTGGACACCACCGCTGCTCTGGACGGGGATCCCGGGAGCCTGTGACAGGGAGCAGCTTTGTTGTTATTTCTCCCCTCCGTGGGTAGGGGGGTTGGTTGTCCCGGGGCCTGGTGATGGGGTAGAGATGGATGACAGGCGGGTTGCGGGGCCTGATGAGGTGCAGGGTCGCAGGGGCAGCGCTGTGCCGCACGGCATGGAGGTACTCACTCAGCCCAATGATGATGACACAGTTCACGGTAAAACAAGTGGCTGGATGGACGGGTCACTCGGACGGCTGCGGTTGTTCCTCCCTGCAGGTTAGTGATGACTGTCTCTCCCTGCACCTAAGTTCAGTGTTGGTAGTGATGGTTTCCCAACGGTAACCCGCTCCCCGACCTGGATATGGGCCGGAGGAGCCCCTTTTGCCCACAGGCGCTGGCCCTGGGAGACGGTTGCCCTTGGCGGTGGCGGTGTCTCCCCTTCACGGTTGTACGGTTGCCTTCTATCTGGACTTGGCTGTTTGGAAACCCTGAGGTTCCCTTCACTAACGGATTTGGCAAATTCACGGCGACACCAAGCCTTGCCGGGATCCGAAAGTCCTCTGCCAATGGTGCTGGCTTCTCTTTGTATACCGGTCCGGTACGGCCGGGTCACCACCCGTCCACGGTCCTTACGGCAGACTCCAATCGGCCTCAACTGCAGACGGTCACCACATCCTGCCAACCTTGCTGTCCTGTCCGGTCCACACACCCGGACCAACTTCAGGCTCTTTGCTGTCACTTTTCTCCTCTCTACTACTTTCCTCCTTCCACTTCCTTAGCTTAACTCTCACTGCCTGTGTTTTCCCTCCTCCTCGGTGGGTGGAGACCAACCGCCTGGCTCCACACCCTGGTGTGGACAACAGCCCCTGGGGAAGGCAACTAGGATTTTGTGTTTTGACTATGATATGCCTGCAGGGAGTGTGGGGTGTTTAAGTGTTGTGCTCTGTGGCCCCTGGCTTGTCCAGGGCGACACAGAAGCACTGCAGCACTGCCTCGGCGAAGCGGCAACAGGCAGTGCTGAAGCTAATCTGCATAGGTGACAAACCCCACAATGCAGAAGAGGTGTGGACAGCTCTGAAACAGCAGGCAGATCACTGGCTCACAACTCTGAACCTAAAGCCAGGAAAGGTCGTGTGTGACAATGGCCGGAACCTGGTGGCGGCTTTGAGGCGAGGCCAGCTGACACATGTTCCATGCGTGGCCCATGTGCTCAACCTCGTGGTTCAGCGGTTTCTAAAGTCATACTCAGAGCTGTCTGATCTGCTGATAAAAGTTCGCCGCCTGTCTGCACATTTTCGAAAGTCACCTACTGCTTCAGCCGGCCTTGCCGGCTTAAGACGCCGTTTGCATCTTCTGGCACACAGACTGGTGTGTGATGTCCCCACGCTTTGGAATTCAACTCTGCACATGTTGGTCAGGATATGTGAGCAGAAGAGGGCAGTTGTTGAGTACCTGCATCACCTAAGCCGTCGGGAAATGGGTCAAACTCCACACATAACACCTGAGGAGTGGAGAGGGATGTCCGACCTATGCACCATCCGCCAAAACTTTGAGGACTCCACCAAGATGGTGGTCGGCGATGACGACATTATTAGCGTCACCATACCGCTTCTCTGCCTTCTAAAATGGTCTCTGCTCAAAAAACAACCATGATGCATTGCAGGCGGAGCGCGATGAGTTTGAGCAAGAAACAGTAGTGGGTGTGGGTGATGATAACACACAGCCCAGCCTCGTCTCATCACAACGTGCAGTGGAGGACTATGACGAGGAGGAGGATGAAGACATGGAGCAACTCTCTGGCCAAATTGAGGATATGACATGCAGTCATATCCTCGGTTCAGCGTGGCTGGCCAGAGGACAGGGTAGACAGGGTAGATGATGAGGAGGAGGAGGAGGAGGAGGAGGACAGCATGTTCAGTCATCGTGTTGGTCAGGATACTGAAGTGTTGGCTGTTAAGAGTCTGGCACACATGGCTGACTTTATGGTAAGCTGCCTGTCTCGTGACCCTCGCGTTAAGAACATCTTGGCCGACAATCATTACTGGTTGGTAACACTGTTAGACCCACGCTAAAAGGACAACTTTATGTCTCTTATTCCCGAGGCGGAGAGGTCAGGCAAAATGCAGCAGTTCCAGAAGGCCATAGTCACGGAAGTAGGCAAAGCATTCCCCTCACAAAACGCTAGCGGCATAGGTCAGGAATCAGTGGACAACCAAGGTGTACAGCCGAGAGGGGCACAAGTCCAATCCGCCAGAGGTAGGGGAACAGTCTTTAAGATGTGGGACAGTTTTCTCAGCCCCTCACATACCACAGCCCCTGAGGTGAGGGGTAGTGCCACAAGAAATCCTAAGTTTGCCCAGATGCTCAAGGAGTACCTTGCAGATCAAACAACTGTACTCCGACATTCCTCTGTGCCTTACAATTAATGTGTATCCAAGCTGGACACGTGGCATGAATTGGCTCTCTACGCCTTGGAAGTCCTGGCCTGCCCTGCCGCTAGCGTTTTGTCAGAGCGTGTTTTTAGTGCCGCAGGTGGAATCATTACAGATAAACGCACCCGCCTGTCAACTGTAAATGCTGACAGGCTGACTCTGATCAAGATGAACAAGGGTTGGATTTGGCCAGACTTCACCACACACACCAACAGCAAATTACAGCGGAATTTAAAGTTTGTAACGGGAATTTGCCATGTACATCCACTCACCCATGGTAACACACTTCTGGACTTTGGCTAATCGCTGGACTGCTCCTCCTTCTCCTCATGCGCCATCATGGTGACCGTTACAATAGTTAAGCCGTTGTTTCAGGTATACCCCCAGTGGTAAATTTTTTTCGCCCATTCTTTCTGAATGGGCATTACAACGACAGGAGACCCGCTCCTTTGCAATGGGAACAATGTTTTGAGGCCCTCATGCACATCTCTATCCAGGGACAATGTGGAGCCTCCCAATTTTTGGCTGCCCTGCCTAAGGGCTATACTACAATAGACCCACTTCCTTACAATGGGCACTTCATGTTTACAGGCCATCATGCACGTCTCTATCCAGGGACAATATGGAGCCTCCCAATTTTTGGCTGCCCTGCCTAAGGGCTATACTACAATAGACCCACTTCCTTACAATGGGCACTTCATGTTTACAGGCCATCATGCACGTCTCTATCCAGGGACAATATGGAGCCTCCCAATTTTTGGCTGCCCTGCCTAAGGGCTATACTACAATAGACCCACTTCCTTACAATGGGCACTTCATGTTTACAGGCCATCATGCACGTCTCTATCCAGGGACAATATGGAGCCTGACGCCAGGGCCGGCTCCAGGTTTTTGTGGGCCCCGGGCGGAAGAGTCCCAGTGGGCCCCATCCACACGCAGACACACATACGTACACATACATATACATATTTAACGACAAACTCACAAAAATACATATAGAACTGACACATCTATACAGTCATATACACTGACATACATAGATACACATCATACATGCATACAGACAAACACACACAGCTCTGCTGGATACATACATACAGACACAGCGCTGCTACATACATACACACATAGCTCTGCCACATACATACACACATAGCTCTGCTATATACATGCACACATAGCTCTGCTACATACATAGCTCTGCTACATACATAGCTCTGCTATATACATGCACACATAGCTCTGCTATATACATACACACATAGCTCTGCTATATACATGCACACATAGCTCTGCTATATACATGCACACATAGCTCTGCTATATACATGCACACATAGCTCTGCTATATACATACACACATAGCTCTGCTATATACATACACACATAGCTCTGCTATATACATACACACATAGCTCTGCTATATACATGCACACATAGCTCTGCTATATACATGCACACATAGCTCTGCTATATACATGCACACATAGCTCTGCTATATACATGCACACATAGCTCTGCTATATACATGCACACATAGCTCTGCTATATACATACACACAGCGCTGCTATATACATACACACATAGCTCTGCTATATACATACACACATAGCTCTGCTATATACATACACACCTAGCTCTGCTATATACATACACACATAGCTCTGCTATATACATGCACACCTAGCTCTGCTATATACATACACACATAGCTCTGCTATATACATACACACATAGCTCTGCTATATACATACACACCTAGCTCTGCTATATACACACATAGCTCTGCTATATACATACACACCTAGCTCTGCTATATACATACACACCTAGCTCTGCTATATACATACACATAGCTCTGCTATATACATGCACACATAGCTCTGCTATATACATGCACACATAGCTCTGCTATATACATACACACATAGCTCTGCTATATACATACACACCTAGCTCTGCTATATACATACACACCTAGCTCTGCTATATACATACACACCTAGCTCTGCTATATACATACACACCTAGCTCTGCTATATACATACACATAGCTCTGCTATATACATGCACACATAGCTCTGCTATATACATGCACACATAGCTCTGCTATATACATACACACATAGCTCTGCTATATACATACACACCTAGCTCTGCTATATACATACACACCTAGCTCTGCTATATACATACACACCTAGCTCTGCTATATACATACACACATAGCTCTGCTATATACATACACACCTAGCTCTGCTATATACACACATAGCTCTGCTATATACATACACACCTAGCTCTGCTATATACATACACATAGCTCTGCTATATACATGCACACATAGCTCTGCTATATACATACACACCTAGCTCTGCTATATACACACATAGCTCTGCTATATACATACACACCTAGCTCTGCTATATACATACACACATAGCTCTGCTATATACATACACACCTAGCTCTGCTATATACATACACACATAGCTCTGCTATATACATACACACCTAGCTCTGCTATATACACACATAGCTCTGCTATATACATACACACCTAGCTCTGCTATATACATACACACATAGCTCTGCTATGTACATACACACCTAGCTCTGCTATATACACACATAGCTCTGCTATATACATACACACCTAGCTCTGCTATATACATACACACCTAGCTCTGCTATATACATACACACATAGCTCTGCTATATACATACACACCTAGCTCTGCTATATACATACACACCTAGCTCTGCTATATACACACATAGCTCTGCTATATACATACACACCTAGCTCTGCTATATACATACACACATAGCTCTGCTATATACATACACACCTAGCTCTGCTATATACATACACACCTAGCTCTGCTATATACATACACACCTAGCTCTGCTATATACATACACACCTAGCTCTGCTATATACATACACACCTAGCTCTGCTATATACATACACACCTAGCTCTGCTATATACATACACATAGCTCTGCTATATACATGCACACATAGCTCTGCTATATACATGCACACATAGCTCTGCTATATACATGCACACATAGCTCTGCTATATACATACACACATAGCTCTGCTATATACATACACACCTAGCTCTGCTATATACATACACACCTAGCTCTGCTATATACATACACACCTAGCTCTGCTATATACATACACACCTAGCTCTGCTATATACATACACACCTAGCTCTGCTATATACATACACACCTAGCTCTGCTATATACATACACATAGCTCTGCTATATACATGCACACCTAGCTCTGCTACATACATACACACATAGCTCTGCTATATACATACACACCTAGCTCTGCTATATACACACATAGCTCTGCTATATACATACACACCTAGCTCTGCTATATACATACACACATAGCTCTGCTATATACATACACACCTAGCTCTGCTATATACATACACACATAGCTCTGCTATATACATACACACCTAGCTCTGCTATATACACACATAGCTCTGCTATATACATACACACCTAGCTCTGCTATATACATACACACATAGCTCTGCTATGTACATACACACATAGCTCTGCTATATACATACACACCTAGCTCTGCTATATACACACATAGCTCTGCTATATACATACACACCTAGCTCTGCTATATACATACACACATAGCTCTGCTATATACATACACACCTAGCTCTGCTATATACACACATAGCTCTGCTATATACATACACACCTAGCTCTGCTATATACATACACACATAGCTCTGCTATATACATACACACCTAGCTCTGCTATATACATACACACCTAGCTCTGCTATATACATACACACATAGCTCTGCTATATACATACACACCTAGCTCTGCTATATACATACACACCTAGCTCTGCTATATACATACACACATAGCTCTGCTATATACATACACACCTAGCTCTGCTATATACATACACACATAGCTCTGCTATATACACACCTAGCTCTGCTATATACATACACACCTAGCTCTGCTATATACATACACACCTAGCTCTGCCTATATACATACACACCTAGCTCTGCTATATACATACACACATAGCTCTGCTATATACATACACACCTAGCTCTGCTATATACATACACACCTAGCTCTGCTATATACATACACACATAGCTCTGCTATATACATACACACCTAGCTCTGCTACATACAGACAGAGACAGACACGCGCGGCTCCGGGGGGGGGGCATAAATCCGGGTTGGGGAGGGCACATACCGCTCAGGTCACGGAGGAGAAGGGGCCCACACAGCGCCGGAGGGACACGCTGTGCTGGGGGTCGCTGGCTGGCACTGCAACTCTCATCTGTGGGACTGAGCAGGATGCCGGTCTGTAGCTCCGCCCACAGATGAAGTTCAAACCAGGAAGTCTGCGCGCCTTAAAGAGACGGCGCCGCAGATTCCTGCCGAGGACTGCGGTCCCCGGAACTCGGCCCGGGGACCGCAGAACTAAGGAGAGTGGGCCCCGGCCAAGGTGCACCAGAGCTGACGAGGCCGAGTGGGCCCCCCCGGCTCTCCAGGGCCCCGGCATTTGCCCGGGTATGCCGGGTGCTGACGCCGGCCCTGCCTGACGCTGCCACCGACTGCCACACACGTGCTGTTTTTAAATGCAAGCACGGACGCAATAAGAACCTAACTGGTTTTTAGGAGCGACAATTAGAGAAGTCTGACACTATCAGACACTGCTGACTGACGTGTATTATACACTAGACTTGTGCGTTATATAATAGTTTGTGCAAAACGCGCACCTGTACCCTGCCACCGACTGCCACACACGTGCTGTTTTTAAATGCAAGCACGGACGCAATAAGAACCTAACTGGTTTTTAGGAGCGACAATTACTGAGAAGTCTGACACTATCTGGACTGTTTTACACTGTGTACACCAGCCCCAGATATGATGAAGGCTGGTATACGGTCACCACTAGGAATGGCTATATACCCTGCCTGCCTGCCTGTATACTGCTACAATAGTCCTGACAAGGACTCTTCTGGTCACTAGCCTGTATTCCGACCTGGCTATACCCTGCCTGTATATAGCAACAATAGTCCTGAGAAGGACTCTGCTACTGTACTCCGACCTGGCTATACCCTGCCTGCCTGCCTGTATACAACTAGAATAGTCCTGAGAAGGACTTCTGGTCACACTGTTTGCAGCCCTGCTCCGGAACTAACTATAAAGGGCCGCAAAGCTTTCCCTGAATCAGCGACACTCTCCCTACACTGAATGTCTGAATAGCTGTGAGCAGAGCACAGCGCGCCGGCCGATATAAAGGCTCGGTCACGCTGTGCAGGCCGGCCAATCACTGCAATTCCACAACTAACAGGGCTGTGGCATTGCAGTGGTCTGCCAGCCAATCCCTGCATGAGGGCTGGCTCTCAAAAGAGCGCCAACATGCAGAAATGAAGACCACGAGTACAGCACGAGTATCGCGAGATTACTCGGTCCCCGCCGAGCAGCCCGAGTACAGCGATACTCGTGCGAGTACCGAGTAGTGACAAGCATGCTCGCTCATCACTAGTCCCTAACTATATGGTGTTGCCTACATCAGCTAATCAAATCCTAGGTACACTCTGCACCACACCCACCAAACACACCAGTGGACGGCTTGAGTGGAATAGAGTCGCCCACCTGGGCGGTTGGAGAGGGGAGGTCAGGAGTGTCAGTGAGGAGTTGTGTTTTGGAAGTGAAAGAGAGAGGAGGTCAGGAGCAGGAAGCTATCCAGGTGGCAGACGGTTGTCTGGGCCTAGAGGAGCTGGACCCCCCGGTCGCATTGGATCAATGCGGAGAGGATTCACAATCAGGTCTCAAAAGCAATAAGGTCTCCTGTCATGTCACTCAGGAGGGCTATGGCTCTGCTGGGTTCTTTGAGCTCTTCCATCCCAGCCGTTCTATGGGCCCAGAAACATACCAGAGAATTGCAATGGGATATTTTAATGACCAAGGTGGCCCTGAAGGGCTGTTTGATGGAGAAAATAACATTTGGTCCATTAACAATTCAGTCCCTGCTTTGGTGGCAAAATATAGAGAATATAACAAGGAGAGTAGCCTGGTTTAATCCAATCTCATAAATAGTTATTACAGACACAAGTCCCAGTGAATAGGGAGCTCATTTACAGGAACTTCTGATTTGGAGAGGTTGGTAAGAGATGAAAAAAGCAGGTTCTTCAAATATGAAGGAGTTACTGACAATGGAACATGCAGTAAGGGGTTTCCTTCCCTCTTTAATGAACTGCCATGTGAGAATCGTTTTAGACAATTCTATGACTGTGGCCTATCTCTACCATCAAGGAAGGACTTCTTCCAGTGCCTTCATGGAGGACCAACCATATATTTCATCTGGAATAAAAACCTCTTCTCTCATTGACCGCCTTGCACATAAAAGGGAAAGAAAATCAGAAAGCAGACTTCTTAAGCTGCAATTGGCTGAAGCAGGGAAAAGGGAGTCTGAATCCAGTGAGTTTTCAGTCAGATTGTAGAAGTCGAGAGGAGCCTAATAGCTGACTAAAAATATCTTAAAGGCTGTCACACTGTAGAGGGATCAGTTTTATTCTCATTTTCACAAGGAAAGACTAGAAGCAATGGGATGAAAAGTCGAAATCTACTGTTTGGGCGCATGGCAGGGTTCGGCGGAGAAGCAGCAGCATTTGACTGCAAAATGGACTGGAATAATTAGTGGACACCATGTCACATTTGGAGAGTCCCTGATGTGACTATACAATGGAGCTCCCTCACAAGTGACCCCGCTTTGGAAACTAGACCCCTCAAAGAATTTATCTAGATGGTTGGTAAGCACCTTGAATCTCTAGGATCTTTATAAATGAAAAAATACATTTTTTAACCTAGAAAATGTTGTTTTAACCCTAAATTTTTCAAATTCACTGGGTTAATAGGTGATAATGTTGTGCAATTTCTCCTGAGTAAGCCAGTAAAACAACTTTTGAGGCACAGTGCAAAGTGAAGATGGGAATGAGTGCCATATTTGAGTGCAGATTTAGTTGGAATGGTTTGCGGGTGCCATGTTAAATTGGCAACGCCCCTAAGGTCCCAGAACAGCAGAAATCCCCCACAAGTGACCCAATTTTACAAACTACACCCCTCAATGAATTCATCCAGGGGTGTAGTGAGCATATTGATCCTACAGGTGCCTCAAAAAATGTTATACTATTGGGCAGTGAAGAAAAAATAATTGCATTTTTCCCTTCCCATTACAGCACCGTATGTGAGAGTGTATCCGCCCCCAGGAACAGGAAACCTTTCTGAAAATAATAAGGGTGGCACCTCTCCAAAGCCCCAGTGTAGTTTCCTGTTCCTAGAAGAGGATACCGAAGATTACCTGGGAAAGTTTTTCCAGAGCAACAGGTTTTGGTGGGACAGGAGGTCTCCGGGATCCAGATATCACAGGAGCCTCGCTGGTCACATGCTGCAGGGTTCCTTCCCCCATGCCCTGTGTCGCATCAACTGAGTGGTTCCTTGGACGACCACCAGGCTGCCAGGACCATGGGTTACCAAGCAGGGGTCGCGTCCCAGCAGGGGCTCTATCCTCCAGGTGTGGCATCTGTGGCACCCTGGGCAAGCCAGGACGTCGCAAGCACAACACCAACACACCCCACACTCCCGGTCACGCACACATAAGTCAGACAAAAACCCTTGTTGCCTTCCTCCAGGGGCTGATGTTCACACCAGGGGTGGGCCAGGCGGTTGGTCCCGCCCACCGAGGAGTTCACAGTCCTGGAGGCTGGAAAAGTAGAGAGTTTCAGTTTGGAAGTGAAAGTGAGAGGAAGGAAAGTGGTAGAGGAGCAGACAGAAGTGGTCCGGACGGAACAGCAAGGTTGGCAGATGGTGGTGACCGTCTGCAGGAGAGGCCTATTGGAGTTAGCCGTAAGGACCGTGGACGGGCGGTGGCCCGGCGGTACCGGACCGGTACGCAAAGAGAAGCCAGCACCATCTGGCAGGGGCTTACGGACCCTGAGGAGGCTAGGAGTCGCCGTGAATTTGTCAAATCCGTTAGCGAAGGGAACCTCCTGGGTTTCCCAGCAGCCAAGTCCCGACAGAAGGCAACCGTCCAACCGAGAGAGGGAAACACAGTCACCGCCAAGGCTAAAGTTCCCAGGGCCAGAGCCTGCGGGCAAAAGGGGCTCCTTCAGCACCCATCCAAGCTGTGGAGCGCATTACCGGTGGGAACCCATTGGAACCGTACACACTACACAGGTGCAGGGAAAGGCAGTCACCATCAACCTGCCGGGAGGAGAAACACCGCAGCCGTCTGTGGGACCCGTCCATCCAGCCGTTTGTTTTACCGGAGACTCTGTGTACATCATTGGCTGAGTGAGTACCACCGTGCCATGCGGCACAGTGCTTCCCCCGCGACCCTGCACCTCGCCAGGCCCCGTAACCCGCCTGCAATGCATCCCTACCCCATCACCGGGCCCCGGGACAACCAACCCCCTACCCACGGAGGGGAGAACTAACATCCAGGCTGCTCCCTGTCATCCCTCCCGGGATCCCCGTCCAGAGCAGCGGTGGTGTCACCAATCTCACCACAACCGTGGGTGGCGTCACGGACAATATCAAATCCCCACAATCAATCCCCACCCTTTTTCACTCACGAGCGAGGAACGCCGCTCGAGTCTCCGGGATCCGGCCCACCGCTCGAGCCACCACCGAGCAGTAACCAAAGCAGCAGCGGCCGGACCCGAGCAGTGGGAGAGTGCAGCGTCCCCTCCTCCGCCCGCGACAACTTGGCATCACGAACAGGATCTTACCGCTCTGCCGTCTGGTAGAGGTGCGCCTTGTGACCGCCGGAGGTGTCCGGCCGAAAAATTTGAGAAGCCGCCATTTTGGGCGCGAAAAATTCCCGCTCGAGCGTCTCCTCAAGCAGTGGAGGCGCGAAGGCCAAAACCCCGCCCCTGTAGAGGAGGAGCCGGAAAGAGACTAAGGGGGACTGATGGCGTCTGGCCGCATGTAGCGCGCGGCTATAAAAGCAGGGACGCCAGGTCCCTGCGGCCATCTTGTTGCTGGTTCCTGGAAGAGGCCGCCAGAGCCATGTTCATGCCGTCCCGCAGCACCGTAGCCCTGGCGCCTGGAACCGCAGCGTGGGTGGAAGTCCGGACCGTCCAGCTAAGCAGCCGTCTGCAGGTCCGCATGCAGCTCCTCCTGGAGGAGTGGGAGGCCGACATGGCGGAAGTGGTGATGGCCATACGGAGACGCGAGGTGGAGGGAGTCTTGGAAGGGAGGGTAAGTGACCCACGCCCCTGTACCCCTAGTGGGTCGGTCATCGCGGCCGAGGGACCTGGTCCATACCCACTCACCCTGCTACCTCCCCCGCTACCCGTGTTGGCTGCTGCTGCCCCGCCACTAGGCCCGCTACCACCACCACCGGTAGCGGTACCCTGCCAATCCGCCTCGGCGGACCGACCTGCAGCAGAAGCCCGTGATCGCCCTGATCCGCTTCCATGGAAGAAGCCGAAGGCTGAGCCCATCAGCAAAGATGCACCGGAGGCACGGCGGGGATGCAGCTGCCAGGAGGCAGAGCAGGCCATGTCACAGCGGGGTCCCTCATTACCGAAGGTACCGGTCGTAGCCGGCACGGGGGGACTCCGGCTGGGCCCCTCCCCCACCCCGCCTGAACCGGAGCAAGCAGAAAGTGCTCCGCACCGGGAGCGGCAGCAAAGGCAGCTGCGCCGCGGGATTGCTGATTAAGAAAGAAAAGTTAAAGCATGGTAGCGGTTCCCGGTTACCTTGCTGTCGGTCCCCATTGGGACTCTGCTGATGTCCCAGACGGCCCTCAAGGCTAAGGAGTCCGGTTGGAGGAGCAGTCGTACCCGCATCATCGGCAGCTGAAAATGGAGTCCTGTGGGATAGTGTCACCCCTGTGTGAGGGTGGCGTTGGGGGCTCGTGCTATTCGATGGTGGACTGTGGGAAAGCTGCAGGAGGAAGCTGTACCGGAGCCAGGTGTTGTGGATGGCCCCTGAGACCCATCTGACAGTCCCCGTTGGGACCCTACGGCAAGTCTCCGTTGGGACCCTACAGTTTTGTTTGTGGTAGCCCGTTGGCTACGAAGCACTGTTGTCCCCGTGGGGACCGTTTGCAAATTATGCTTAAAACTACTACGGACAAGCCCGAGAGCTGGCAGGGCAACCACGAACTTGTGGTATGTAAATAAAAATGTTTTATGGCTTTACCGTAACCGCCTCCGGAGAGGCTGATTTGGAGGATGGGCCTGGAGGGAAGTGATGGCCCAGGCCCGCCACTACCGCAACCGGTGGCAATCCTCCAGGGGTTCCCCATGGACGTGGGTCCCCTGAAAAGGACAGAACCCGCTCGGGTAACTTGTGCTGGACTGGGGTCAAGGGGTTCTGCCCATTTACTTAGGGGCAGCATCAGGGCCAGGTTGCTTGGGTGTGAGAGCGGAAGCCATTACCATTAGCAACGTTTAAGTAAATATGCCTCCCGATGTGGGAAGAAGTTAATATACTTGTAACCTGTTTTACCGTTTTATCTTTTTTAGTTGTGAAAATAAAACCCGTGATGGACGGTGTGCATTTTACTAAGTGGGAATGTGGAGCACTGGGCAAGCCAGGATGTCACAAGCACAACACCAACACACCCCACACTCCCGGTCAGGCACACCGAAGTCAGACAAAAACCCTTGTTGCCTTCCCCCAGGGACTGATGTTCACACCAGGGGGTGGGCCAGGCGGTTGGTCCTGCCCACCGAGGAGTTTACTTTTCCCGCCTCCAGGACTGTGGAGAGTTTCAGTTTGGAAGTGAAAGTGAGAGGAAGGAAAGTGGTAGAGGAGCAGACAGAAGTGGTCCGGGTGTGTGGCCCGGACGGAACAGCAAGGTTGGCAGACGGTGGTGACCGTCTGCAGGAGAGACCTATTGGAGCTAGCCGTAAGGACCGTGGACGGGCGGTGGCCCGGCGGTACCGGACCGGTACGCAAGGAGAAGCCAGCACCATCCGGCAGGGGCTTACGGACCCCAACAAGGCTAGGAGTCGCCGTGAATTTGTCAAATCAGTTAGCGAAGGGAACCTCCTGGGTTTCCCAGCAGCCAAGTCCCAATAGAAGGCAACCGTCCAACCGAGAGAGGGAAACACAGTCACCGCCAAAGCTAAAGTTCCCAGGGCCAGAGCCTGTGGGCAGAAGGGGCTCCTTCAGCACCCATCCAAGCTGGGGAGCGGGTTACTGGTGGGAACCCATTGGAACCGTACACACTACACAGGTGCAGGGAAAGGCAGTCACCATCAACCAGCCGGGAAGAGAAACACCGCAGCCGTCTGTGGGACCCGTCCATCCAGCCGTTTGTTTTACCGGAGACTCTGTGTACATCATTGGCTGAGTGAGTACCACCGTGCCGTGCGGCACAGCGCTGCCCCCGCGACCCTGCACCTCGCCAGGCCCCGTAACCTGCCTGCAATGCATCCCTACCCCATCACCGGGCCCCGGGACAACCAACCCCCTACCCACAGAGGGGAGAACTAACATCCAGGCTGCTCCCTGTCATCGCTCCCGGGATCCCCGTCCAGAGCAGCGGTGGTGTCACCAATCTCACCACAACCGTGGGTGGCGTCACGGACAATATCAAATCCCCACAATCAATCCCCACCTTTTTCACTCACGGGCGAGGAACGCCGCTTGAGTCCCCGGGATCCGGCCCACCGCTCGAGCCACCACCGAGCAGTAACCGCAGCAGCAGCCGGACTCGAGCAGTGGGAGAGCGCAGTGTCCCCTCCTCCGCCTGCGACACATCCGCACCAGTGACCTTTTATAGTGACTTCCGGGAGCGGAAGGTGGAGCCGCATGTACCGTTATGCACCAGAAAGAAAGGTACTCTCTGCAGTGGTCCCACCCTAAAGATTTTTGTATTTTATTCTCTCACGTACGATGCTGGCATGGAAAGGGAAAAGATAATTACTTACTGGTCATTGGATTTTCCAGAGCCATGACAGCACTGTGCTAGTTCCCTCCCTAGTTTGTTGGTGGATTTTATTGTCCCTTCCCCCCCCCCCGCCCCCCCCCCCCCCCCCCCGTCCTTTTTTTAACCCTAGAACGCATACCTGGGGTGTTGCAGGCCTGCTAGCCCAGGTATGTGAAAGTGTAGATTTCTATGGTTGCGCGTTCTAGGGTTAAACTCCATACACTGTCATATGTGTCAATGTGTTTTTTTGTTTTTTTTTCTTTTGTATTCACTGAAGCAGTCACACTAGAAACCTTTATAGATCGGGTTGTTATGGATGCGGTGATACCAAATATCTGTAGTGTTTTGTGTATTTTACATAAATTTAAATATTTATTGGAATATAGTCTTCCTTTTCAGCTTTTTTTTTTTTATATTTTTACCAATGTATTGATTTTTTTTTTTACTTGGTCCCTTTGTGAGGTCCTTTTACTTTTCTGATCAATGATGTAATCCACTGCAATGCTCGACAACTGCAGTGGATTAGATGTCAGTGGGAAAAATAAAAAAGCTATCGTGATGGAAAAGCAGCAAAAGAAAAAAAAACAAAACCTATGAAGCCATGTGCGCACGCTGCAGATTTACTGCGGATTTGCTGCAGAAAATGTTTCTAACATTTCTGCAGTCATCCTCCAGCAAAACCTATGAGTATAAAAAAAAATGCTGTGCGCACACTTTTTTTTTTTTTTTTTTCTTATACTTGCAGATTTACCCGCAGATTTTCCGCTGCGGAATTAATGTGCATTTCACTTCTTTTAAGCAGGTACCTGTGTTTTTTGCCATAGATAATGGAAAAAACGCAGGTACCAACCCGCCTAAAGGTCGCTGCAAAACCGCGCATGTATTATTACCGCGGTTTTTGCCGCGGGTGCAGTATTCTGCCACAGGGTGCGGATTTTTCTTAAGTAAAATCCATTTTCTAGTGCGCACATAGCCTTAATGTGGCATCGCTGTAATCATACTGACCCAAAGAATAAAGCTGCCTTATCGCTTTTACAGCAAGGTGCACGGCATAAACAAAAAACATTCCTGAATTACTTCATGATTCTGCCTCACAAAAAGTGGAATAGGAAGTGATCAAAAAATATTAATTAGCCCAAAATGGTACCAATAAAAACTTTAACTCATCCAGCAAAAAATGAGCCTCACATGACTGTCGCCAAAAAAATAAATCTATAGCCTTCTTCAAAATGCGGTGACGCAAAAAATATTTATTTTGTACAAAAGCATTTTTTAGTGTGATAGTAGAGAAACCTAAAAAAAATATAAATCTAGTATCACTGTAATCGTACTGCCCAGAAGAATAAAGGCTCCCAATCATTTATACCACAAGGTAAATGGCATAAAAATTAATAAAGCCAATTCTTCAACTGTTGTTGACTTGTACATTCTGCCTTCCAAAGATCGTAGTATGGCACAGCTCATATTTATCCTGCTCTCTACGCTGAGCAAATACACCAGGGATTACCTGTAAATCTCTGAAAAACTTGATTCAGACAAAATTCCCAATGAAAAATTTTCTCACTTTGTACTCCTGTCTGGCCTGTGATCTGGCAGTGTCCGTCATTTTAGGTGTGAACAAAAAGCTCGATCATCAACCGTTTTGTTCACACTTGAAAAGACGGACAAAGCTGAATATAGGCCAAACGAAGTCCAGAGTAACTCTGGTGCCTCATTAGTGAATTAATACATTGGGGGTTTCATCTGAGTCACGTATTTCGTAGATGTAGATGGAAACCCTGCAGTAAGCGGTGAGCATAAAGCGCAGGAAAAATGGGAACTGATTCAAAACATTCTGTACCCTAATCATCACCAATTAGCATTTAACTCAACCTACAAGTCCCCACTAGGTTTCGTCATCTATTTATGAAAATATAGGGGGATTCCATGTGATTAGTAGCACAAAGTCTCTGGGGAAAAAGCTATGGCTAAAGGGGGGGGGTTTACGCGCTGCGACATCGCTAGCTATGTCGCTAGCGTTCGCACCCGCCTCCGTCGTTTGTGCATCACAGGTAAATCGCTGCCCATGGCGGATAAAATCGCTAGTACCCGTCACACATATTTACCTTCCTAGCAACGTCACTGTGGGCGGCGAACAGCCTCTTTTTTTTTTTTTTTCTAAGGGGCGGTTTGTGCGGCGTCACAGCGACGTCACATGGCAGGCGTCCAATAGAAGCGGAGGGACGGAGAGCAGCCGCATGAAAGTCATGCCCACCTCGTTGCTGGAGGACGCAGGTATGGTGGTGTTCGTCGTTTCTGGGTTGACACACGTAGCGATGTGTGCTGCCTCAGGAACGACAAACGACGACCAAAATCAGCAGCGATATTTGGGAAATGGACGACGTGTCAACAATCAGCAATTTGT
The DNA here is from genome assembly GCF_048569485.1 of Anomaloglossus baeobatrachus. NCBI lineage: Eukaryota > Metazoa > Chordata > Amphibia > Anura > Aromobatidae > Anomaloglossus > Anomaloglossus baeobatrachus. The sequence continues at coordinate 516,374,846 of NC_134357.1, forward strand.
TGAATATTTTGCATTGTTAGCGGTCGCTCGTACGTGTTACACGCAACGACGTCGCTAACGAGGCCGGATGTGCGTCACAAATTCCGTGACCCCCAACGACATCTCGTTAGCGATGTCATTGCATGTAAAGCGGCCTTAACTCTGTCAAAGAAATCTAGCAAAACCTGTGCTCCCAAATAAAAATGCGCCCCTCTCTCCTGAGCCCCACAATGTGCCTAAACCACAGTTAATGTCCGCATGTTTGGCATTATTGTAGTGAAGAAAGGCTACTTTAATTCACAGGATGCAGATTTCCAGATGCACAAGCTGGGCACAATGTACAGGCACTACAATGTACTGGGCATGACAAGGTCTATTTTGCTATTTTTAATTCTGCAACATTGACTGCATTTGACACACAGGGTGTTTTCCAGAGACTAAATAATCACTACACCTGTAGATGAACTCCCAGAGATATGTAATTTCCAAAATGTGGTCATTTTATTTTTTTTTTTTTGTTCTACCACTTAGTGGCTTTGGAAACAGAGTCCTCAAACTATTGTAGGAAAACCTGATTTCCAAAAAATCAAATGGCGCTTCTTCCACTCCCGAGCCCTGTGGTGCTTTCAGGAGAAATTGTGTAACACATTGACGCCTTCCTTTCTTATTCCTTTTGCGAAAATTCTAAATCTGGGGTTAAAACGTTTTAGTGGTAAAAAATGTAATTATTTTTTTCTTCACCTTACAATAGTATAACATTTTGGAACTCACCTTATGGTGTCAATATTCTCTTTGCACCCCTAAATGAATTCATTAAGGAGTGTAGTTTCTAAAATTGAGTCATTTGTGGGGGGTTTCTGCTCTTCCAGTACCTCAGGGGCTCTTCCAGTACCTCAGGGGCTGTGGCAATGTTGCATGGCACCTGAAAACTAATCCAAATAAATCTAAATTGAAATAGGTGCTCCTTCCATTCTTTATTTTGTACTGTGCCTCAAAAATAATTTTCAACCACATATGGGGTATTGACGTTCTCAGAAGAAATAGCACAACAAATTGTATGGTTCCTTTTCTCCTGTTACACTTGTGAATAGAAAAATTGTATAATATATATTTTTTTATTTTTTTTCCATTTTCAGAGGCTCAATGTTATAAAATTCTGTGAAGCACCTAAGGACTGTAGGTGCTCACTAAATATCTGGATAAAATCCTTGGTGTCTCGTTTCCAAAATGGGGTCACTTGTGGGGGAGCTCCACTGTTTAGGGAACCTCAGGGGCTCTACAAATGCGACATGGCATGCAACAACGATTTCCGCTAATTTTTTATTAAAACATTCATATAGCACTCCTTTCCTTCCGAGCCCTTCTATGTGCCCAAACAGTAGCCTTCCACAACGTATGTGCTATCAGCATATTCGGGAGAAATTGCACAACAACTTGTAAGGTACATTTTCTCTTGTTAAAATACCAAATTTGGGGCAAAAGTAACATTTTTGTGGGAAAAATGTTTTTTGCTTTTTTTTTTTCTTCCAAATTTTCTTTTAATTCCTGTGAAGCATCTAAGGGGGTTAATAACGCTCTTGCATGTGAATTTGAATAGTTTGAGAGGTGCAGCCTTTAGAATGGTGTCACTTTGGGGTATTTTCTGTCACCTAGGCTTCTTACAATCACTTGTTGCAACATGGTGTGGTCCCTAAAAAAAAAACGCTTTTTTTTTTTGTGGGAATAATGAGAACTTGCTGATGAACTTTGAACCCTTCTAATTTTTTTTTTTTTTCTTCAAAATTGTACAAAAATTATACTGATACAAAGTAGATATGTAGGATATAAAATGTATTAACTATTTTGTGTGACATAACTCTCAAATTTTTAAGGGCATAAATATTCAATTTTAAATATTGCAAAATTTTAGCTAAATTTCCTCCACAAACTGAAAAAAAAAATCTTAAATTCTTAAATTCACTATCATGAAGAAGTACAATATGTCATGAAAAAAACATCCTCAGAATCACTGGGATCCATTGAAGCGTTCCAGAGTTATAACCTGATAAAGTGACACAGGTCAGGATTACAAAAAATGGCCTTGTCATGAAAGTGAAATGCAGGTTTATGTAACCTGTAAGAACTTGGATTTATTTACTTCTTTAGTTTTTTTTTTTGTTTTTCTCCCCACTTCTTTTTCCAAGAAGTATAACTTTTTTCCAATCTACAAAGTTGTGAGATTTGTTTTTTTTCAAAAATATTCCTATCCGTTTTGAAAGTAGTTAAATATAGTAAAATTTATATTTTTTACTTTAAAATTTTTCAATAGTGCCATATTCTGTCAGGTCATTTTTCAGTAGAATACTATGTTATGATCAGGAGACCGCAAAAGATCCATGAATCCCATGAAAAATGGTAGAAGATAATGAAAAAGAGTAATTGGGAACTTAGCTGGCTGCAATCCACTAACTATACAAACACAATTATAAGTAGCAGTGTAGCGTTCCTAACAAACTTAGACGCCTCGACAAAAACACATGAGATATAAAAATACAAAAACTCCTGAACAAAACAGGGAGTAATAACTCGCTCTCTAACTAGGAACAAAATCTCCCTCTAAAAAAGTGCAGAAAGAGCATTTATTCACTTGCAAAAAACAAAAGGGAATATTCTCAAACATTGATTTAGGGTATGTGCGCACGTTGCTTTTTACCTGCTTTTTTGCTGCTTTTTCTTCTGCGCTGTTTAATGCCAAAATGGATGTGTTCTTCTATTCAAGCAAAGTCTATGGGAATTTGGGTTTCTTGTTCACACTATGTTGTTCAAAATGCTGCCTTTTTGTGGCAGAACTTTGGTCAAAAACTCAGCTTTTCAAAGAAGCAACATGTCAATTGTTTTTGCCATTTGGGTTTTGCACTGCAAAGCTGAGTTTTTGACCAAAGTTCTGCCACAAAAAGGCAGCATTTTGAACAACAATAGTGTGAACAAGAAACCCAAATTCCCATAGACTTTGCTTGAATAGAAGAACACATCCATTTTGGCATTAAACAGCGCAGAAGAAAAAGCAGCAAAAAAGCAGGTAAAAAGCAACGTGCGCACATACCCTTAGAAAGACAAAGATTAAGTATAAACGCCCTTCAGTGCAAATTCAACCCTTAACTAGAGTTGATCGAATCCGCCAAAATCCGGGACCGGCGGATCCCTGCCGGATTGAAAATAAAATCCGGATCCACTCTGCATTCCATTACCCATATAAGTCTATGGGGACCAGAATTCTGAGATTAAAAACGTTTGTGGAAGGGATACGGGGGTAGGAGCGTGCGCAGAGTACGCACCTGAGGCTTTGTCATGGCAGCTAACTCCTTCCTGGTCACACTCTTTTTTCCCTTCCAGTGCCGACAATTCAATATTCATTGTTTTGCCCGCCCACCGGCACGTGTAATTGGTTGCAGCTGAACAAGACAGGCGGGAGGGCACCAAAGATGAAAGTAAATATATAAGTGGGATCACAAACCACTAGCACATTCTAAACAAACGATTGAAACCACAAGAGAAAAGAGAATGTGCACAAAGTGGGATCACCAAAAATTATCATGCAATAACATTTTATTATATCCAAAAAGACATACAAAACACATAGATGTACATTAAAAACAATTAAAAAGCAAAAAAGCTTATACAGTTATTTGGTGCCAATGATATATACCACCAAAATGCACCCCACCCTCTCAATGAGCCACAGACAAACCCCACATAATAAGTCAGGGCAAATGTAATAGCCACAAAAGGTTCAGCTCAGTCAATAGCAAGCAGTAAAAATGACATGCTAATAAAGACAAAAGCAACCAGAGAATAATACTGCATATAAATACCTCAAAGCATGATGATGACCTGACCCTGAAGTATATGCCTAAAAAATTTTTTTAGAGGCAAAACATATACCCAAAGAAATGTCGCAAGGGGTGAATGGCAAAGCAATAGCATGAGAGGAGTGGGGTGTAGACCCCACGCGTATCGCTACAAAAAGTTGTAGCTTCCTCAGGGGAAATGAGGCAGACTATGGTAAGTGTGTCTTAAATAAGCATGTTAATCAAAGAAAATTACTTACAGGCATGGACCCGGAGGAGGGGGAGAGAGAAGTAACCATGTAAACTGAGGACGCCGGTGGGCGCCGCCATTGTCTGTCACGTGACCGGACCATATGATCACCATGACGTGCAGTCATCACAGTCTGAGCGCATGCGCTGTAATGCCAGTGCTACAAACGTACTTAACAGTCCCATAAAAGATAGAATAAGCGCGCAAAGAACACATAGATTAAACATGCGAAATAGATAGTACACCCGCGCTAGATAAATGAGTTTGTGTAACTCACTTGTTTGAACAGAAAGCCACGTCAGTGTGCGCATGCGCAGTAACCATAAGGAATCCCTGCAGGGACATTTCGGCTTCAAAAATGAATACCGCGAAAAAATGATATATACACAGTACAAGGGTAAATCACCAAACATCATTAGATAAGCAGCAAATATCAAACAGTCATATAGACACCTATGTTATGGAATAATGACGCAAACTGATCACATATTGATGTACCCTTGTAAAACGTACCCATATGAGAACTAGGGAAGAATCGCAAGGTGCACCTCAACCAAAATCACTGGGCAGCACACACACTCATTCACCATCTGTGCGCACAGTACAAACAGCAAACATTCACCCAAAAAGGGATTGATTGTGAGAACTGTGAGTGCAAAAAATATTGACCTTACATAAACATGCGCTGCGCTGCAACAATGTATACTCCTACAGGGGACGTTTCAACCCAGAAATGTGAACCCACCATAGATACACACGACCACTGCATAAGTAGGTCGCAAAAGAAGGTTTAGAGGACTTAAAGGGCATGAAGGTGGCCAAGGCAACCGCACAGGTAGCCATCCCGCATTCGCGTCACACTAGTCCCGCGTACCCTGATGCGGGAACACTCAGTCTGTGTGCGCAAAGCGGGAGGCATGTATGCGCATAAGGGACCAAAGGCAAAATATCAGTTCCAAAAAGGCCCCATCAGGGTGTTTGAAAAAACCTTGCCCAAAAGCATCACAATGCGTGAGCCGATCCCAGGACAGAGCCAAAAAAACATAATGGCACATAATATCGTCACCTATACAGCTGTCACATATTTAATGGTATTAAACAAATGCCAACAGGATGTCATGTCCAATTTTAGTGAATAGCAAGGTCCCATTCTGACGAGTCTTCATACAATGAGGTCGGCAGCTTGAATATGTTCACCACCAGGAAGTAATTGTAGCTCCAAAAACCATGGTAGAGAGGAAAAAGCAAGGAGGCGAACTTCAATCCACACGTCAGGAAAACAGGTATCCAAGAAAAATGTTCTTCTCCAACTAGGATCGACAAGCCCTGTTCAGGGTAGATGGAACCTGGTCCACATGGTCAGAGCCCTGGAATATTATAAAATTGTATACGTGAACAAAAACAAACCCACACCAAAAGAGGGGGGGGAAGACCGGGGTCCAGAATGTTATATATACTGGGGAGGAGGGGGGGGAAGGAGAGAGGGGGGGGGGAAGAAAGAGAAGGGAGTCAAGAGAGAGAGGAGGAGTAAAGGAAACGGAAGCACCAAACAAGCTGATGTACATGACATCAGACAAATTTTTTAGGCATATACTTCAGGGTCAGGTCATCATCATGCTTTGAGGTATTTATATGCAGTATTATTCTCTGGTTGCTTTTGTCTTTATTAGCATGTCATTTTTACTGCTTGCTATTGACTGAGCTGAACCTTTTGTGGCTATTACATTTGCCCTGACTTATTATGTGGGGTTTGTCTGTGGCTCATTGAGAGGGTGGGGTGCATTTTGGTGGTATATATCATTGGCACCAAATAACTGTATAAGCTTTTTTGCTTTTTAATTGTTTTTAATGTACATCTATGTGTTTTGTATGTCTTTTTGGATATAATAAAATGTTATTGCATGATAATTTTTGGTGATCCCACTTTGTGCACATTCTCTTTTCTCTTGTGGTTTCAATCGTTTGTTTAGAATGTGCTAGTGGTTTGTGATCCCACTTATATATTTACTTTCATCTTTGGTGCCCTCCCGCCTGTCTTGTTCAACACAAAATTGTTAGTGAAGGCTTTTCCTTCAATTCTGGGAGTGTGGCACAGTATACGGATTTAGTTTTTATTGTCTTTCATTTGTAGCATGGATTTGGATGCTAGGGAGGCTGCATGGAGTAATCAGTCTGGTGACTTGTTTGGATCCACTGCTGAGGTTGTGGTACAGGATTCTTTCCAACAGTTATCCACAGAGCTCACCAATTTGCATAAAGTTGTTACTAAAACATGGTGGAACATTAAAACTCTGGAGGAATATTTAAAAATGGGGATTGCACCAAGGGGCTTGAGGGTGCAGATTTTCCCAGCGTGGGAACCTGATGTTGAATTTAAGAGTGTTTGGGAAGCAGGTCTTCTGAAGTGCTCGGATATTATCTTAAACATGCTAATTGAGCATGATAAGACCCTATTGAGTACGATCAAGGATAAAATTAGGGTTTGTGAATCTAAATTGAGAACTTTTGACCAGAATGACCAGGTTCTTCCCTTTCAACTTAGGCTCAAGGAGTCCATTGATAAATATGAGAAGGATATCATTAGGGGCAAAAAACAAAAATTTTTTAGGGACAAAAAAGATTTTGAAGGTGGTGTGGCATTCCGTTGGTCACATCATGGCAATCAGAGATTCCGCAGAGCTGTCACGATGGGACAGACTGCACAGAATATCACGACCAGAGAGTTATCTTCCAGTGATTTTTTGTCATCGGACATCAGCGACAGAGAAGGCCCACCAGACGAGGGAGACGCAAATCCGCCAAGCGCAGCAGGGAGGCTGGTACATCAGACTCGTGGGAGGCAAGGGCCTACAACATCCAACAGAACCACAAGGAACAGGAAGAGGTGGTGATGGGGACTGATTGTGGTTCCAGGGACCTGGAGCAGGACTCACAAGGTAATTTACAAATAATAAATCTGACTGAATATTCCCTATCTAAGGATGAAGTGAGTCTCCTCACTTCATCCTTAGATAGGGAATCCTAGGGAATCCTCTCTAAAGGTCTCTCTTTCTCACCCACCAAGGCTTTGGACAAATTTGAGCTGACGAAGGATGTGTACCTATTCTGCAGGCAATTGGTTTTCAAAATGATGTATCATCAGCCTGGTGTTATCGACACCCTGCCTGCAGAGGATAGGCAGGTGTTTCGTGATCTAATGGAGCTTTTGGAGGAAGGAGACACCTTTGGAGGTAAGAAACTGCCGTTCACATCGAGGCTTCCCTCTCAGGCTACACCTTCATTTGCCCTGTTCCCGGCTATCCAGATTTTCTTTGAGACCATGTGTCGTGACATTCAGGCCCTTAAGGTGGTACCTTTCCAACAAAATAACCTTAATAAGGCAGAACTAAGAGCTTTGTCTAATCTAAGAAAAAACAACTCATTTATTATCCGTGAGGCGGATAAGGGCGGCAACGTGGTGTTGTGGCCCGTGGAATTATATCTGAAAGAGGCCCATAGACAGTTGGGTAATCGAATCAACTATGCGATTCTTCCATCAGATCCCACTGCCGCCTTCAAGGGGAAATTGGACAAACTTCTGGTGCGTGCCTTTGATCTTGGTATAATTTCGAAACGCGAAAGGGATTTTCTCACCACGCGCCACCCAACAACTCCGACGTTCTATATGCTCCCAAAGGTACACAAATCTTTGGTGGACCCTCCTGGGAGGCCTATAGTATCAGGCATAGGGGGCATATATGAACGTCCATGTATTTATGTGGATTTTTATTTGCAGCCTTATGTCCTCACTCTGGATTCGTACGTCAGGGATTCATCGCACTTGATTACCCAACTTGAGCAGGTGGAGGTACAGGCTGGCACGCTTTTGGTCACCATGGACATCGAGTCGTTGTATACGAGTATTGAACACAATCTGGGAATTCAAGCGGTCACCTACTTTCTGGATCGTCGCTCCACAGGTGATAGAAACACGATTCGTTTCTTCTCGAACTGTTAAATTTCGTTCTACATAATAGTTTTTTTGTTTTCGATCGTGTTTTCTATAAACAGGCGTCTGGGACCGCGATGGGCGCCCGCTGTGCCCCCTCCTACGCCAACCTTTTTTTGGGTTGGTGGGAGGAGACGCAGCTGGCGCTCATCGCTTCATTCCAGAGGCATGTGACACACTGGTTTAGATACATCGACGATGTTCTATTTCTCTGGACAGGTGACCGTGCATCTTGTGAGGAATTCATTGTCCAGCTGAATGAGAATCCATGGCACATTCGACTCTCGTCCAATATATCAACCACAATGGTGGAGTTCCTTGACTTGAAGGTTATTTTGGAGAACGATCACATCGTAACATCTCTGTTCCGGAAACAGACGGCTACTAATAGTGTGTTACACTATTCCTCTTTCCATCCGAAACATGTGCGAGATGGGATACCTAAAGGTCAGTTTTTGCGGGTACGCCGCAACTGCACCGATGTTACCACCTTCAGGAAGGAGGCACAAGATCTGACCTCACGATTTATTAAGAGAGGGTATCCACGCAAGATTGTTTCCAAAGCCTTTGAATTTTCGGCCAGCATTCCACGGTCTGATACGTTCCGCGGCAGACAAAGAACTGAGTTGGGTACTATTAACCTGGTGACTACGTTCAACAACCATTGGGATAAGGTACGACAGGTCCTTACAAAGAATTGGAATATTCTTCTCAGCGAGCCCAGGCTGATCCCATTCATTAATACTCATCCCAAACTGACCGCTAAGCGTGCGAGGAATTTGAAAGATATGCTTTCTTCCAGCCACTTCAAGAGACCCACTATTTCTTTGGGTCGGGGACACAAATTAGTCGGGTCTTTCCCATGTGGTGACTGTACCATCTGCCCCTTTCTAGTCGCTGACAACTGTGTCCGTATCGATGTTTTTCCAGGAACCATCACAACTAAATTCTACTCAAATTGCCGAAGTAGGAATGTGGTATATCTCCTGGTCTGCGAGTGTCCGAAATTATATGTGGGACAGACCACACAGGAGCTCCGCCGCAGGATCCAGCACCACTTTTCGGACATCGGTCGAGCACAAAAGGATCAAGCTCAAGGTAAGCCCATCACATCTGTGGCCAAACACTTCCTTGATTCACATGGGTGCTCTACCATGGTTTTTGGAGCTACAATTACTTCCTGGTGGTGAACATATTCAAGCTGCCGACCTCATTGTATGAAGACTCGTCAGAATGGGACCTTGCTATTCACTAAAATTGGACATGACATCCTGTTGGCATTTGTTTAATACCATTAAATATGTGACAGCTGTATAGGTGACGATATTATGTGCCATTATGTTTTTTTGGCTCTGTCCTGGGATCGGCTCACGCATTGTGATGCTTTTGGGCAAGGTTTTTTCAAACACCCTGATGGGGCCTTTTTGGAACTGATATTTTGCCTTTGGTCCCTTATGCGCATACATGCCTCCCGCTTTGCGCACACAGACTGAGTGTTCCCGCATCAGGGTACGCGGGACTAGTGTGACGCGAATGCGGGATGGCTACCTGTGCGGTTGCCTTGGCCACCTTCATGCCCTTTAAGTCCTCTAAACCTTCTTTTGCGACCTACTTATGCAGTGGTCGTGTGTATCTATGGTGGGTTCACATTTCTGGGTTGAAACGTCCCCTGTAGGAGTATACATTGTTGCAGCGCAGCGCATGTTTATGTAAGGTCAATATTTTTTGCACTCACAGTTCTCACAATCAATCCCTTTTTGGGTGAATGTTTGCTGTTTGTACTGTGCGCACAGATGGTGAATGAGTGTGTGTGCTGCCCAGTGATTTTGGTTGAGGTGCACCTTGCGATTCTTCCCTAGTTCTCATATGGGTACGTTTTACAAGGGTACATCAATATGTGATCAGTTTGCGTCATTATTCCATAACATAGGTGTCTATATGACTGTTTGATATTTGCTGCTTATCTAATGATGTTTGGTGATTTACCCTTGTACTGTGTATATATCATTTTTTCGCGGTATTCATTTTTGAAGCCGAAATGTCCCTGCAGGGATTCCTTATGGTTACTGCGCATGCGCACACTGACGTGGCTTTCTGTTCAAACAAGTGAGTTACACAAACTCATTTATCTAGCGCGGGTGTACTATCTATTTCGCATGTTTAATCTATGTGTTCTTTGCGCGCTTATTCTATCTTTTATGGGACTGTTAAGTACGTTTGTAGCACTGGCATTACAGCGCATGCGCTCAGACTGTGATGACTGCACGTCATGGTGATCATATGGTCCGGTCACGTGACAGACAATGGCGGCGCCCACCGGCGTCCTCAGTTTACATGGTTACTTCTCTCTCCCCCTCCTCCGGGTCCATGCCTGTAAGTAATTTTCTTTGATTAACATGCTTATTTAAGACACACTTACCATAGTCTGCCTCATTTCCCCTGAGGAAGCTACAACTTTTTGTAGCGATACGCGTGGGGTCTACACCCCACTCCTCTCATGCTATTGCTTTGCCATTCACCCCTTGCGACATTTCTTTGGGTATATGTTTTGCCTCTAAAAAAATTTTTTAGGCATATACTTCAGGGTCAGGTCATCATCATGCTTTGAGGTATTTATATGCAGTATTATTCTCTGGTTGCTTTTGTCTTTATTAGCATGTCATTTTTACTGCTTGCTATTGACTGAGCTGAACCTTTTGTGGCTATTACATTTGCCCTGACTTATTATGTGGGGTTTGTCTGTGGCTCATTGAGAGGGTGGGGTGCATTTTGGTGGTATATATCATTGGCACCAAATAACTGTATAAGCTTTTTTGCTTTTTAATTGTTTTTAATGTACATCTATGTGTTTTGTATGTCTTTTTGGATATAATAAAATGTTATTGCATGATAATTTTTGGTGATCCCACTTTGTGCACATTCTCTTTTCTCTTGTGGTTTCAATTGGTTGCAGCTAGACGCGCCCCTACCCTGAGTATCAGCTGACTGCTACCAATCACAGGCAACAGGACGACCGGTGGGAGGGGGGAAAGCAGTGCAAGTTTCTGCGGGTCAGTATAATGGACGCGCATGTCTTTCAGAAAAACATGCACGTTCCTGTCAGAAGTGTGCGGCTGTGTTGGTGATGCGATGTCAGACTCGTACAAGCCTCACATGACATCAGCCGGCACAGCCTGCTGCTCTCTGAACATGAACATGCATTTACACAGAAACACATGCACGCTCTTGTCAGAAGTGTGTGCGGCTGTGTCGGTGATGCGGCTTTTGTTTATTATTTTTATTATTGTTATTTAAATAAATAATTAAAAAAGACATGCGGTCCCCCCCCTAATTTTCATCCCCAGCCGTGATAATGCCGGCTGGGGGCTGGTAGTCTCATCCCGCAGCCACCCGGTATTGCCGCATCTATTAGATGTGATAATCCCAGTGCAATACCGGCTCTTCTCAATTGCCCTGGAGCGGTGACAATCTGGGTAATAAGGATTTAATAGCAGCGCCCAGCTGCAACTAAACCTTAGGTTAGTAATGGCACAGGTGTCTGAGATACCTGCATCACACTAACCTGTACATGAATGTAAATAAACACAGATACAAAAAAAATCCTTTATTTTGAATAAAATATAAAACACACACCCTCCTTCACCTCTTTATTAACCCCAACACCCTGCAGGTCTGGCATAATCCACACGAGGTCCCACGCTGCTTCAGCTCTGCTACATAGCCAGCGGCTATGGAGCACGACCAAAAACTGTGCAGACAATAACAGCCGCAATGACTGCACGGCAGGCAGATAATGTCAGAGGCTGGGGGCGCGTGTGCCTGCAACAAATCACAGACGAGAGGACGGGCAGGTGGTGGGGGAAAACGCGGAAAGCTGTGTATACGTTGCACAGTACAGGAAGTGAATGCGCGACCCGGGAGCAGTGTGGCGCCATGACAGAGTCTTGGTAAGTATGAAATGCTTTATTTCTGTTTTTCTTTATTTTTCAATTATCCCCAGTGCCTGATCTGGATCGTGCACCCGGAATTCCGGATTTGGGTCTGGCACCCAGAAATCTTTGAAACCGCGCAGATCCGGACTTTTACAGTTCAGATCCTCTCAGCCCTACCCTTAACCAAGCCCAGACTAAGAGAGCAAAAATATTTTTCAGACATAGCTGAAAACTCAGAACGACATAGAGACAAAACCGATGCAAAAGGAATGAAAAAGACGCTGTCGTTCTGGAGAATCTAAAGAGGAGCAGAAAAAAAAAGCAAAAACAGAACCTACAGGGAAAGGCAAAAAAACGAAAGGCTGGAGGACAAACTTTAGGACATTTTCACATGGAGCAGAAAGAATTATCACTGGCAAAGGTTATACAAAAACTGTCTTCCTATATCCCCCCCAGGATGGGCTCCATAGGCTCCCTGAAGCAGCAAATATCTCCTGCACCTGTCTGAGCGACAGATGCAGAATCAGACTTGCTACCAACACTAGCCACTAGAGGGAGTCCAGAAACACTCTTGGGAACAGCCCCATCTCTGATGGTATTCACAACAGTATTAATAGTATCCTTTAAATAGTGCTTGGGCAGGCCATGTCAAGCTTATGTAATAGCTAAATATTCAACTTCTACCCCTACCCATATTCCTTCCATCCCCTCCTTGCTGACACCATTAATTCTAAAAATCTCACGCTTGCGCAATGCTTCCCTAGGTCTGTGCTTGCCTGGTTTTATTTATTCCAGATTTTCATTTGTTCCTCCACTTCATGACACTATTTCTTCAAGGAGGAGTACGTGTATTTAGGAGGACACAAAGATTTACACAAGGACGCCATGATGGATGTTCCCCAGCCCCTCACATCACCAGGTAATAGATAAAAGTATGTAGACACCGCCTATAATTAACTGTATGTAAAAAATGAATTCATGTGTTTCCTCCAGATCAATCCAGTGAGAGGACAACACCAGAGAAATTTCTCCGTCCTCCTCTTCCACAGGACTGTAAACAAGAAGATCCCGATGTCACTCAGGAATCAGATCATAAGGTAGTTGGAGAGAAGGTGTCATGAAATCTCTCTCGTGATAGGAGCAAAATACACTCCTTCTATGTAATTTGAACTACAAATTGAAATTGATGAACCTACACTGATTTCTAAATTTGTAATTCAGTGGAGGATATAGGCACTCTGTACCAGAAAAATCCTTTTGGTGCGCAGCGTCACTTTTTTTTCCTTAACTTTTATTTGTGAATATTGCTGCAGCCAATCACGGTGCAGCAAACATCCACAAGGTTCAGGCCATGCATGGCTTAAAAATTTGCTAAAGAAGTATCTAAAAAGTTGTTTTTGGCAATTTTAATTGCCTGCTCAAAATTCTGCAGTTAAACACATTTATAGGTATTGTTATTAGTGCCTGCTGAAAATATGCTACTGAACAAGCTAAAAAGGTCTCCTTGGCACTTTTCCATGTTTGTTCCAAATTATGCAGTGAAACTCATTTGTAGGTAGTGGTACTTTTTAGTGCCTTCACAATATTGCCAACTCAGGCAGGAAAGAAATAATTTATCATTTGTGAGTTTTCTGACAGGTGTGGGCATATGCTTGCAAAACATGTTTTGAAAGGGGAAGGATACATCAACCATTAGTGGTAAATCATGACAAGGTTGTCGTGATAGAGGTAATAGGTGGGTGTTATGACCTGGTAGCCGTGGACGATCACAAAAAATTTCATTAATCAGGAAAAAACAAAACCACAAGAGTAGTTGGAAACTAAGCTGACCGCAATCCCTTATCTATTGGACAACACTAGAAGTAGCAGTGGGATGTTCTTAACACACCTAGACACCTCGTCACTGCCGGAGAAACTTGCTACACATCAAAGATAGAATTCCTCATTTCTAACTTGCCTTGGAGCAGTCCCAAAAGAAATGGCAAGCCCCAACATGTAAATGACGGTGATGTAAGAAAACACAATACACAGAAAATATAGATGAGCAAAGGTGAGGCCCAACTTGCTAGATACAATACGACAGGAAAGATAACTGATTGTGGCCAGCAAAAAACCCTGCAAAAAATACCAAACTCCTGATTAGAGTTGAGCGTGGTTCGTGCTTCTCCAGTTCGGTTTGAGTGATTTTGAGGGCTGTTCTAGATCGAACTAGAACTCGAGCTTTCTTCTAAAGCTCGATAGTTCTAGTTACGTTCGAGAACGGTTCTAGCAGCAAAAAGCCAAGCTAATTACTAGCTGGCTTTCCGCTGTAACAGTGTAAGTCACTCTGTGACTCACACTATTATGAAATTTCAGCGTATAGTGTGCGGGAACAGCGCATTCAGATCACTGCTGCTGGGATAATGGCGATCGCCATTTTTTTTTCCTTGTCTTCCTTCCCTAAGCGTGCACGTGTAGTGGGGTGGGCCAGCATGTCAGCCAATCCCAGACACACACACAGCTAGGTGGACTTTTAGCCAGAGAAGCAACGGCATGTGTGATAGGATGTCCATGTCACATGTCCCTGCATTATAAAAACGGGTATCTGCCCGTCCGGACGCCATTATTTGCCTTCTGCGTCTGGGTGTCAGTCACCGCTGGCGTAGCTCCTGTCTCCGATACTGCTGTGTACGCTCTACACACAGCGCTATACAGAATAGGGATAGAAGTTTCTATTAGCCCTTGTAAGGGCTAATAACAGCAAGCTCAGAGCCATAAGTGATAGTCAGGTCCGAGGAAACAGAATTTAACAGCTACAGAAGATAACAGCGTCTGTGTAGCTAAGGTCAGGGACTTCCTCGCTGCATTTCCCCATTAGGAGGGATAGAAAGTGAGGCTTCCTTTCCTGTACACTGACCCACAACCCTGCCACAGTACCCTCCTGCCCTTTGCATACTCAAGCTCATTGTTACTAAGCCATTATACTAGCAAACACTGAGTAAACTTAGTGGCATCCTAAAAGTGGCTGTTGGACTTCCATTATTGTCCCACTGGTGCAAAGCTGAGTCTGCAGAGCTGTTCAGTCACACTATAGCCTGGGAATCAGAGGTGTGCTCCCAAGCTACAGTGAGTACAGACCAGGAAATGGTCTGCAGTGATGCCCAGAACCTTTGTGACTCTGATTCAGGCCGTGAGGACCAAGTTTCTGAGCATAATGTTGACCCTTATTCACAAACTGTTACACCTGTGGTTATAGACAATGAGGAACATACTGATGACGATGAGATGCAGATATCAGATTGGGATGACAACTTAAATATTCGGTCAGGGCAAGAAGAGGCTAGGGTGAGGGGAGTTCAAACACAACAATTGATGAGGAAGTTCTAGATCCCACCTACTGTCAACCCACAGTCAGGCACTCGAGGAGGTCAACCGAGGCGGTGGAGGAGGATGCAACTGACGACGAAGTTACCTTGCGCCTTCCTGGACAGAGTCGGAGTACTGGTAGCTTGTCTACAACTGCATCCTCAGCCACCACTGTGCCTCTGAGCACTAGTCGGGGTGGATCAGCAGGTCGCATGCCCTCTAAGCCTTGCCTAGCCTGGTCCTTTTTTGACATAGCAAAAGATCGCCCAAATTATGTGATCTGTAAAATTTGTCGTGATTCTGTTAGTAGAGGGCAAAACCTCAGCAGTTTGACAACTTCTTCCATGAATCGTCACATGAATAAATATCATATGTCCCAGTGGAAAGCTCACCGTGCTGCAATGCGGCCTAGCGGAGCGAACCATCCACCGCCTGCCCCTTCCAGTGCATCCGCGCGCTCTTCATCTTCTAGAACTGTGGGGACAGCTGTCACACCTGGTTTTCCACGCACAACTTCCACCACTATAACTGCAACAGGCAGTTTGCTTGGTAGGTCGTCAGTTGGTTTGGAAGGGGAAACAAGTGCGTGTGTACAGTTCTCTCTGACATCGATAGCACCAACGTTGGATGAAGGCAACATCATGTCTACGCCTGCACTTTCCTCACAAACCTGCATTTTTCCAGGGACACCCTACTCAACAGTCTACACACAGCAGCCAGATCTCTGTCCCTCAGATGTGGACAAATAAAAGGCCATTTCCTGCGACCCATGACAAAGCTAAGAGGTTGACTTTATCCCTCTGTAAGCTCTTGGCTACCGAAATGCTGCCTTTCCTCCTGGTGGACACACAGGATTTTAGAGACCTTGTGTCTGTCGCTGTGCCCCAGATCCAGATGCCCAGTCGCCACTACTTCTCTAAGAAAGGTGTGCCTGCGCTACACCAGCATGTCGCACACAACATCACCGCTTCCTTGAGAAACTGTGTGTGAGAACGGGTGCATTTCACCACGGATACTTGGACCAGTAAGCATGGACAGGGATGTTACATGTCGCTGACTGGGCACTGGGTAACTATGGTGATAGATGGTGAAGGGTCTGCTGCACAAGTCTTGCCGTCCCCACGACTTGTGTGTCAAACCTCTGTTTGTTCAAGTTCCGCCACTGCTTCTGCCTCCTCCACCTCGTCTAGGTCCTCCACCTCCGCCCCAAGCCTGCCTGGTCAGGCCACCAGTGTTCTCACTGCGCAGAAGGAATCACGCACCCCTCATTACTATGCTGGCAGCAGAGCGCAACGGCATCAGGCGGTCTTTAGCTTGAAATGTCTTGGAAATAGGAGTCACACAGCGGCTGAGTTGTGGGCAGCTCTGGAGACTGAGTTTGGTAAATGGTTGTCTCCACTCAACCTGCAGCCTGGTAAGGCCGTGTGTGACAATGCTGCAAACCTGGGTGCGGCCCTTCGCCTGAGCAAGGTGACACACGTGCCTTGTGTGGCTCACGTGTTGAACCTTGTTGTCCAGCAATTTTTAACACACTATCCTGGCCTAGATGGCCTTCTGAACAGGGCACGAAAACTGTCTGCTCACTTCCGCCGTTCAACCACCGCTGCTGAGCGACTTGCATCGCTCCAGAAGTCTTTCGGCCTGCTGGTTCATCGCCTGAAATGCGATGTGCCGACACACTGGAATTCGACTCTCCACATGTTACAGCGAATGTGGCAGCACCATCGAGCCCTGGTGCAATAAGTCATGACGTATAGCCTGGGCCAACGAGATGCAGAGGTGGCGCAGATCACCCTGATGGAGTGGTCTCAGATCAAGGACCTATGCACCCTTCTGCACAGTTTCGACATGGCGACGAATATGTTTAGTGCTGACAATGCCATTATCAGCATGACAATTCCAGTCATTTACATGCTGGAGCACACGCTAAACACTATTCGGAGTCAGGGGGTGGGACAACAGGAAGGGGAGGAACTACAGGAGGATTCATATGCGCAAGACACAACAACATCACCAAGGTCCAGACGTTCATCATCACCAACGCGGCAGGCATGGGACCATGGGGGGACAGGGATCAACAAGGGCGCATAGTAGCAGGCGAAATGTTGAGGAAGGTGCAGGAGAACATGAAGAAATGGATGATGACCTGTCCATGGACATGGAAGGCTCAGCGGATGTGGGAGACCTTGGTCAAATTTCAGTTGAAAGAGGTTGGGGGGAGATGTCAGAGGAAGAAAGCAAGGTTAGCACCTCTATGCCACAAACACAGCGTGGACTTGGTCCACATGGCTGCGCAAGACACATGAGCGCCTTCTTGCTGCACTACCTCCAACATGACCCTCGTATTGTCAAAATTAGAAGTGATGATGACTACTGGCTTGCCACACTATTAGATCCCTGGTACAAGTCTAAATTTTGTGACCTAATTCCAGCCATAGAAAGGGACGCACGTATGCAGGAGTATCAGCAAAAGCTGTTACTCGATCTTAGCTCGGCTTTTCCACCAAACAACCGTGGTGCAGGGAGTGAATCTTCCAGTTGTAACTTGACAAACATGGGACGGTCTCGTCATCTTCAATAGTCCACCCGTACCAGCAGCATCGTATCTGGTGCTGGTAACAGCAATTTTATGGAATCTTTTCATAATTTTTTTTAGACCATCCTTTGCAAGGCCACCAGAGACAACAAGTCTGACACATAGTCAACGGCTGGAGAGGATGATACAGGAGTATCTCCAAATGAACATCGATGCCATGACTTTGCAAATGGAGCCTTGCTCATTTTGGGCTTCAAATCTTGAAAAATGGCCAGAGCTCTCCAGTTACGCCTTGGAGATCTTGTCGTGTCCAGCTGCCAGCGTTGTCTCTGAACGTGTCTTCAGTGCTGCTGGGTGTGTGCTGACAGATAAGCGCATGCGTCTGTCCAGTGACAATGTGGACAGACTAACGTTTATCAAAATGAACAAGTCATGGATCCACAAGGAATTTACTACCCCTGTGTCATCCTGTGGAGAGTAAATGATTGTGGATTTTGAATGTGCTTGATGCAAATCTACCTGTGAAGTGTACAACTGGGGCACAAGTGCTGCCACTGAAGGGGTGGGTGTGTGTGTGTGTGGCCCAATTTTTGGAAAAAAGGGAGACTCCGCTTGGAGTAACCTTGCAGTGTTTTAGAAGGGCATGCCATGCCTATATCTGTGTCTCATCCTCTTTTCCTTGTAACGCTGTTTTTGTTTTCGCATGAGAATTTGTTCTTGTCACTTTCCCATGTGTTTGTGTTGTGAGTTGTTTGTCACCTTTTGGACACCTTTTGAGGGTGTTTACTAGTTGTTTTTATGTGTTTGTGATTGCCTCCCATTGTTTCCTATGCGGTTTGAGTGGTTCGCCGAACCAAACTCGAATGAGACCTCCAATCAGCGAACCGAACCACGGCCGGTTCGCTCATCTCTACTCCTGATAGAAATATGATCTGAGACCACATG
This sequence comes from Anomaloglossus baeobatrachus, assembly GCF_048569485.1. Lineage (NCBI taxonomy): Eukaryota > Metazoa > Chordata > Amphibia > Anura > Aromobatidae > Anomaloglossus > Anomaloglossus baeobatrachus. Next base: position 516,393,648 of record NC_134357.1, read on the forward strand.
GTCTCGCCCCCACTATATCAGATACTCTTGTGCCAGACACTTTAAACAGAACTGCAAATATAATGGGAAGAAACAAAATCACAGAACAAATTAATATTCTAAAATACAATTAATCCAGACATGAACAGGGAGCAAGCTCCCTTTCTTGCTGGAGGAACTGCCCTGCTCACAAAAGCAGAGAAACAGATCCTCACAAACAAGAAACCAAAAACACAGACCAAAATGGAATAAGCAGAGACACCCTTAACCCCTTCACGACCGGCCGATTTTTCGCTTTCCGTTTTTTTTTTTTTCGCCATTCTTTTTCTGAGAGACGTAACTTTTTTATTTTTCAGTCAATATGGTCATGTGAGGGCTCATTTTTTGCGGAACGAGCTGTACTTTTAAATGAAACCATCAGTTTTACCATATAGTGTACTGGAAAACGGCAAAAAAATTCCAAATGCAGAAAAATTGCAAAAAAAGTGCGATAGCACTATGGTTTTTGAGATATTTTATTCACTGTGTTCACTATATGGTAAAACTGATGTGTGGGTGTGATGCCTCAGGTCAGTGCAAGTTCGTAGACACCAAACATGTATAGGTTTACTTTTATATAAGGGGTTAAAAAAAATCGGAAGTTTGTCCGAAAAAAGTGGCGCACGTTTTACGCCATATTCCGTGACCCGTAGTGTTTTCATTTTTCGGGATCTATGGCTCGGTGACGGCTTATTTTTTGCGTCTCGAGCTGACTTTTTTAACTGTACCATTTTTGCGCAGATGCTACGTTTTGATCGCCTCTTATTGCATTTTGCGCAAAAGTTGTGGCGACAAAAAAACGTCGTTTTGGCGTTTGGAATTTTTTGCTGCTACGCCGTATACTGATCAGATTAATTGATTTTATATTTTGATCGGGCGTTTCTGAACGCGGCGATACCAAATGTGTGTGTGTATATATATAATATATATATATATATATATATATATAATTATATATATATATATATATATATAAATTTTTTTTTTTTTTTTTTTTTAACCCTTTAATTTTCAATGGGGCGAATGGGGGATGATTTGAACTTTTAGGTTTTTTTGTGTTTTTTTTATTTTTTTTTTATTTTTTTAAAACTTTTTTTTTAACTTTTTTTTTTTTTAATTTTACTAGTCCCCCTAGGGGGCTATTGCGATCAGCATTCCGATCGCTCTGCAGTATCTGCTGATCACAGCTACAAGGCTGTAAACAGCAGATACGCTCTCTTTCTCTTTTGCTGTGACCCGGGCACAGCGAAAGTGAAAGCAAGTCAGGAGTAGTACATGAGTCATCACATGACCCTGTGCTACCATGACAACCATTGGAAGTCACGTGATCGCGTCACGGGACTTCCGGTATCGGCGGTAAGTAAAACTTTACCGCGATCGCGCTTATAATGGCGCTGTCACATATTGACAGCGCCATATAAGGGGTTAATCGGCACGAGCAGATAACGATTCTGCTCGTGCCTAACAGGCACACATCTCAGCTGTGAAAATCAGCTGAGATGTGTGCCGATCGCGGCATGCTGCCGCCGGAGGACCGTGGGCAGTAACATTATGTCATTTAGGACGTAATTTTACTGCCCGCGGTCGTTAAGGGGTTAAGTGCAATTAAGCACAAAGTAGTAAATTTATTTGGAGTAGATTCAGGCACAGAATAAAGGGAAAACTCCCAGCCATCTTCAGAAGCAGCAGGAAACAGCTATCACCGGTGGACGCTAGGCACAAAATGCTCTCCTAAATACACTAGGCTGATCTGCAATAGGACTTCCTGTATTCCATATTAATTCCATCAACTGTTTGAGTCACAGATTCAGACTCAGCTTCATTACCATTTATGGCCACCAAAGGGAGCTCCACTCCAACACCCACTCGGATGACATTCACGACAGGTGGGGTGTTGGAGGTGTACGTGTGGGAAGTTCTGTTAGTCAATGGTCTAGTGAGCAAACACCGGCTCATCATATCCCAAGAGAAATGAGAACAACTTCCATTACTAGACAGCCTACTCCATTAGATTTCTTTGGCAGCCACACATTGCTTCAACTTTGAAATGAGGCTGATAAACAGCAGGTGCTGAAGTGGATGGCAAGCGCTGCATCAAGTGACCTCTCATCCTCTTCCTTCACCTCAACATCACACACAGTTCATTCTTCAGAGGTGCAATCCCAATTACTTGTTTGCGCCGCGTCACAAATCACTAACTGACAAACTGATTGTGGGGAACCACACTTGGGCGAGTCTCAAGAGCTGTTCACACATTATATTCCATGGGCATCACAGGTCCACTCCAAAGATTCCCAGACTGAAGAGGAGGAAAGCATCTGCACCGATGTCTAAAATCTTTGTGCGTTGGATCCTGCCATGGATGAAGTAGGGTTGCAGCAGGATCATGACCCTTGTCAACTGACAACCTGCGGGGGTGGAGGTGATGATGATGATGAGACTCAGATACCTGAGGCACACGCGTACTGTACTGTCAGGTCAGGTCAGGAAGAGGAGGCATGGGACAACCTAGTCTGATGATGAAGTTGTAGATTCCACTTGGTCTGAACCCAGAGGCACGCAGCTGTGTAGCTCAGCAGATAAGGAAGAGGAGGAAGCCTAGGAGGTTACTTTAACAATTCCCAAATGGAGTCTTAACTCATATGTGTATGCAAGGGCAGCAATGCTGCTAAACTAGGGAGAAAATGAGTCACTCAAAGACTGATGATGTCGTTACAGTCTACATGAAAAATATTCCCTTTCTTTCCGCCTCAAAAACAGAGATTTCTGTTTCTATGGTCTCTACTGCCAGTCTTCTGTGAGGTGAGTAAGAGGCCTACACCGGTAACTCAAGCATGTCTTCATTTTTAAAATTGAAATGCCGGGCCACAGCCTGTGTGTTGCATGGACGACACTGCCCTGCATTTTTTTAAGGCCCTATGGGAAAGTGGGTAATAGATGCTAATGTACTGCTGTCTGCTTGAAAGGATTTTCAATATCGAGGCTACTAGATAGATCTTAAAGTTGTCTCTTGTCTGTACTGAAAGGGGTATGGGAGCACACATGTCTCTCATCCATGTCTACAGTGAAGGAAATAAGTATTTGGTCCCTTGCTTTTGTATCCACACTTACACACTCCTCACATTCACACAGTTCACAAAAGCATAGGTAACTTTCCCAGTTCTTGGATCAGACTATTTAGTTCAAAATAACTCCCTTCGAATGGAGGTAGACCAAGCTCACAGGAACAGACAAAATTGTAATTATGCTACAGCTTTTTAGCATTATTTTTTCTAGAGTCCATTCTCAGTTGAGATCTGGATTGTATAATGTAAATCTAGTTCCTCTTTGGACGCCATGATTTGTCAGTGAAATTCACTGCTATGCCATTTGAATTTCAACTTAATAAGACTTGGTTTACTAGCACTGAGGAAATCCATGCAGCTCACAGCCTTGTGATGTACTGGAGACTTATACATTATTAGGTAATGTGAACAATTTAAATAGGGTCTCAAACAAAGAGCAAGGTCCTTCATGACTATGCACCAATAAGAGCAGTAGAGGTATGAATAGAAATGTGAAACGCGAACACCCCCCTTCCCATCATTGTTCACTGATCACCATGATTTCATAAAGTTATGAGAAGATGGTACCACAGGAACAAAATGGGTTCTGTTCTTTCTCAATGTGTAGATGGCTGTGAAGGTCTTGTAGTCAGTCCAAGATTTTTACGTTTTATATTGATCTATTGAGAATGATGGAGATGTCAGAATGTGTCTGTGAATTTTACAATATTTGTTTTAGGGTGAAGATCTGACCCATATTAATACTACAGAGACAGATGTGAGGGGTGATGAGCGGTGTAAAGAGGAGATTCCTACAGATAACCGCACAGGTGAGTAGTGACCACTAAATGCAAAGAAGTCACAGATTCCTCTCAGTCACCGGCTGTGGCTATTTTAGCGTTTCGCTGATGTGCTTCTTCCGGAAGAAGCACATCAGCAAAACGCGTGTTGGGGTAGTGGGCCACTATCCCAGGGGATTTTGTGGTGAGTGACCCAACTTATAAATAAGATTTAGGTAATATTTGGTCATTGATAGCAACTTTGCGCTCTCTCCATACATCCATATACAAATTACTAATCATATATTTGCACCCTGTGTAGTTCTGTCTCGCTACTAATATTGTGACATTATTCCTTGCCTAAGTATAAGCTTTTTCTGGGGGTCTACTGCATGTTGTAATAAAAGAGACAGTTGCACTCTGTAGTGCTAAGAAATGTAAATTTTTAACAGCCTTTGCTTTGGCTATTGGACTCTCATAAAACTGGACCTTTTTGTGTGCTAAGTATGTCAATTTTTGCATGTTTTTCATAACCGTAATGCATGTTTGCACAATTTAGCACTACAAAGCGCAACTTTCTCCTTTTTGTTTAATATATCTCATGCTCCATATGCACCTGTTCACACTAGAATGTTAGGAAGTTTGTCATGGTCGCTTCCTTGTGTTTGGAGACTAGTGACAGCTTTAAGTCTGGATCCTCTCATCTCCATATGGACTCTTCATTAAAACGTTATTTCAATTCTCTTGGTGCAGAAACAGTTAATGTCAGTTTTGCTGCTAACAGCTCTTCTTTAGTACAGGTCAGCTGTAGCTGCTCTGTAGCCACGCCCCTTGGTGATAAGTAGACATTTGTATGCTAGCCACCTTGGTGGAAGGAGCTGCTATGGATTCGTACCAATATTGTATCTTCTCCATATATGGTTGTTTTTCCCCCTTTTTGTCTCACCTACCCTCCTGTTTGATAAGTGCAGAAGTGGGTCAAGGGTACCTTACCATTCACTCCCTAACCAGGTCTAGAGTAGGATTTTTTCAGGGCTTCAGGTATTCCTGCCCTGTGACAGGTGAACAACCTGTATAGGGTCTGGCTAGGAGTGCAGGGTACAGCGCCAGGTAACTGCAGGAGGTGTCCATATGCTATCACTAGAGCCAGGGCCCACCATTGTGATTGTATTCCCGGTGTCCCCTTGGTTGTGGTTTTGTTGTGTGTTTGTTTTTGTTGTGCGTCAGTCACCTGTTGGTCTGAACTCACATGCCATGTTCATTAAGGTGACATGATGATTGACTCTACATTTATTTCCTGTGACTCAGGCTGCAGTGCTCACTTAATTAATGCATTCCATCTCCCAGGAGGTTTCGGGTATGCGCTCTCAGGTTGGGCAACAACTGCATCATATTGCTGGGTTTCTGGTCTCTGCGCATGCCCAGGCACAACCAGAACCCAAGATTGCCCTCCCGGATACGTTTTCTGGTGAGAGGCATACATTTACCACCTTCAGGGAAACCTGCAAGTTATACTTCAGGCTCCGTCCTCGTTCGTCTGGGAGCAAGGAACAGCAAGTGGGGATTGTTGTCTCTGTTGCGGAGAGATCCCTAGTCCTGGGCCTTCTCTCTGCCGTCCGACTCCCAGTCATTTCGGTCTGTGGATGGATTTTTTTTTTTTTTTTTTTTTGCAGCTTTGGCACTTTTATACTGCGACCCTGACAGTGTCATGCTTGCGGAGTTTAAACTCCGAAAGTTCCAGCAGCGGTCGCAGCCAGTGGAGGAGTATTGTTTGGAGTTCCAAAAGTGGGCCACTGACACTCAATGGAATGACCCTGCACTTAAACGTCATTTCTGTCAATTTTTCAGGTAGGCTAAGGGACTCTCTGGTGCAATATGCCACCCCGGAGTCGCTAGAGGCCCCCATGGCCCTCGCTATCAGAGTGAATCAATGCCTCAGGGAGAGACCCTTTTAATACTTTTTTTTTTTTTTTTTTTTTTTTTTTTCCTCTGTCTTTCTCACCAGGGAAGAGTTCCCACTGGTGCAAAGTGCAAACCGCTGAGTCCATGCAGTTTCAGGGATCCTCCCCTCAGATGGAATCGCTTGTGGCTACTTGGGGGTCTGGGTCTTGTTTCAACTGTGGAGACAAGGGTTATTACATTGGGGCCTGTACTTTAAGACCTAAGCAGAGTCCATCTGGTAATAAGCCGCGTTCTCCTGGTTATGTGGAGGAAAGCAACTAGGCAGTATATATTTCCTCCATTTACACGTCCCAGTTCACCATTTCAGCAGAAGTGGTTATTGATGGAAAAACTGAGAATCTCTGTGCTGGTGGACAGCGGGGTCAGTGCTAGAGATGAGCGAACCGGCCGTGGTTCGGCTCGAGTTCGGTTCGCCGAACGGAGGTCTCGTTCGAGTTCGGTTCGGCGAACCGGTTCGGCGAACCACTCAAACCGCATAGGAAACAATGGGAGGCAATCACAAACACATAAAAACACATTATAAATGTACACATACAGTTAATAAACATTGCCATAACACTTACCGATCCCCGCGATCCCTCCTGCACTCTGTCTCCTGCCGCTATTCCATCCGATGATCGCTGAATCCTCCCGGTAACCAGCACTGCCAGCAGTGATGCAGGACCGATCATGACGTCAAAATAGCCATGTGACCAGTCACATGTCTGTTATCTCATTGGCTACAGACTAGTCACATGACTATGACGCGTCATGTAGGACCTGTCATTGCATCTCTCTGTTACACGGTGCACGTTTGTATATTGCCGTGTACCGGCGACATGCTCTAGCACACGGTCGACTCCCCGCTCTGCTTTCCCGTTCCCTTAAGGTACCGTCACACTAAGTGATGCTCCAGCGATCCCACCAGCAACCTGACCTGGCAGGGATCGCTGGAGCGTCGCTACACGGGTTGCTGTTGACCTGTCACACAGGCAGATCTCACCAGTCACCAGCCCCCAGCCAGCAGCAGGCGTGGAAGCGATGCTGCACTTGGTAACTAAGGTAAATATCGGGTAACCAACCCGATATTTACCTTGGTTACCAGCGCACACCGCTTAGCGCTGGCTCCCTGCACTCCTAGCCAGAGAACACATCGGGTTAATTTAACCTGATGTGTAGTCTGGCTATGTGTGCAGGGAGCCGGCACTGACAGCGTGAGAGGCGGACGCTAGTAACGAAGGTAAATATCGGGTAACCAAGGAAAGGGCTTCTGGGTTACCCGATGTTTACCGTAATTACCAGCGTCCGCAGAAGCCAGCTCCTGACCGTCTGACACAGCCGGTCAATCATGGAGATCACCGTTGCCATAGCAACGCGCTTGGTAGCGGTGACAGGGACGTCCCGCTACCAGCACGCAGCAGCACCGGAATCACGTGATTGGAGCAGCGTTGCTATGACAACCCGTGCTACCACCTGTGGTCACTCTCACAGTGATTTCTGCACGGAGCACAGCGTCTTCCCCCATGCAGCTGTGCTGTCTGATGGAGCAGACAGAGCTGCATGTGTTTGAAGGGGAAAGAAGACAGAAGAGCAGGATCGTGGAGGGGTAACAGGGGGTAATAAAGATGGAGTCTCTAATGTGTCTGTGTATTTATTTCTATTAAAGTATTTTTTCTCTGTGTGGTGTCTTTTTTTTTTTTTTTTTTTTTTTTAACCCTTTATTGGAGAGTCTTAATGGCCGGGTCAAACTTGCCTGACATTAAGAATCTCTGGCTTAATACTGGCTAGTAAAACAAAGCCAGTATTAACTCATGATTACCCAACAAGCCACTCGGCTCCAGGGCTGTTGGAAGAGTTGGATACAGCGCCAGATGATGGCGCTTCCATGAGAGCGCCATTTTCTGGGGCGGCTGCGGACTGAAATTTGCAGCAGAGGGGCCCAGAAACCTCGGGCTAACCTGTGCTGTGGATTCCAATCCCCAGCTGCCTAGTTGTACCCGGCTGGACACAAAAATGGGGCGAAGCCTAGGTCGTGTTTTTTTTTTTTTTTTTTTAAATTATTTCATAAAATTCATGAATTAAGTAAAAAAAAGGGCTTCCCTATATTTTTAGTTCCCAGCCGGGTACAAATAGGCAGCCGGGGGTTGGGGGCAGCCGTACCTGCCTGCTGTACCTGGCTAGCATACAAAAATATGGCAAAGCGCCCATTTTTTTTTTTTTTTTTTGTAATTTTTTTCTGCCTGGCGTTACCTTGGCTGGCAATCAAAATACAGGGAAGCCCATTAATGTTTTCTATTTAAAAAATAGTTAAAAAAAAATGATGTTGGGTCCCCCCATTTTGATAGCCAGCTAGGGTAAAGCAGAAGGCTGTAGCCTGAAAACCACAGCTGGCAGCTTTACCGTGGTTGGGGATCCAATGTGGAGGTCACCCCAGGCTCTTTTTTTATAATTATTTTATAAATAATAATAATTACAAAAAAAAGTAGGGTCCCCCCCCAAATTGGATCACCAGCCAAGGTAAAGCGGACAGCTGTGGTCTGGTATTCTCAGGATGGGAAGGTCCATAGTTATTGGGCCTTCACAGCCTAAAAATAGCAGGCCGCAGGCACCCCAGATGTGGCGCATCCACTAGATGCGCCAATCCTGGCGCTTCACCACAGCTCATCCCGTGCCCTGGTGCAGTGGCAAACGGGGTAATAAATGGGGTTGATACTAGATGTAAAGTCACCTGACATCAAGCCCAGCAGTTTGTGATGTCATAGTGTCTATCAGATACCCGACATCATAAACTGTCAGTACTAACAAAAAAAATCGACAAAAAAAATTTATTTGGAAAAAAAAAAAATCCGCAAAACATTCCCTCTTTCACCAATTTATTGTAAGAAAAAAAATAAGGGGGTCCCACGACGACTCTGGACCATCTAGAATATGGGGGGGGAGACACTCGGGAACGTATTCCCCATTTTCTAGGAGTGCAGACCCTCCATGTGAGGAGTGTGGGTGCAATGAATCTGCACCCACTCTCCCCGGGTCCACAGCAGCAGAGTCCATGTCGTAACGGTTCCTACCAAAGCTGCAATGCCCTGCTCATGAGGTAAGGGCATGCCTAATCAGGAGAACTATTCTACATTTCCAAATATTGGTATTTGCTGATATTATTGCTATTCCACCTACTATATATTGGGGATGGGATCTTGGAGATGGAATACCCCTTTTAAGTCCAGTTATCCAGCTGAATGAATACTAAACAATAGAGCTCGCTATTTAATGTGTTTTCTTGTGGCGTATAACGGACTCTCACAGCAGGGCAACTATAAAATCAAATACCTCCATTTGGAAATGTAGTATAGCTCTCCTGATCAACTATGTTCCTTACCTCATGAGCAGGGCATTGCAGTAATAATAATAATTTATTCATTTATTTAGCGCTATTAATTCCATAGCGCTTTGCATACATTGGGAACACTGTCCCCATTGGGGCTCACCATCTAAATTCCCTATCTGTATGTCTTTGGAGTGTGGCAGGAAACCAGAGTACCCGGAGGAAACCCACGCAAACACGGGGAGAACATACAAACTTTTTGCAGATGGTGTCCTTGGTGGGAATTGAACCCAGGACTTCAGCACTGCAAGACTGCAGTGCTAACCACTGAGCCACCGTGCTGCCTATTTAGCTTACAGATGCATAACCACCACTCACTGTGTCTGAACACAGGAAGCTGAGCTGACAGCCGCTCTGTGCATGCGGCAGCGTCTATTGTGAAGGAGAGGGCCGCGGGGGATCAACGCTGCATAGGTACCGTGGGACACCGGGGAACACCGGTGGGGCTATAGGGGGTGACCTGGCAGGGCCTGGGGAGGATTTTTCTGTCGCATGTGTCATGGCACATGCGACAGAAATCAGAGGAGTAGGGTGAATGCGGCCGGAGCGCTGCTGTGTGCGCGGCCATCTTGGATTTCCGGGAGGGGTTCAGGGGGGCACTTTGGCGACACCGGGGGACCGGAGGGGAGATATATCATGTTTGTTCATGCCAGATGGGAGATAAATAATTTTTTACCGATGCTGTCATTTACTGTAATGTGATCATCAGTATACGTGCCTGCTGTTAATAAACGGCAGATCAGAATAAGGCTACATTCATACGACCGATCCGTTTTTGCGGTCCACAAAAAACGGTTCGTTTTTTTTACGGGTGCATCCGTGTGGCATCAGTTTCTGTTCCATAAACGGTCCGTATGTCATCCGTGTGCCTTCCATTTGTTTATTTGCGTACTGCAAAAAAACTGAAGGAGCGAAAATACATAAATTTACCCAGGATCTGTGATGCCCTGGACCCCCAGGGGTCACAGGTAACAACACACAACACCACACACCTCCACCCCAGTGAGGCACCAGCAGCCAACAAGTCCTGACCGCCTCCCTCAGGTCTAACAAGGCACACCAGGTGGGCGGAGCCAGGCGGATAGGCACGCCCTCCGAGGAGTCTGCTGGCCTGAGGCAGGGAAAGGACAAGTGAGTCGAGTGGGGAGAGGAGTAGTGAGAGGAGTAAAAGTGGCGAGCTGAGAGTCAGGGGCCTAGGACCCCTTGGAACGGTCAGGCAGGCAGACGGTGGTGGCCATCTGCAGGAGTGCGGTCAGGGACTGAACTGCGGAACCATAGGGATTGAGAAGAGGGTGGTGACCCTTCGGACCCGAACCGGGGAGCTAACAAGTCAACCGGAGCACCAGGCAGGGTACTCAGACCCCGTTCTAGCCCAGAAGCAACCGGGCTCAGACAAATCTACTGATTGCGGTCTGGACCTCAGGGGTTCATTCCCACCCAAAGTCCCGATAGACGGCAACAGCCCAACGATTCCGGATAAGAGTCACCGCCAAGGGCCAGAGATCAAAAGGGCTCCTCCGGTACCCAAAAGCCGGGGAGCGGACTACCGTTGCTGAAGCATAGGAGTCACTATAGCAAATTTAAAGGTGCAGGAGAAAGGCGACATCACTAACCTCACTGGGGACACACGCAGCCGGCTGCGGGCACCGATCTACACAGAGTTTGGTTTACCATTTGACTCTGTGTGGTTTAATCGTGAGTACACCAGTGCCATCAGGCACCACGCTGCAAGCAAGCCCCTGCGTCCTGCAACCCCCCGCTCCTGCCACCTGGCTCCGGGACCAACAAACCCCCTAGCTGCGACCCACCACCGATCCCGGACGAGCCCCCACGCTCACCGCAGCGGTGGTGCCCATCACCTCACCACGACCCGTGGGTGGCATCACGAACTGTTACCGGTCACCGCGGCTCCGGCTGTGAAACCGGTCCACCCCAAACCAAACAACCACACCCCCCCCCCTTTCCAGAGCGACGTGGCCCCCGGTCCGGAGGCGCTCGAGCCACCGACAACCCGAGCCCGGATCCGAGCGGCTCGGCGGAGAGCAGCCGAGCCCCCAGGGCGGTACAGATCCATAGCTTCAACCTACATGAGGCGGTCACATGTTCACTCCAGTGCCATTTTCTACTGCTTTTCACAGCGTAGAGCGCTCTGGTGATTTTCCTGTGCTTGTACACTTCATATCAGTCTTTTCTGTCATTATAATGGCAGAAAGACACAATGTCCCACTCTCCTGCATTTTGTAATTTTGCACCCTTTGGTGCCTTTCATGTGGCACTAAGGGGTGCTTAGCCTTGTATTTAGCCAAAAAAATGAAAAAAAAAATGAGACGGCTGCAGCCTGCAGACCACAGCTGGCAGCTTCATCTTGGCTGGTAATCCAAAACTGAGGTCACCCCACGCTGTTATTTTAAATTAAATAAATAATTAAAAAAAAACAACACGTGGGGGTCCCCCCAAAATTGGACCACCAGCCAAGGTAAAGCAGACAGCTGGGGTCTGATATTCTCAGACTAGGGAGGTCCATAGTTATTGGACTCTCCCCAGCCTAAAAATAGCAGGCCGCAGCCGCCCCAGAAGTGGCGCATCCATTAGATGCGCCAATCCTGGTGCTTCGCCCCAGCTCATCCCTTGCCCTGGTACAGTGGCAGACGGGGTAATATATGGGGTTAATACCAGATGTGTAATGTCACCTGGCAGCAAGCCCTGGGGTTTGTGAGGTCAGGCATCTATCAGATACCAGACATCACCAACCCAGTCAGTAATAAAAAAAAAAATAGACAAACACATTTTTATTTGAAAAAACACTGCCCAATACATTCCCTCTTTAACCAATTTATTAGAAAGAAAAACAAATCCAGGTCTGCTGTAGTCCAATGACGATCCACACTGTCCCAGTCAATGAAGAGAAGGATGTTCCCCATTGGCTGGGAGAGCAATGCAGTGACCTAAGCTAACATCAATGGGTCAGCCCAGGTCACTGCAGGGGATAAGTGCTGCTGTGAGCGAGGTACATTACCTGCGCTGATCTCCTGCACTGCTGACAGCACCTGTCACTGACTTCAATGACCTTCACAGCCAAGTATCGTGAGAGACCCGTGACATCACCGCTAGCCACAGTCTCGGGTCGGAAGCGAGAGAAGGTGATGTGACAAGCGGCGGCCATGGAGGACAGTGACAGCGCTGAGGTCGGGATGGCGGGAGTTCATCACCGCAGGTAAGCCGAACGGGGCAATGTGTGCAGAGTGCCAGGTGGGCAGCGCCTAGCGGGACCATGTGTGCGGGCGGCGGAGTGCGAAGTAGGCGTAGCCTAGCGGGACCATGTGGCGCTGAGGACGTAAGTGTCGTGGACTGCATGGCTGGGGACAGGTGAGTGAGTGTGTGTGTGTGTGTGTGTGTGTGTACATGCCGCATGCAGGAGGGGGTGGAGCGAGCTGAGCGGGGAAGTGTGGGCTTCCTGCACACGTAACTAGGATAAATATCGGGTTACTAACCAAAGCGCTTTGCTTGGATACCCGATGTTTATCTTGGTTCCCAGCTTACCGCAGGCTGCAAGCAATGGCTCCCTGCACACTGTAGCTATAAAAAGCCCTGCCTTTGCTGCTATAATGTTCTCGAACGTAACTAGAACTATCGAGCTTTAGCAAGAAGCTCGAGTTCTAGTTCAATCTAGAACAGCCCCCAAAATCACTCGAACCGCGAACTGGCGAACCGCGCTCATCTCTAGTCAGTGCTAATTTGGTTTATTCTTGCTTTGATCAGACTTGAGATCTGCCTCATAGTGCATTCACAAGATCTATTCCCATCCAGGCTATCAACTCAGCTCCGCTCACCCAGAGGGAGTTCACTCACACTGTCCCTAATATCTGTGCAGCCCCGGATTACCTTCAGGTCTCTTCAGGGACTGGCCACAGGTAGGTCAGGTTACCTTCTATGGGATTCGTGATGCCACTCTCGGTAATTGCAGTCAAGGGGTGACCGCCACTGCAGTTTAGGGAGCGCCTGGGGCTGATGGTGTTGCAGTTAGTTGTTGTGGTCTCCCGAGAGTGAGGCTGGCCCCTGGGCCCAGTGTAAGTGTGTAGTACCACAGGTCGCAGAAGAACTCACACACAAGCAGCAAAGTCTTTCAGGGTTTTTACTCACTTTCAGATGGTAGCTGTGAGTCAACCCGGGCGATGCTATGATGAAACAGGTATCCCTTCGGCTGATGTAGGGGTGACTGCTGACTCGCCGTCTTAGCCCTTCTTGTTTTGAGGTGACTCCTACTTGTAGTATTGCGGGGATCACCCAGGGAAGTCGCTTCCGACGTTCTCCCCTTTCTGGCCCGTTTGCGGGCAGTGTGGACCAAGGTAAGACTGCTCCAGGCTCTGTCCTTCTTATGGGCCCCCTCGTTGCTGCTGTAGCTGCGGACTTTGTGTGGTTGGTGAGGTGCATAAAGTGCCCTCACCAGCAGGTTTGGCAGGCCAACTGAATGGGGACATGTTTCTCCGTGTGGGCTTGGACTACCGGCGGTCCCCTTACTCGGCTACCTCTTGCTACTGCCCTAGGTGGTTTTCAGGCGGCACCACAGGGTAGCCTTTCTCCCCCCGCCAGCAGCCACTGACAAGTGGAGTGTCTGGCAGGTCCCTGCTCCTCTGCTCTGCCCTCCAGACGTGGCTCCACACCTCCTGCTCCTTCGGCTGCCTCTGTACAATTCCTCATCTCCAGACCCACGACCCACCAATAGCTGGGATGCGAGGGCTACGCTCCCTCCCTGGGACTGCCCAGGGGTCCCCTCTAACCTGCGTGTGTGTGTCCTGGTTCTAAGTGTCTGTGTGTCCACACCCTAGTCAGCCTTTGGGATTACCTGTTTTTGTACTGCCCCCAGCATGGGTGCAGTACTTAGTGGTGCCTGACCAGGTCAGGGGTGTCGCATATCAACCTGCGAGTGAGCTCGGTACACAGTGAACGTCTGTCCTGCTATGCCTTGCTGGGTCTGCCCACTCCCATTGTGTTGGGCCTTCCCTGGTAGAAGAGGCATAAACCTGTGATCGAATGGCAATCTGACAAAGTAGTCAGTTGGGGCAGTTTCTGTGAAAAGAAGTGCCTGTGTGCTACCATCTTTGCAGTACTTACTAATGGACAGGGTGGTGGGCTTTTAATAACTGCCAAAGTGTGTAACAAAAGAGAGGATGTTCTACCTCCACCTAAGGGGAAGATTAGCCCTCAGTGCGTCCCCAGTAGAGGTGATCAGAGGATGGTAATTGTTCCTACTAAGTTGATGGAATGCAAAAAAACAGGATTTTCCAGCAACAGGTCCAAAAATAAGTTAAAACTTGAAATTTTATTGCATGTCCATTAAAATATTTCCATCATGCATTCAGGAAAAAATACAAATAGGACGCGTTTCGAACATTATAGTTCTTAATCTGTCTCTAAAGAATACAGACTGACACAATGGTTTAAAAAGACATGAGACCGGAGATGAGATCAGAAAAGACTGCACAGGTTCAAGATAATTAAACACAGTGGTTCACTCCCATGAAGGGGGAGGTAATAGCATCAATACATATATAACATATCTTTTTTTAGATTCATACCCAAAGGTATTCTAGTATCCATAGTGAAAATCCACTTAATTTCTCTGCGACAGAGAATATCTTTAAGATTTCCGCCTCGCCTGGGCAGAAAAACCTTCTCAATTGCGTTCACCCGCAATGAGCCCATATTGCCAGCATGCACATTAAGAAAGTGTTGTGACGCGCCAGACAACCCTCTAGTGGTTGCGTTATTAGCGTCATACAGTATATATGTTCAGATAACCTCTTTCTCAGCGTGCGTGAAGTACTGCCAATATATTGAAGCCGACATTGAACACATGAGATCAAATAGATTACATTAGCAGTACCACAATTAATCATAGAATCAATGAGAAAAGTTTTTCCATTAGAATACGATGTGAAACTACTAGTGCCAACCATATATTTGCATAACCCACAAGTTCTATGACCACATTTGTAAGATCCCACGGTTGACAGCCAGTTACCATCGGCATCACCACCAGTATTTTTGAGACTTTTTTTATTCTTATTATTTTGAGATGTTTTATTTAGATGGTCACTTGGTGAAATCAATGCACCAAGTGTGGTGTTTCTTTTTGAAACAAATTTGACTCCTGGGTTCAAGATTTTGTAAAGAGTGTCATCTGCTGTCAAGATAGGAAGGTATTTTTTTATTATTTTGACTATATCATGATAGTTTTTACTATACCTGGTAGAGAATACTAATGGTAGGTGGCTGTCACCTCCAGAATGGGAGAGATTTTTGGTTTTATTTTTATTATTAATTTGAAGATATTCAGAACGATCTTTCTGTTGGGTTTTAGTTTTTGCCCTCTCCAGGATGGTTTTTGTATAACCCCTGGCCAAAAATCTTTTATCAACCAATTCAAACTCCCTTTCCAGGGTTTTTTGGTTGTTGCAACATCTCTTTGCTCTAATATACTCGCCGGTGGGTATATTCTCTATTACATGCCTGGGATGGCAACTACTGGCATGCAATAGAGAATTGCCCGCAGACGGTTTCCGGTACAATCTACAATCAACAACCCCTTCATTTATATTACCAGTAAGGGTCATATCCAAAAAATTAATTTCACTTTTTTCATGTTGGTGGGTGAAAGACAAATTGTGAGGATTGGCGATATAAGAATTTTTTTTTTTTGCCATGTTGTCAGTGCGACGCCATACCATAAGAATATCGTCAATAAATCTCAGATATATTACAATGTCCGATGAGAAAGGCTGTCAACCGTGGGATCTTACAAATGTGGTCATAGAACTTGTGGGTTATGCAAATATATGGTTGGCACTAGTAGTTTCACATCGTATTCTAATGGAAAAACTTTTCCCATTGATTCTATGATTAATTGTGGTACTACTAATGTAATCTATTTGATCTCATGTGTTCAATGTCGGCTTCAATATATTGGTAGTACTTCACGCAAGCTGAGAAAGAGGTTATCTGAACATATATATGACGCTAATAACGCAACCACTAGAGGTATGTCTGGCGCGTCACAACACTTAATGTGCATGCTGGCAATATGGGCTCATTGCGGGTGAACGCAATTGAGAAGGTTTTTCTGCCCAGGCGAGGCGGCAATCTTAAAGATATTCTCTGTCGCAGAGAAATTAAGTGGATTTTCACTATGGATACTAGGATGCCTTTGGGTATGAATCTAAAAAAAGATATGTTATATATGTATTGATGCTATTACCTCCCCCTTCATGGGAGTGAACCACTGTGTTTAATTATCTTGAACCTGTGTAGTCTTTTCTGATCTCATCTCCGGTCTCATGTCTTTTTAAACCATTGTGTCAGTCTGTATTCTTTAGAGACAGATTAAGAACTATAATGTTAGAAACGCGTCCTCCTATTTGTATTTTTTCGTGAATGCATGATGGAAATATTTTAATGGACATGCAATAAAATTTCAAGTTTTAACTTATTTTTGGACCTATTGCTGGAAAATCCTGGTTTTTTTGTCTGCCTGATGCTAGAAGTTGGCCTACCTCCTTTCCTTTGCACGGTCCGGATTTGATCTCAGAGCAGGTGAGCGGGGTCTCCCCCCTTTTTTACATGGTACTTTTAAGTTGATGGAATGGTCAGCGAGATTACTCTACTGTTGGTTCGGCCAAGAGTTTTTGTAACACCACTGGACTATTAGGTCATCACAAGGTACTGCACAAACTGCCCTTCTGTGCAGTATTCGAAGTCCCTCATGGTTCTGGGTCCCTATCTTACTGGTGTTGCCTACAACAGCAAATCAAATGTTAGATACACACTGCACCACACCCACCAGGCACACCAGTGGACGGCTTGAGTGGACTAGTCGCCAACCTGGGGGGTCAGGGAGGGGAGGTGAGGAGTCTGTAGTGAGGAGGTAGAGTGAGAGGAGGTTGGGAGTGGTGGCTCCCAGAAGACGTTGTCTAGGTTGCAGTCAGTGGTCTGGACCTAGAAGAGTCGGACCCCCGGTCGCAGGGGATTGCGGCTAGGTGCCTGGACCTGTCAAGGAGGACGGTCAGCAGCCTGGCACTATCACAGGTTCGGGACCAAAGGCACGGCGGGGTACACGGACCCTAGGTCAGGGAGAAGCTTCAGGCAACCCGGCAATTAACCTGAGGAGAACAGAGCCCTTATGATCTGTTTCCACCCGCTCCAGAATCGGGGCATTAGCGCAACGAGGGGGATAGGGCCTTCCACACAAACAAGAGGAACTCCGGCACTCTACCTCAATAATTGTCAAACAATTGTTCTGATTCAAAAAAGGGTTCTTTATTTTACATGAAAGTCTATACACATAGGATGTCCAAAACAAAAAACGTTTCGACCAATCTGGTCTTCATCAATGGACCATCTGTGTGTAGCAGGTAAAGGTGAGTTAGCAATCAGAGATGCGATGCAGCGAGTCCCAAAGGGAGCAATATCCAATAGTATGCTATATTAAACAGTGGACGATATGCAAGTCTCATTTGGGGAGTGGTGTTGATGATGATATCTCCTCATAAGTATATATCTCCCAGTGTATGTGTTATCCGTTACTTTGGAATGGTCCTCATGTAAGAAGAGGGGGAGGGTATGAATCCTGGATATTAGGTAGTAGTTACTATGCAGACGAGCGGTAAGGCTTGTGTATATGTAGACCTTAAATTGTGAGGCGGGGTACTGTTATGCCTCAGACAGGTGGTCCAGAGATTATCAAATGTTCATATCATATCGATGGGGGCCAAATGTGCAGGGATACATGGCAAGGTATACTCCCAAGGGAAATCAAGACCTGCGTGGATGAAGAGGACGGACCGGCTTCCTGGGTCTGGCAGACAAAGGCAGACACAGGGTCTGGGGGAATCGCAGAGAGGAGATGTTATGGGTGCAGGCAACCTGGGCACCTGCAATCCAGTTGTCCCGCAAGGACTCGGAGGGACCCCCACCCACCTCCCCCACGCATCTTGTCCGGTGAATTCCACCCTGCCTGAGGAAGAGTTACCACCACCTCCACCGGAGTGTACCGCTGACCCCTGCACCATAGATGCCCCTGTTGGAGTGTATGGACTTCGGCCTTTGTCACCAGGTTCTCCTACTGTCTTCTCCAGAATGCACATTAGAAGGAGTATGACGCAGAGGAGATTTTATCTATGTGGGCAGCCTGGGCATTTGCAAAACACTTGCCCTGTTGGTCGACTGAGGAATGACTTTGCACCAAATCGACCTGTTGGTTCTCTACACCTGAATACAAGGTGGGAAGAGTTCTCACCCCTTCAAGTTGACTTGCCTAATGACTCTCAGACACTCATGGTCAGCCACTAGGGGTTTATGGGGTGTGAGCCACAGCCCCGAGTTCCTCTCACCATCAAAGTAAGCACTTACAAGAGGTTGTGTTGGATGGAAAGAGAGTCATTGGATTTTGTGACTCTGGGGCATTTCTCACAATAGCTAATCCCCGAGTGGTTCGGCCAGAGGCAATACATTATGGACCAGGGATTGTTATTGAATTGATTGGAGGACAAAGGAGGAATATCCCAAAGGTGACTGTAGATCTGGACTTTGTCTTTTGGGATCAAGCAATGTGTGGTTGGAGTGATGAGCGGCCTGCCTGCAGATATTCTTCTTGTAAATGATGTGGGAGATCTACAATGCCGATTTGTGGGTGTAGTAAACAGTTTGAGTGAAGGAGGACACAAAGGGAAGCTTGTCATTTCAACCCAACCACTGTACTAAGGGACTATCTACAGCTTCTTCATCCAATACAAGCGTGGAAGCCAACACCAGAATGCTGATGGACTGTACCGACAAGAAGAACCATAGACTTTCCCCAGCTGAGCAACATGGACTTAAGTGAAATGGCCAGAGGTCTGTGTAGACCTCATGGCATACTCACTTATTCAGAAGGATGGAGAGGTTGTGATGATGGAATATTGTGGATTGTGTAACATTTTGTGTGGGTTTATGGTTGGGCGTGGTTCACTGTCCATTTTGTGTTTTTTCTGTGTACATTTCTATTGTTTGTAAGTAATCACCCCCTATAGTGCAAGGTTATAGGCTATTAAGGCACTTCCCTCCCTTGGTGTCAGGGGAGAGGGCGTGTGATTCACCTAACTTCTTTGCTTACCTGAGGGGATGAGTCAGTCTATGTGGAACTTGAAGAGGGAAGGAAGAAGATTGAACCTCTGAGGGAAGCTGTTGCTTCTCAGAGAGACAAGGACATTTATTTATTGCTTTCTGGACTATATTCGTGTTTCTTTACTAATTTTACACTCTGTTTTGTGGATTGTTATGGATCGTCTTGATTTACTTGGAATAAATGCTCTTTGGATTGCACAGTCATCTCTCGCTCTATTGATTGTGTGATATGGGAGAAGGACCCCGTCACAAGGGGATACATTTTTACATTGACAACATACCAGGTACCATTCCACCACCACTCACAAGTCCTGAACCCACCCAGCAACTTCCAGGAGGTAGGTCACCGGTCCTTTTGGTGACCAGATCTGGGCCAGCTCTATCCCAGACCTTTCCTCCAATCTTCCTCTCTTGAGGAGGGTGGTGTAAGGTAGGCCCCATAAACAGGCGTACCCTCTTCTGAGTGTTGGAGGGCAGGCCCCATAAACAGGCTTGCCCCCTTAGTGGTGTAGAGCTATGCCCCCAACAGGCAGGCTCTGGGGTTGGTATCAATGAGGTAACTATTTACAATGCGAGAGTTCGTGGTTATAGCCAGTTCATAACCTGTGGTCCATTTTTCAAGTGCGTTTAACCAGGTGCAACACATTTTAGCAGCAAAGTTCTCACAACAGTCCTTGCGGGCACATTTCACTTTAACGTTACTTAACTGTAAACAGGTTAAACATTTTTAAACTAAGCAGATTCTCTATAAAGACATCTTAGACTAAACTGTACTTTCTCTATACCGTAATGGGGGCTGATCAAAGTTTCTGCGGGTTGATATATGCCGTACTATGCTGTCATCTGTCTGAGGTTGTGTCCTCTCACCCGGTGTATGTGTCTCAATGTGAATGATGGGTTTACTGGGTGCTGATGGTCTTCTGATTCAGCTTCACTTGGCTCTTCAAGGTTCTGAATAGGTTCTTCTTGTCTTCTGACTTCTTCTCTGGGTTGAGGGAAGGTGATTACTGGAATTACTATGGCTCCATTGTACTGAGGCCAACTTGCAGGAAAATCTCCAAGCATAGTATGGATCATATTCTCTCTTGGTTCTTCGATTGGCGAAGGGTTGGGGACTTTTTCTTCAGGGATTCTAAGCTGTTCAGGGCATCTCTTAAGGTGGTCTCTGGAAACCACAGCTGTTGTCTTTCCTCCATCTTTTCTGATGAGGCATGTCTTCATACGACTAGGTGTTAACAGTAACATGGTGTAGGGTTCTGCTTCCCAGTGGTTATCGAGTTTGTGTTTTCTTCTCTTTCTGTTGAGAACCACTTCTCCAGGTATTAAAGGGACAGCAGGTGCATTTTGATTGTAGGCTTTTTCTTGCCTCTCCCGCTGCTGGGTCAAGCTTTGCTCCACACACTCTTGTACTTTTTTGTATTGGGCCTGGCGGGTGGAATCCCAATCGGCACCTTGTAGAGGGTCTTCGTGGGTTTCCATTCCCATTTCCAGATCCACTGGCAGTCTTCCAGGTCTGGCCCTCTTCAGATATGTCGGTGTGCAGTTCGTGGAACTCACGGGGACGTTGTTATACATGTCCACCAGGTCAGGCAGCTTCTCTAGCCACAGGCATCTTACTTCCAGTGGTAGAGTTTTCAGGAGGTTAAGAATAATGTGATTCATCTTTTCGCACATGCCATTGGTCTGAGGATGGTAAGGTGTGGTACGGATCTTCTTGCAGCCATAAAGGTCATGGAGTTTTGTTAACACCTGAGCTTCAAAGGCTGAGCCTTGGTCAGTGAGCACTTGGTCTGGATAGCCATGTGGTCTACAGAAATGGGCTTGAAAAGCTCTGGCTGCAGTCTGGCCTGTCAAGTCCTTGACTGGTACTACTACTAGGAACCTGGAGTAATGGTCAACCATGGTGAGGGCATAGTTGTAGCCTTGTCTGCTGGGCGCCAACTTTAAATGGTCCAGGGCCACTATTTCCAGGGGTCGTTTGGTTTGGATTGGCTGGAGCGGTACTCTCTGGCTGTGATGGTCTTTTCTCCTGAGATTGCATGGACCGCAATTTCTACACCACTTCTCCAGGGCAGATCTCATGCCAACCCAGTAGAATCTTTAAGTAGTGCCTCCAGTTTCTTCCAACCAAAGTAGCCTGCACCATTGATAGGCTTGCAGCACCATCCCTGTATCCTTCTGTGGTACAATCACTTGCCACAACTTCTCATGCATCTTTGGGTCAATGATGCTCCTGTAGAGTTTTTCTTGGTAGAGGAATAATCGACCCCTCTCTCTCCATAGGTACTGTGCTTCATGTGGGGCTTCTGAATCGAGGCTGGCGCCAGGTTGAGTGATCAGCTTCTTCACTAAGCCAACCGCCGGATCATTCTCCGGAGTCTCCTTCCAGTTGTAGTGAGGTAGCGGATTCAGGGTTACTTCTTGGTGGCTGGTGCGTGACTGCTGACACTGGCTCCATGGCGATGGAACGCTGGCAGCTCGATCTCTTCAAGGTCATCTACATTTTCACCTTCGTCTGCTAGGTGAGGCATCCTTAACAGAGCATCTGCGTTGCCATTCTTGCGACCAGCTCGATACTTGACAGTAAAATCATATTTTGCCAGTCGGGCTACCCAACATTGCTCCATGGCACCCAATTTAGCAGTGTCCAAGTGGGTCAGGGGGTTGTTGTCTGTGAAGACGGTGAATTTGGTGGCTGCCAGGTAGTGCTTGAATCGCTCTGTGATAACCCAGACCATGGCCAGGAACTCCCAACTTGAATGAGCTATAGTTTTCTGGGTTTCTTTCAGTAGGCCTGAGCTTCCTGCTGGCGTAAGCGATCACACGTTCCTTGCCTTTCTGTACCTGTGAAAGCACTGCTCCCAGACCCACATTACTGGCATCTGTGTACAGCACAAAGGGTAGACTGTAATCTGGGTAGGCTAGAATCTATTCACCCGTCAAGGCCCCTTTTTCATTTGTCTGAAGGAGTGTTTTTCTTCTCTCCAGTGAAATGGTGGGCCGGAGGTCTTACCCTTCTTTGTTTGGCCTACCAGGAGCTCTTGCAAAGGCGCCGCCATCTTTGTATAGCCCTTGATGAACCTTCTGTAGTAGCCTACCAAGCCAAAGAACTGACTTACCTCCCGGACGGTAGTGGGTGTGGGCCATCCCTGAATGACTGTGACCTTCTCTGGGTCTGGTGCTACTCCCTCTGCACTGCCCACGTGACCTAAGTATTGGACCTTCGGCTTCAGTAAATGGCACTTAGATGGTTTCAGCTTCATCCCATATCGAGTTAGTGCTTCAAAGACTTCAGCCAGGTGTTTCAGATGGTCCTCATAGGTCTTGGAGTACACAATGACATCATCCAGGTAGAGAAGGACGGTCTCAATCAGCCTCTAGAAGGTCCCAGAGGCATTGCAAAGTCCAAATGGCATGCTGTTGAACTCAAAGGCCCATGGGGGTGGTGAAGGCCGTCTTCTCCCGAACTGTTCGTTGCTCCTCCCACAGTGGGACCTCACATGGACACTGTACGGTGCCGACTGCCTATTGTGTGTCGGATGGCTCCTAACTTCCCCCTGATGGAAGCCCTGCCTTCTGGGTTCCTGACTAGTGGCATGAGGTCCCATACCTCGTGATGGCTACCCCAGCTCCTACCCTAGCCCGGTACCAGTGGCAGAACCCTTGTGTTATGTGTTGGTGTTGGTTGTGGTTATTACTGGGGATGACCTCCTCCGCATCCAAGATGAATACTGCACCTTAAGTGAGGTGCAGTACCCTATGGCGCCTGAAGCCGCAGGGGCGCCACAGATAGGTAATAGATAGATAAATGGATAATATAATAGATAAAAGATGGATAGATAAATCGATAATAGCTAATAGATGGATAATAGATCATAGATGATAGATGGATAATGGATCATAGATGATAGATAATAGATTAATAGATAGATCTGTTCAGTAACTGACAACTGCTCCCAAGATGGCCGCAACTCTACTTCCTGTGATAATAGCTTGTAGCCCCGCCTCCATCTGAGCTACCTATTGCAGTCCTTCATCTATGCTGAAAAGCAGTGGTCTCTTGGGTTGAACAATGACATTTGTCCCTTTTATAAAGTATCATCACATCATTACAGACAGCAAGCAGGTGGTAAAGTTACATACAATAAATACAATGTTCACATTTATGTGACACAAATATATACATCTAAACCATGGTCCACGCTGCCCGCAAACAGGCCAGAAAGGGGAGAACGTCAGAAGCGACTTCCCTGGGTGATTCCAGCAATACTACAAGTAGGAGTCACCTCAAAACAAGAAGGGCTAGGAAGGCGAGTCAGCAGTCACCCCTACATTAGCCAAAGGGATACCTGGTTCCTCCTGGTTCATCATAGCATTGCCCGGGTTAACTCACCTCTGCCACCTGAAAGTGAGTAAAAACCCTAAAAACCCATTGCTGCTTGTGTGTGAGTTCTTCTGCGACCTGTGGTACTACACACTTACACTGGGCCCTGGGGCCCGCCTCACTCTCAGGAGGCCACAACAACTGACTGCATCTACCATCAGCCCCAGGTGTTCCCTAAACTGCAGTGGAGGTCGCCCTGACCGCAATACCGAGAGTGGCGTCACAAATCCAATTGAAGTTAACCTACCTGTGACCAGAAGATTTCCAAGCCCGTGGAGACCCTGCGGTGACCTGCACCTGAAGGTAATGCGGGGGTCCACATTAAGAAGACGAAAGAAACAAATCCACCACTCCTGTGACCTCTCCCCATCCCTTTCTCTCATCAAACACGTCCACCTGCTCATGATACAGCACTACTACAGCAACCAAAATAATAGTAAAGTATTAGAAAAGCCGCAAACAGTTACCAAAGATTGGTGACTTGTAAACTGTTTCAAATCGTCTGATGTGACACTTGGCTGCCTTTTCATTTTCCTTAAATCTGCCAGGAGTTGTGTGGAATTCATCATCCAGTTTCGAAGAGCATTTTTTACATTGAAGCGGTAATCCGTGTGTGATGTGCCAAAGGATGTCTATTTCTATCCCTTTTTGGGACTCTTGTTCTCTATCTTTGTTGCAGCCTGCTGATTACACTCTGACTTTCTAAGCTCATGTGGCCACTTCCGTTTGAGAACATCCTGCTTGAAGCCTCACAATGGCGAGGTACTGTTGATAAATTATTAGGTGTCATTTTGGTCTCCTAATGTCAAAATGTTAATAGAGTTGTGACGCCCTGGCCTATCGGGTCATCACAGGTTATTGTGCAATCTGCCCTTCTGCACAGTATCCACCCTCGTTGGTTACGGATCCTGGTCCTTTGGTGTTGCTAACAGCTTAGCCAATCAAAATCCTAAGAACACTGCTCACTTTAACCCCTTCACGACCATGGACGGAAAGATCCGTCCTTGTGCCCTGGGCCTTAACGACCAAGGACGGATCTTTCCGTCATGGCGGAATCGCGGCACCGGAGCCTCCGGTGACTGCGATCGGTTAACATAAACCGCAGATTCGGGGAGGAGGGGGACCTGTACCTGACCTCAGGAGGGGTGGTGCCTCCTCCCTGGACCTACGGAAGCTGTGATTGGCTGACGAACGCCGCTCAACCAATCACAGCCACTGTAATGTTCCAGCCACTTAAAGTGACTGAAACATTGAAATCCAGCCCTGGCCAGTGCAGCTATAGCACTGGCCATTGGCTGGAGCTGGGTGACCTCACTGGATCACCCTCCCTCAGCTCCAATAACTCTGATTGGAGAGATCGGCCTTGTGACCGATTTCTCCAATCACAGTGTACCTGTTGCCGGTGACCGCCCCCGTCATCGTCCCTGCAGCACGCCAGGACAGTGAGTGTACACAGTGCAATGGCAGGGCGACAAGCTCCGGTCCCATGCTGTTATGAGACCGGAGCATGGGACCCGGAAGTTGCCGCGCTGCTATTGCACTGTATGAAACCGGCCTCCCGATCCGCCGCTGCCCTCCGCCGCGATCTGCCACCCGCATCCCCACCCTTCGTATCTGCTGCCCGCACCCTCACCCCCACACCTCCCGATCCGCCGCTGCCCTCCGCCGCGATCTGCCACCCGCACCCCCACCCTTCGTATCTGCTGCCCGCACACTCACCCCCACGCCTCCCGATCCTCCGCCGCGATCTGCCACCCGCACCCCCACCCCTCGTATCTGCTGCCCGCACCCTCACCCCTACACCTCCCGATCCCTCCATCTGCCACAGTGCCACCGGTCCCCCCGATCTGCTGCCCGGCCCCTTTCCCTCGTGATCGGCTGCTCGTCCCCTCACCGCCGTGATGTGCGCTCCCTCCCCTGTCACCGCCGTGATGTGCGCTCCCTCCCCTGTCACCGCCGTGATGTGCGCTCCCTCCCCTGTCACCGCCGTGATGTGCGCTCCCTCCCCTGTCACCGCCGTGATGTGCGCTCCCTCCCCTGTCACCGCCGTGATGTGCGCTCCCTCCCCTGTCACCGCCGTGATGTGCGCTCCCTCCCCTGTCACCGCCGTGATGTGCGCTCCTTCCTCTGTCACCGCCGTGATGTGCGCTCCCTCCCCTGTCACCGCCGTGATGTGCGCTCCCTCCCCTGTCAGATGATAATTATCCCATTCAGTTATATGTAGTTTTTTTCTGAATGTGAACACAGCTCCGCCCCTTTCGGCCATGTTTTTTCCATCTCCTATATAAGAAAGTCCTTAGTTACCCCTCTCCACCCACAGCAGTTTTTAATTGCAATGAGATGACACACAGTTAGGGTCACAGAGCTAGGGACCCCAATATAGAGATATACCTTGACGAGGTCTTGGGGCTCAGTTACATTGATCAATGCGATTGCTAAATATCTCCTTTTTCCTAATATTCATGGCAGGTATGCATTTCATTATTCACATGTTCAAATTAGCAAGTAGCATTTTTCATTGTATATTCCAATATTTTTCCATATGCTTGAGGCATTATACCATTATCGAAGTTTGATGTGCAGCCTTATCCTCCTATATTTTTCAAATCTGACATGTCCATTTGTAACGGGGAGCCAGGGGCGCCTCCGGGCTTGTAGTCGTGGCCCTTGCTGACAGGCTTACCTCTGGTTCCACCGTCACTTTGGGGACAGATGTCGTGGTGGGGCAGAGTGTGGTGGTGCAGGTGTTGTCCGGCGCACAAACACTCTTCAGGCATGGTTCGATGCAAATAACAAACATGTTTTATTCTTCGCAAGTCTCCACACGTAGCAGTAACAAAACACATTGCTGTGGCGTTTTCTTTAGCTGAGGGAAAGCCTACCCTAGCGTCCCCTCAAGTGGGTGACTTGCCTGACTACTCCTCTTCGCCCGGCTCCCACTTCTGGCTACCCACAGCCCGGACCCACACCGGACTGCTTCACCCTACGAGGTTCTGCCCGCTCCTGTTCTCTCCGGCTTCCCTGAGCTTCAGCTGCCACACTCTGCCCCTGGCTGTTCCTTCTTTCCTGTCCCAGAGACAACTGCCCGTGTCACACACCTTCTTCCCTCCTAAACTGCCGGCTCCTCCTTCCCAATGTGGTAACAGCCGTCCCACCCGGCCACTAGGGGGTACCCTAACTCAACATACATACATACAATATAAAACATTTTTATTAATAACGTTTCCGGGTTAACTAGGCTTCTTTGTGAGGGGTCTGCCCACCCCTTACACATTTATGTTGTAATAACTTTGGAATGTTTCTTCTGATCCCAGTGATTCTAATCTTATTTCTTTCTGTAACACTGTGTACTTTTATTGGTAGATCTAGGTTGATTGTTTTGCATTTAATATTAAAATATCTAATCTTTGACAAATTTAGAATCAGTAATCTTTAAAACTATAACATTCATGTAGTTTTTTAACCCTTTAGGTGCTTCATAGGAACAAACACCAAGTGGAATAAGAAAATGAAAAAAATCTTTTTTTTTTTCCTTACTAAAATATTGATTTTATTTTTCATATTTAAAAAAGGGTAAATTGAAAAATGGACTACATATATTATTCTGAAAGTCTCCTGAATCCAACAATACCCTATCCATTATTGTAGACTAATTGAGCACATGGCACGGTTTAAAAAGAATAGTCATTTGAAAATCAGATTTGCTGGATTAGTCTGCAGATCCCCTAACATGTTAGAAAGGCAGAAAACTAGAACAGTAGAAAACTCCGTAAAGTGGAACTTCTGTAGAGACTACTTTTGACCCCATTTGCATTTCCTGAAAACTTTCACATATTGAATGTTGCAGAGTAGAAATTACAAACATGATATTTCAATTTCCAATATGTAGGGTCCAGGTTGAACTTCTGGAGACAAGCACACCATAAATTTAAGAGGGCTTCCCACTACAGCAATGCTAACCATGTGGATGCTAACTGTATTTTGGGCACACTGCAAGACTAAAAAGGTAGAATTGGTATATCCATCTAGGGAAGCCATGTTACTTTTCAAGAGACATTTAGTTTCCACTAATGTGGAAACCTATTTTTCCATAATGGAACCGAGGGGGCATAGTTTTTGGTGGATGAGTAGAAGTTTTTGTTGGTATAATTTTGGGCTACATAACACATTTTTGGATGCTTTTATTCCAATATTTGGGAGGCAAAATTAAGTCAGCATAACATTGTGATCTACTGGCTTGTGGTTTAAGGTCTACTATTACTCTGTGAGCTGTTTCTTACCAAATTGAGATTTCTATAAAGATCTTGTGTACAAATGTTGTAAAATTATAATTTAAGGCTGCTTTATTCAACAATCATTTGTTTTTATTCTTGGTAGATGATTGTACCAGGAGATCAGAGGGACAACAAACTTCTTCATTTTTTAAATCTGAAGACTTTAATATCACACAAGATGCAATCAAAGTAAAACCTATTTTTTCAGATATTCCTTCATCCGTTCCCATTAAAGATCTATCATCTGATCCTTGCAAACAGGTCCTATCTTCTGATTCATCACAGACTATTAAGAAAAATCAAAATCAAAGTACTCTTAAAGCAATGAAGCCACTTTCAAGTACCAAACCTGGAAAAAGCTTTTACCTCATAAAGTCTCAAAAAAATCCCACAAAGGAGGAAAAATGTTCTTGTTCAAAATGTGGGAAATATTTTAACAAAATAAGTCTTGCTAAACAGAAGACTAATCCCACACAGGAAAATACATATTCATGTCCAGAATGTGACAAAACGTTTGCAAATCAATCAAATCCTGATGCACAGCAGAGATCTCATACAGAACAGAAGAAATATTCGTGTTCAGATTGTGTGAAATGTTTTAAGTGGAAATCCCATCTTGTAAGACATCAGAGAATTCACACAGGGGAGAAGCCATATTCATGTACAGGTTGTGGGAAATGTTTTAAGCACAAAAGTAGTCTTGTTTTACACCAGAGAACTCACACAGGGGAGACTCCATATTCATGTTCAGATTGTGAAAAATGTTTTAATAAGAAAATAAATCTTGTTAAGCACCAGAGAATTCACACTGAGGAGAAGCCGTATGCATGTTCACAATGTGGGAAATGTTTTGGCCACAAAAAAAATCTTGTTCACCACCAGAGAATTCACACAGGGGAGAAGCCATATTCATGTTTGGAATGTGGGAAATGTTTTGGCCACAAAACAAATCTTGTTCACCACCAGAGAATTCACACAGGGGAGACTCCATATTCATGTTCAGATTGTGGAAAATGTTTTAACCAGAAAATAACTCTTGTTACACACCAGAGAATTCACACTGGGGAGAAGCCGTATGCATGTTCAGAATGTGGGAAATGTTTTAAACAGAAATCACATCTTATTAGACACCAAAGAATTCACACTGGGGAGAATGTGGGAGATGTTTTACAGACACATTGAATCTTGTTACACGTACGATATATGTCTTGTTACACAGACAAGATATAGGGAAAAAGCTATAATCTGAAGGAATAAACAAATATCTATCTTATAAATATTAGAACAATAAACCTGTTCAAATTGCAAATGAATATTTAAATATACAAACCTTTCCTTTTACAGGTAGGAACATCTGCTGTGATACAATTTTTTTTTTTTATAACTTTCGATGAGTAAACCCAAATGCAGCATAATCATAACATATCATGGGTATTGCCAATCTAATCCTACACTTAGGACACTCAGAGAACCTTTTATAATCCATATTTGTCAATTTATCTTTGGTGTCAAATGAATGCAGCGTATAATAAACATTTTCAAAATGTTTTACTCTGTTCAAGTAGATTAGAATATTGTTATTCATTTATTGGTCTTACTGCATTCTCTTATTTTCTTCTTGCTGGAGCAAAGGTCTGCTCATCCTAGTCCTTCATTATGGCATTGGATAGCCAGGATAACATCTTATTGCTACAAATTGTTAGCAACAAACATGGATATATCTCCCTTTTTCCATAAAGGGGTTGTCACATAAATAGAGTATATTTTAATCAATAGATCTTGAAATTAAAATAGGTTGCACAATTAGATGGGTTTTAAAATAATGTTCCGGTGATGAGAGAATCTTCTATTTGTGCCCTTGCTATGTACTGTGTAATGAATGTTAACAAACAAAGAATCCAGCTCTCAAATTTGCGTGGGTGAGTATATAATTGTAATGTGGCAAAAAAATGGTATACAAATACGTGACGTTTCGGTTTAAAAAAAACCCTTCCTCAAATATACACTGTCAGGAATGTCATGTAGGAAAGTGGTTACTGCAGGTCTGTGTGAGTGACCCAGGGCATGATGTACAGTACGATCCGGATGCCACACTGGGTGCAGGAGGAGAGAGAGCTATGGAAAAGCTAATGAGAGGACCAGCACCATTACCGATCACATCTCTTTTCCACAGCGCTCTCTCCTCCTGCACCCAGTGTGGCACCCGGATTCTACTGCCCATCCTGCCCTGGGTGATTTGCACAGACCTGCAGTAACCACTTTCCTACGGGACATTCCTGGTAGTGTACATTTGAGGAAGGTTTTTTTAAACCAAAACGTTATGTATTTGTACTCAGTTTTTTGCCACATTAAGGTTTTATACTCACTCATGCAAATCCGAGTGCCGGATTCTTTGTTAGTATTACGGAGTTGGATCCTATCCGGGCACCTCACCACACCAGGAGTGCCGTGTTGTGTAATGGATGTGTCTGAATGTACAGGAACATGGTCTAAGCATAATATATCTCATGGGCAGAGGAGTAAAAAGAGCGTATACAGATAAGTCAGCATGGAATCACAGCTGTTGCTTTCTCTGAGGCAAAACATTGTTTAACAATAGGCAGAGAAATGTTTTACCTCACAGAAGGGATGACAGCTGATTCTATGCTGTACTGTTTGTATACTCTTGTTTCCTCTCCTGCCCATGAGATGTGATATGATCAGACCATGCTCCTGCACAGTCAGACATAGCCATAACAAACAGCCCTCTGAGGAAGCCAACATGAAATGCTCATTTAGGCCCCTGACATAACCGCACTGAGCACTTTAATGGTTAAGATTTTGACACTTTTTATATATGATCTTTCTGCTGACATTCCTGATATCCACAGACATTATATTGTCTTTCCTTTACTTATATTCACTTCTATAACATTTCTTAATAATAAGTTTTATTTCTATAGTGCCAACATATTCCGCAGCGCTTTACAATTCAGGGGGGACATGTACAGACAATATGAGACCATACAAAATAACAAAGTTAAGATACCAGGAGGAGTGATGACCCTGCTCGTAATGTTTATGGTCTCGATTCACAAATGTTGGATCAGCGCTTGTATCTGTACTTGGCCATCTTCTAGTGGTTATACCACATCATTACTGAGAGATTTCTGATTTGGATTCTGTCTGTGAACATTATTATTGCCAGCCATCTGTATTTACATGTGTGATCATATATAATTTTGTGCTGCCCTATTATTTTTATTTCTCAGGTTTCCTCTGTGTAGTCACATTTTTTGTACCATCAGCATCGACCTATTACTTTTTTATTTTGTATACCCAATGTATTGTTCCATATTTTATGATTTTTTTTTTTTTTTTAAATAAAATTCTACTTTTACTAAAATAAGTTTTCGTATTTTGTATATTTATCCTGCGGTTTCCATACTCCATATTTGTATTTTTTGTATTTTTCTATCCCTCGTTGTATCAGGAGTTTCCCTAATTCTTCTGGACTATGATCCTTATGATTCAGTGGGGGATTTTTTTTCTATTTTTTTTTTCAAAAACAACAGACAAGATTATCTTCACACAGGGACTTTTTTTTAACACATATAATTATGGAACTTATTTTTTCCCCAAGATCTATTGAGTAAAATGCACTTTGTTCCTGAGACAACCCCTGTAAGGTCGGATATAGCAATTGTTGCCATGAAATAGATGAGGGAATTAGGAATTGCCAATCCTCCCTCTTTTGGAGATAAAGCCGCTTCAGTGTCGGCTGTTCTGTTTCTTCAAACAATGTTTATGAACAAATGTTCTGTGATTTTTTTTTGATTTTTTTTTATTTTTTTTTTAATACTTTTTTGAGATCCAAATTCAGCTAATTGAGAGTACACACAAAATGGTGGTAAGTGTATTTTTAAATTATTACAATAAAAATATACAATGTTAAAAAGGAATTACAAATGTTAAGTGATTTTTTTTTTTTTCTTTTTCTTTTTTTAAAACACTTTTTTAAAATCCAAATTGCGCAGTTTGAGAGCAGATACAAAATGGTGGGAAGAAATATTTTTAAATTATATTTTTATTACAAATTTTAAATCAAAATTACAATAAAATATCCTCATACCTCTCCCTTCCCCCTGTGATGCCCTGGACTAGCCAGTTAGTCACAGATAGGCCCCGCACAACACCTGTCCGCCTAAAAAGGTAACAGCAACCAACCACATTAAAACCTAGTCACCTCCCTCAGGGCTTAATGGTCACACCAGGGGGCGGAGCCAGGTGGTTGGCCACACCCACCGAGGAGTCCAGAGGGCCTGAGGTAGGAAAAGCAGAGAGTTCAGGGAGAGTTGAGTTCAAGTTGAGTTTGAGAGTGGAATGACAGACTGACAGGTGTGAGGGTCGTAGCCCGCACACCTTGGCTAGGAGGCAGGCGGTGGCTTGGCCTGCAGGAGCCGGGAAGATAGCCAGGTGGAACCGTAAGGGACTGGGACAGGGTAGTGGCCCGCCGGTACCGAACCGGGGAACCGACTGGAAACTGGAGCGCCAGGGGGTTGCTCAGACCCAGAACAAGGCCCAGAAGCCACTGGACCACGTCAAATTTACTGATTGAGGTCTGGACTTTAGGTCCTTTCCCATCCCAAGTCCCGACTGAAGACAACAGCCCACCGAGGGGGATAAAAAGCCACCGCACAGGCAGAGAGAACCCACGGGCCAGCGTCTGCGGGCAAACGGACTCCATCGACACATACACAGCCGGGGAGCAGACTCCTGTTGCTGAGGCACAGGTAGTCTACACAAACATAGCAAGGTGCAGGAGAAAGGCCAAGTCCACCAACCCGGGTGGGGGACCAGACGCAGCCGGCTGCGGGCACCGACCACCATCAACTTTGTTTACCAGAGACTTGTGTGTGTCAATAATCGTTAGTACAACAGTGCCATCCGCCGCGCACCACCCTGCACTGCCCAGCCACAACTCTCCCCAAACGGGTCCCGGGGCCACCATCCCTGCCCACGGAGGGGTTAACATCTTGCTGCACGACCATCTCCCCCGGGTGCCCCTGTAACTGCAGCAGTGGTGTCTACACCTTCACCATGTCCCGTGGGTGGCGTCACGAACTCAAACACTGCTCCAGCTGTACACCTACCAAACCACCCCTATCGAGATCGTCAGCAACCCCTTGCAGAGCGACGTGACCCCCGGGTCCGGAGGCGCTCGAGCCACCCACCAAACGACCCCGGATTCGAGCTGCTCGGCTGCGGCCGAGCGCAGGGCAGTACACCCCTATCCAGAATGCTGGGGTAGATTATCCACACAGGCACACTCCTGTACAGAAATATTAAGGATCCAGCAACATCACACTTTATTCAGAAGAATAGCGCTACCTCCATAGTTCCCTATACAATGAAATAATGATCAGACAAGATCCTCATCTTTAGGCAGTTTCTATTTTCAAACGCTCTTTAGATCAACAAGATCAGTGACTCCAAAGAACTAGTCTCATAATAACAATTTTGGAAAAGTATCCAGTCACTGTCCCTGTGATGCACCCACTGTGTGGGGGATTACTCGTCACCAGGCCGGTGCAAGGGGTTGGGATATCACAGCTGGCCAGGCCCGGTTCCGTGACCCCGGTGATGTCAAGTGGCGGGGGATGATGATGTGGTTTGCGGCTGAGATAGGAGCCACTGCTGCAAGAGGTTTCCTCTGAGGGCAGATTGTAATGCAGCTAGGTTGGTACAGCACTCCAAAGCCAGAGCTCAGGCCCACAGGGAGATTGGGAGTAGTAGAAGTCCACTCTAATAATGGGGCGCGGGAAGGATTGGACGACATAGCGGTTGCAGTTAAAGTTCTTTACTCACTGAGATGTCACCGCCTTTGGACTGCCAGACTCCGCTGTGATGGGCTCCAGTCGATCACAGATAGTTCGGAGGCCAGAACCGGTGTTTCTTCCTGTGAGTCCTTCCTCTGTGCGCTGTGTTGTGTGAGTATGCCGCCCCTGCAGCGGATCAAACCGCTCGGATCTGGGGGTGGTGATTATTTGTGGCTCGAGGGTCTCCGGACCCGGGGGCTAGGGGCCACACTCAAATGGAAAAGGGGCTATTTACAGGAGAATTTGTATAGTTTGTGACGCCACCCGTGGTGTACGGTAATTGGGAGTACCGCCGCTGCTGTTGGGAGTACCCAGAGTGATGGAGTGGGGTAGCAAGATGATGATATCCTCCACGGGTAGGGGTAGGCCCCAGGACTCTGGATAGTGATGCGGGGGTGCAGTGCAGGGGTCAGTCAAGTACTCACTCAGCAATGAAGAAGACGCTGACCACAGGGTAAACCAAGTCTCTGACTGCCGCTGTCTCCTGAGGGGACCTCGCTCGGGTCCCGTCCTCTGCAGCACTGCCTGGTGGTCCGTAACCTGCCTCCTGGCACCAACTTAGATTGTCCGTTGTGGCCCGGTAGCTTGGAGCTTTCCGGGTCCCGCTCCCCACTGTGACTAAGTGAAGGAGCCTGCTCTCAGGAGCTCACTCTTGGGATTTAAGTGGGACGCTTGCTAGGAAAGCCCTATACCCCTCGTTGTGCTAGTGCCCCCGATCTATCAGCTTCGTGGGAACAGTCCATCAAGGCCCTGTCCTCCGCAGGTTAATTGTCGGGTCGCCTGAAGCTTCTCCCCGACCTAGGGTCCGTGTACCCCGACGTGCCTTCGTTCCTGGATCGGTGATAGGACCAGGCTGCTGACTGTCCTCTTTGATGGGTTCCAGGCACCTAGGCTCAATCCCCTGCGACCGGGGGTCCGACTCCTCTATGTCCAGACCACCGTCTGCGACCTAGGTTGCCTCTCCCCTGGGAGCTACAACTCCCAGCTTCCTCAGAGCTCCTCACAGCTTGAGGGTTACTACTCAACTGAACTCGACACTTTCCACCTCCCTGCCTGACCCCTAGGTGGGCGGCCCTATTCTTGCTTAAGCAGCCCACTGGTGTGCCTGACAGGTGTGGTGCAAAGTGTATCTAGGATTTGTGAATGCTGGTGGAGGCAGTACTGCAGGTTAGGTTCCCAGAACCATGGGGGTTTGAGCCCTGTACGGGAAGGGCAGATTGTGCAGAACCCTGTGACGACCCGAATAGTCCACGGCATCACATGAGTCCCTGCGGCTTAAATCTACGCAGGGACCCGAGTCCTTGAATGGACCCCGTTCCTTTCCCGTATGGCAGGCAGCGCGAGTCTGTTACTGGTGCCGCTCTTCTGTTACGACTCCTGGCTCTATATGCTGCTGTGCTCTGGGCACTTTGTGTGGGCCAGAAGACTTGCAATCCTCTGTCCAGCGGATTCTGCTGGTGGGATGTGCAGTGCCCACCAGCCTAGGGCTCTGCACCCTGTTCTGTGCGCTCGGTCCTGAGGGAGCTATGACGCAGCTCTCCCCTCAGCGACCATGTTCTCCCACGTCTCACTTGTTCCTGTCTCGCTGACTGATTGTCACTGACTGAGTGTCAGCATCTGTCTTAGGGTGTGTCTGTTGCCTTTTTCCCCTTTCTGTACTTATGCCTGGTCCTGGGACAAATTCCTCCAGGCTCCCATCCCCAGGACCCTTCTCCTGCAGCTGTGCTTCTTTCTCCCTCCACAGACTGTCTGCTGAGAAACTGCTGACTCACTACTTCTCTTTCTCTCTGTGCTACTCGCTCCACCTACTTAATTATCTAACTCCCCTCCAAGATGGCTGTGTGTTGTGGATTGTGATGGTTACGGGCAATTACCTCTTCCTTACCCGGGATGAATACAGTACCCTGTGGCGACTGAAGCCTCAGGGGCGCCACACATGGATTTTTTTGTTTTGATTATTTTTCTAATTGGCTCTACTGTTTCTTTTAGAATAAATCCCTTTCTCATCCAGTCCTGTAGTAATGACTTTGTTAATCACGTTTTGTAGGAGGTTTTGTCTGAATTCATCTAAATGTGATCAATCTGTAATGCCGGCGTCCCAATAGGGGTACCAACTTGCCACCGGGTTGCGTCCTACCCGGAGCTCCACAGTTGCCCATGTGCTCATCTGCCTCTCTCTTCCCAGAGCCAAACTCCCCGGGAAAGCGCTTAGTACGCGCACCAGCCCACCTCTTAAAAGGCTGATGCTAATTTCAGAAAATGCCTTTCAGCCAATGGCTGAGAGGCACTATGTATTTACGGCACCCTCCCATTAGAGGAGGAGCTTGTGCAACATCCTTAGTTGGTTTGGCTACCAGTCTGCTAGGTAGTTGTCAGGTCCCATTATCCCTGTGTCATTCACATGTACCTGCCTTCCCATATCTATCTGTCCCAGCCGTGCCCACCATATCTGTTTGTATCCACTTTGCTGTCTGCTTCAGTCATACCGCCTGTGCCTGGGTCTATATCCTTTCCTGGGGGTCAGCTGCCACAGTCCCAGTCACTCTCCTGGGAGCGTTACCAGGCGTCCGCCTCACGGTGGGTGCTTAGTTAAGCCCCTCCCACTACAGGGTAAGCCCAGGTTCCCCCTATGGTCCCGTGAGTCCATTATCCCCACTCACTTCTCCTACACCGGCCGTGAGCGTAAAGCCGGAGTCACACTTACTTACATTCTTAAACGTTACTTAACTATAAACAGGTTAAACAATACATGTTATACTGACATTTTGGATTAAACTGTACTCGCTCTATAGCGTAATGGGAGCTGGCCAAAGTTGCTGTGGGTCGATCTACACAGTACTATACTGTCATCTGTCTGAGGTTGTGTCCTCCCACCCGGTGTATGTGTCTCAATGTGAATGATGGGTGTACTGGGTGCTGATACCAGTGCATGGTCTTCTGCTTCAGCTACATTTGGCTTTTCAAGGTTCTGAACAGGTTCTTCTGGTTCTCTTACTTCTTCTCTAAGTTGAGGGAATGTAATGACTGGAATAACAACTGCTCCATTGTATTGAGGCCAACTAGCTTGAAAATCTCCAAGTACA
This sequence comes from Anomaloglossus baeobatrachus, assembly GCF_048569485.1. Taxonomy (NCBI): domain Eukaryota; kingdom Metazoa; phylum Chordata; class Amphibia; order Anura; family Aromobatidae; genus Anomaloglossus; species Anomaloglossus baeobatrachus. Next base: position 516,430,569 of record NC_134357.1, read on the forward strand.
GTATGGATCATCTTTTCTCTTGGTTCTTTGACTGGCGAAGGGTTGGAAACTTCTTTAGGGATTCTTAGCTGTTCCGGACATCTCTTAAGGCGATCTCTAGAAACGACAGCTGTTGTCTTTCCTCCATCTTTGCTGATGAGGCATGTCTTTTCACGGCTAAACGTCGATGGTAACAGTATAGGGTTTTTCTTCCCAGTGATTGTCAAGTTTATGATGTCTTCTCTTTCTTTTGAGGACTACGTCTCCAGGCATCAAAGGAACAGCAGGTGCCTTTTGATTGTAAGCTTTTTCTTGTTTCTCACGCTGCTGAGTCAAGCTTCGCTCCACACACTCTTGTACTTTCTTGTATTGGGCTTGGCGGTTTCAATCCCAATCAGCACCTTGTAGGGGTCTCAACTCCCATTTCCACATCTACTGGCAATTTTCCTTGTCTGGCCCTCATCAGGTATGCCGGTGTGCAGTTCGTGGAACTCACAGGGATGTTGTTATACATGTCCACTAGGTCAGGCAGCTTTTATGGCCATTGACTTCGTTCTTCTAGTGGGAGAGTTTTCAGGAGGTCGAGAATAATGTGGTTCATCTTCTCACACATGCCGTTAGTCTGAGGGTGGTAAGGCGTGGAACGGATCTTCTTGCAGGTTACAAAATTCCTTAAACACCTCAGCTTCAAAGGCTGGTCCTTGGTCAGTGAGCACTTGGTCTGGATAACCATGTGGTCGACAGAAATGTGTCTGGAAAGCGCTGGCTGCAATCTGACCGGTCAAGTCCTTGACTGGCACTTCCACCAGGAACCTGGAGTAGTGGTCAACCATAGTGAGAGCATAGTTGTAGCCTTGTCTGCTGGGCGCCAACTTCACATGGTCCAGGGCCACGATCTCCAGGGGCCGTTTAGTTTGGATTGGCTGGAGTGGTGCTTTCTGGCTGTGATGGTCTTTTCTTCTAAGATTACAGGGCCCGCAGTTTCGACACCACTTCTCTAGGGCAGATCTCATGCCCACCCAGTAGAATCTTACTTTAAGTAGTGCCTCCAGTTTCTTCCAACCAAAGTGGCCTGCGCCATTGTGATAGGCTTCTAGCACCATCCTTGTATCCTTCTGTGGTACAATCACTTGCCACACCTTCTCATGCGTCCTTGGGTCAATGATGCTCCTGTAGAGTTTGTCTTGATAGATGAATAATCGACCCCTCTCCTTACATAGGTACTGTGCCTCAGGTGGGGCTCCTTTGTCAAGGCTGGCACCAGGTTGGGTGATCAGCTTCTTTACCAAGCCTACCGCTGGATCATTTTCCTGGGTCTCTTTCCAGTTGTAGTGAGGTAGTGGATTCAGGGTCACCTCTTGGCGGTTGACACGTGACTGCCGACATTGTTTGGCCCCATGGCGATGGAACGCTGGCAGCTCAATCTCTTCGAGGTCATCTACGTCTTCACCCTCGTCTGCTAGGTGAGGCATCCTGGACAAAGCATCTGCGTTGCCATTTTTGCGGCCAGCTCAATACTTGACAGTAAAATCATAATCCACTAGTCGGGCTACCCAACGTTGCTCCATGGCACCCAATTTAGCAGTGTCCAAGTGGGTCAGGGGGTTGTTGTCCGTGAAGATGGTGAATTTGGTGGCTGCTAGGTAGTGCTTGAATCGCTCTGTAATAGCCCAGACCATGGCCAGGAACTCCAACTTGAATGAGCTATAGTTTTCTGGGTTCCTTTCAGTAGGCCGGAGCTTCCTGCTGGCGTAAGCAATCACACGTTCTTTGCCTTCCTGCACCTGTGAAAGCACTGCCCCCAGTCCCACTTTACTAGCATCTGTATACAGTACAAATGGTAGACTGTAGTCGGGGTAGGCTAGGATCTCTTCACCCATCAAGGCCCCTTTCATTTGTCTGAAGGAGTGTTCTTCTGCTTCTCCCCAGTGAAATAGTGGGCCGGAGGTCTTTCCTTTCTTCTTTTCTTAGCCTACCAGGAGCTCTTGCAAAGGCACTGCCATCTTCGTGTAGCCCTTGATGAACCTTCTGTAGTAGCCTACCAAGCCAAGGAACTGACGTACCTCCCGGACGGTAGTATGTGTGGGCCATTCCTGGATGACTGTGACCTTCTCTGGGTCCGGTGCTACTCCTTCTGCACTGACCACGTGACCTAGGTACTGGACCTTTGGCTTCAGTAAATGGCACTTGGATGGTTTCAGCTTCATTCCATATCGAGATAGTGCTTCAAAGACTTCAGCCAGGTGTTTCAGGTGATCCTCATAGGTCTTGGAATACACGATGACGTCATCCAGGTAGAGCAGGACGGTTTCAAAGTTGAGGTGCCCTAGGCAGCACTCCATCAGCCTCTGGAAGGTCCCGGGGGCGTTACAGAGTCCAAATGGCATGCTGTTGAATTCACAAAGGCCCATGGGGGTGGTGAAAGCTGTCTTCTCCCGATCTTCCTCTGCTACAGATACTTGCCAGTAGCCACTAGTAAGATCTAGGGTAGAAAAGTAGTTAGAAGCTTTTAAGGCAGCGAGGGATTCCTCTATCCATGGCAAAGGGTAGGCATCCTTGTGTGTTATCTGATTTATCCATTTGTAGTCTACACACATCCTCATCGTGCCATCCTTCTTTTTCACCAGGACCAGGGGAGCTGCCCAGGGGCTGCAACTGTCCCTTATGACTCCTGCCTCCTTCATGTCCTTCAGCATGTCCTTTGTGAGCTGGTAATGGGCTGGTGGTATAGGCCTATGTCTTTCCTTAATGGGAGGATGACTGCCTGTGGGTATGTGATGTTGCACCCCTTTGATTCTACCGAAGTCTATTGGGGTTCTTACTAAAGACCTGCTCGTATTCCTGCACGACCCTATGAACCCCATGTTTCTGATAGGTGGGTGTAGAGTCAGTCCCCACATGGAGTTTCTGGCACCAGTCCTCTAACTGCTTTTGGTAGGTCTCGTCCTCTTTGGAGTCGGCTTGTGTCAGGGGGCCTACAGGTGTTATAGTGTCATTTGGGCAAGTAAACAGTTTGGCTATGGTAGCGTACCTTGGTAGTCTGGCCTCCTCCTCCCTACAGTTCAACACTCGTACAGGCACTCGTCCCTTGTGTACGTCAACTACCCCCCTGGCTGTCAGAATCGTGGGCCAGTGTTCTGAATGAGTGGGCTCTAGTACAGCCTGGTAATCATGTCCTCTGAGACCTACCGCTGCTCTACACCACATCATCATTTCACTCCGTGGGGGTACTACAATGGGGTTAGCATCCATTACCCGTACACTACCAATCTCACCGCCAGTCTGTTTTACCTGTTGCTTCCTCAGGATGACTCGGCTCTCTTTTTGCAAGGCTCTCCGCCCTCAGCACCTTCAACAATCTGGTGAAGCAATAATAACACTTCTCCTAGGAAATTTTCTATGACATTAGTGCCTAAAATCATTTGTGGGTTCTTTTCTCTAATATCAGTATCCACAACAATCAGTCCTTGTCCTTTCATTTCCCGTCTTCCCACCTTTATGGTTACCTCTTTGACCCCAATCTGGTCTATAGGTTGTCCATTGGTAGCATAGATGGTGAGGGCAGGGTCCGGTGGTCGGAGATCATCGACCAAAATCTACGATAAAGAACATACGGGATCGTGATTACCTGAGAGCCGGTGTCCAATAATGCTCGGGTAGGGATCCCATCCAGGACGATGGACATCACGTCTACCCACGTACTGATCACAGCAGTGAACTGGGCCTAATCTTCTTAATCCTGAGGACTGGCCCTCGGCCCCCGGGTTGGCTCGTTTAAAGGACAAGCCCTTGCATAGTGGCCTGCCTCCTGGCAACGACGACAGATGGGTTGTCCAGATGAGTAATAGCGATCACTGTTCCTGCCTCGGGCTGTAGGACCTCTTCTTCCCCGCATCCAAGGGACGTCCTCCGGGCTGTCAGCTAGCAGGATCCGATGAGGGACTTTGGTTTCTAAGGGCAGCTGCATTGCTTTCAGGATACGTCCTTGCCGAGCTGTTGCACCTGGGTAGATAGCGTATTTATGGCCTCAGCTGGCGTGTTGAGTCCTTTTGCAGTTATTAGGGCCTGCGAGGAGGATTCTGCTCCTGCAGCCGGGGAACTGGCAGGCCATGCTGGTGAGACGGGGTCTGTGTCCCCAGGAGGTTGGAGTGCTCTCACCGCCCTGTCTTTCAGAATGGTGAAGTCCACATCAGGGTTTTCCAGGGACCACAGCTTCATCTGCTTCCCATCCTCAGTAGAGTGCAGGCCCCGCAAGAATTGTTCCTTCATCATCCGGCTTCCTTCCTGGTCACTGACAGGGTCCACCAGCTTGAGAGCCCGTAGTGCAGCCTGCAGCCTGAGGGCATAGTCTCTTATGCTATCTTGGGGCTTCTGGCGGCAGTTATAGAAGTCTGTCCTCAGGTCTCCCTCTGTGCGGTGTTCAAAAGCAGCTGCTAGTTTGGCAAAGATGGCTTCTACAGAGCTCTGGTCATCACTGGTCCAGGCCTCAGCCTCCAATTCTGCTGCTCCAGTCAATTGCCCCAGCACTACGGCGGCCCTCTGCTTACCGGTCATTGTGTACATGTCCAGCAGGGTGTGGATCTTTTTCTTAAATCCGGTCAGTGTGTCTATTTTACCGGCATATTGGGGCAGCCACTGCGCCCCTGGGACGTACGGTAAGGAAATTGGCATTATCGGGGCGACTTCAGCCGGCGCAGCTGTGTCCGCGGCACCGGCACCAGGCGCTGCTGCGATCACCGCGCCGGGGGCTGGCATCGCTTGGGCTGCGTTGCCCTGTCCAAGGGCATTACCTCCCGCAATGTCCATTTTCCTTCTAGGTCCCGCTTTTCTTCTTTAAAATCTGCGCGCTCCCTCCACTTCCGGGGTCAGAACGCTCTGGGGATTCTGGGGCGGCCACACTTCTTTGTGGGCGGTATTCTTCTCCCTCGCACGGGCTGCAGTGTGTGCTTTTGAAGATGGCAATATGGCGGCGGTTCAATTTTTGCGGTCGGCCCTCTGAGGCGCACGGTCACCTGTCTGAACAGGTCTAGTCCTTATCCTGTTCGTGACGCCAGAATGTGAAGCCCCACAGGTATGGTGTCACGGTGTATTACCTTTAAGGACTCCACGTGATGGGACGGTCTGGTCACAGGTAGGGAACCTTCGTTTTGGGATTGTCGTGACGCCACTCTCAGAATTGCGGTCAATGGGGACCGCCACTGCAGATTAAGGGATGCCTGGGGCTGATGGTGGGTGCAGTCAGTTGTAATAGCCTCCTGAGAGTGAGGCAAGCCCCATGGCCCTGGTTAGGTGTGTGGAACCACAGGTCGCAGAAGGACTCAACACAGTCCAAGAAGTCTTTTAACGTGTTTACTCACTGTTTGGTGGTCACTGTGAGATGCCCGGGCGACACTGCGATAACCAGGTGGAACCAGGAATTCCAGAAGGCCATTCTGAGGGTAGCTGTTCACTCGCCCTCCTTTTGTTTGGGAGGATCCCTTACTTGAAGTGTGGTAGGATTCCTCCAGGGAAGCTGTTTCTAACCCCCGCTCCCCTCTCTGGCCTGTCTGCCGGCAGCGTGACCTTGGTGGGATGGCTTCTGGCCCTGTCCCCTTATGGGCCTGGTGATTGCTGCTTGGCTCGGACTCTGTGTGGTGGTGGTGAGGGCATGAAGTACCCCCACCTGAAGGTTGAGCAGCTCTGGATGATTTGCTGCCTGCTCTGGGGACCTGTCTCCCCTAGCGTGCTGGAATACCAGGGATCTCCTTACTCAGCCACCCCTCTCTCTGGGTGTCTTTCAGGCCGACCGACAGGTACCCTTTCTCCCCCGTGTTCAGCTACTGCACTCCACAGGGCCTGGCTGAGCTGAGAGCCCCTCTGCTCCCTTCCACACTCCTGGACACTCTGCTCCAGACTACTTGCTCCTCCTTCTCTTCCTGTCTGCCCTGCTTCCTAGCAACCAGCCTCTGAGCACACCCCTTGCAGGAAATTGAAAGTTAACCCCTTCTGGCTACCCAAGGGTCCCTTCTAATGGTGTGCAAGACCTGGTCACTATGTGTTTTTGTGTGCACCTCATCCTGGCCTTTGGGGATTACCTGGAAGCACTGCCCCAGCATGGGTGCAATACTCTGTGGTGCCTGACCAGGTCAGGGGCGCCACAGATCCCCCCATATAAACCTATAAGGACTTGAATAATACACTTTAAAATACAGGGATTAGAGCAGGTGGGTTTTACTTACCAGAGACTGCATCTATAGCACTACTTACAGGGCCACTCATTATTCCTCATGCATATGCACTGCTCCACCCCAACCGGCAGTCCCAGCGTCTCTGATTGGTTGGAGTCAAACACCGCACCCTGAACCTGTATGACAGTGTGTCTGACTGCTTGGAATCACAGATGCTGTCTGCATGTGCATAGTGGTGTAAAAATAAATAAATTAAAAAATTGGCGTGGGTTCCCCCTTATTATGATACCCAGCTCAGATAAAGCCTACGGCTACAGGCTGCAGCTTTCAGCTGTGTGCTTATCGTGGCTGTGTATCAAAATAAGAGGGACCCTATGGGGCTATTTTTTTTTTTTTTTAAATAATTTTAAAAATCGTCATGTGGTCCCCAATTTTGATACACAGCCATTAAAAAGCCAACAGCTGGGCCTGGTATTCTAAGGCTGAGGAGGCCCATAGTTATTGCCCCCAGCCTAAAAATAGCAGCCTGCAGCTGCCCAGATTTGTTGCGTCCCGATTGCCCTGGTGTGGTGGTATTCGGGGTAATATCAGGAGTTAATGTCAGCTCACAGCTGCAACTAAGCTCTAGATTAGTAACGGAAGGCATCTGTGAGACCGCCCCCTATTATTAATCTGTAAGGGAAAACCAATAAACATAAACACCCCCAAAAAATCCTTTATTTGAAATAAAATATCTAAAAAAAAAACCCCACCCTCTTTCACTTTATTAACCCAAACATCCAGTTCCGACTTAATTCACACAAAGTCCCACAATGATTCTGGCTCTGCTACATACATAATGAAGTCACAGCATGCGGGCACAGAACATGTCCGCATGCTGTGGCTTCAGGCAGAGACTGAGCCGCAGCTATGAGCGGTGTCGTCACACTCAGTTTAATTGCAGTCATAACTGGAGTCTCCCATGGTACCCCACCTGTGACTGCAGGTAACTGACCTCTGGGGACCTCATTGAATTCAGTGACCTTGCGTCGCCCACCTGCAGCGGTCGCCTAAGGAACGTCACTCCACCTTCTGGGGCGCCACAGGGGCTCCACTTGATTACCGCTGGTAACAATGTATGTCAAGTTGTTTACATCTGAATCGTGACGCCACTCTCGGTTTGCGGTCAGGGTTATAGGTTACCGCTACTGCAGTTTAACGAGCGTCTGGGGCTGATGGAATCTGCAGTCGGATGGTATGGCCTCCCGAGAGTGAGGCTGGCCCCAGGGGCTCGGGTGTATGTGTGTAGAACAACAGGTCGCAGAATGACTCAGTCTCAGTCCAAAGTGTCTTTCAACTGGTTTTTACTCACTTTGAAATGCTTCAAGTGGCACCCGGGCGATGCTGAGATACACCAAGAGAGAACCAGGTATCCTTCAGGCTGGTATAAGGGTAACTGCCAACTCGCCTTCCTCGCACTTCTTGTTTCGGACAATCCCTGACTTAAAGTACCGTGGGATTCATCCAGGGAAGTCGCAACTGCCTTTTCTCCACTTTCTGGCCCGTTTGCTGGCAGCATGGACCAAGGAAGATGGCTCCAGGCTCAATCCTCCTTATGGGCCCCCTCGTTGCTGCTGATGCTCGGACTCTGTTTTGGTTGGTGAGGAACCTCTAGTCTTTCCACCTGCAGGTTTAGCAGACCACTAAATGAATGTCTGGCTCTAGGGACCTGTATCCCGTTCATGCCTAATTACCAGGAGTCCCCGTACTCAACTACCTGTCCTCTCTCTACAGGTGCCTTTCAGGCTGACTGTGTGGCAACCGTCTCCCCCGCTAACAGCTACTTCACGGGCAGGGTCTGACTAGCGGGTCCGTGCGCCTGCTCGCTCCCTCTCCCTGCGCTCTCCACTTCAGACTCTGCTTGCTCCTTTCCTTCTCTGACTGCCACTGCCACCTTAGCATCCAGCCCCTCCCCAGCACCCCTACCTGAGATGTGGAACCTACGCCCCCTCTTGGGTCTGCCCAAGGGTCCCCTCTAGTGTGTGTGAGAGACCTGGTCACTATGTGTCTGTGCGTACACACCCTATTCCAGCCTTCTGGATTACCTGTTTGCACTCATCCAGCATGGGTGCAGTACTCAGTGGCGCCTGACCATGTCAGGGGCACCACAACTTCACCTGAGGTGAGTTCACAGACCTGCATCTCCTGGCAGAAAACTGCGTTTTTCTGTCAAGAGATACAGATTTGGTGCCGAAATCTATACACCATATTCCTACACCAAACCTGGATCTTTTGGCAAAAACCCCCTACATAAAAACACAATGCGGTGCAAAATATGAGGCTCCATGGGTTGGAGTACCGATTTGGTGGATGCCATGGAACCAGTACACCATGGATTATGTTGGAGCTTTGTGGATTTTTTTTTAAATATTAAATTGGTGAATAATGTATAGTGTGGGAGAGTCTTTATTTAAATAACCTTTTTCCTGTGTGTGTGTTTTTTTACTTTACACTTGCTCCTAACACCTCTGCATTACTAACCACTGGGCTTGATGCCACCTGAAAACTGACAGATGGCAGTAATAAATATATTACTCTGATTGCCAACGCACCAAGTCAATCAAGGGATGAAGCTTCAGAATTGGTGCAACTAATGGAAGCACCAATTCTGAGGTTTGTGTCTGATTGTGTGCTGCTATTTTTAGGCTGGTAAGGGCCAAATAACCATTTGACTTCCCAGCCTGATAATACCAGCTCACAGCTGTCTGCTTTGCCTTGGCTAGTTATCCAAAGCAGGGGGAACCCCACGCCGTTTTTTACATTTATTTATTCAGTTAAACAAGCCTAAATATATTTTAGTGCCACAACAAAGGCACTAAAAAGTGCAAGTGTACAATATACAATAAGCATCAGGTCCTTGGGTCTTACTAAGATCCGATGACGCGATGCGGCCAGCTGATAACAGGAATGCCAGTAGCCAACATTGCTACAGCATTACTGTGTATGGTAGCCAATAAACTTGCAGGAATTGCCTATCTAAAAGCTGCAAAACATGCATGGTGAACACTTGGTGTGTCAGTCGAGCACCCGCAAAACTCGATCGAGTAATGAATGTGCCTAAGCACCCAGATACTCGATAGAGTATGGAGCAGTGCCAAGCACGCTCGCTCATCTCTTGTAGTTACTTGACAGCAGCTTTATTTTGGGATACCGAATGCACAATAGGAAGATACAAATTTCTTTTTACTGTATCTGTGAGGTGACTATTCTGTGACTTGTTTATGCTAGATGTTGATCATTCTGTAATGAGCCACAGCTTAGTTTTTATAACGATAAGTATAATTGTAAATCATCACTGCGTTATCCTACTCTGTGCGTTACATTACAGGACCTCTTTCTTCACATGGTGCCACGGGGAGTGATGAGCTAACTTAGAATAGAGGCACCTAAACTAGCCCTAGGGCTAGGTTTAGCCTAGCTTTCCCTCTTCCCAAAGATACATATAATGTTGACAATGTTTTGGCTGTCTTCTTAACCCTAGCGCCCGAATAGCCCTGGTCTATACCCCCAAGAAGGGTGGTTTATCCCACACAAGTAGGCAGACAGAAAAATCAAAACTCAAACTCACTGCACACACACACAGAGGTAAGACAAGATGTGCTCAGAAGGAAATAAAGAATCAGAGAGGAAATAAAAAAATGAGGATATTTCCACAACACACCGGAGATCACCAGAATAGTATCACCACAGCACAAGGACCGGTATTCACAACTGAAGCTATAATCAGCATGGAGACACAGGCTCCACCATCTTTTAAAGTATGGAGGTGGCTATGATGGGCCTCCTTTAACTTGAAACCCTAGCAGTAATTAACAGGCCAGAAGAAATTAACTCCTGCTCGACTGATCACTAATAAGCACACAACTGGTCAATGCCCAAGTCTGATCAGAATCTGCAGTGTAAGCAAGGATAGAGTCACCATGACACCTGTTGAGTTTAGAGCTGAACACTTGTGACACATGGAGGATTGTGACTGTGACAATTTCAGGAATCAACAATTTCAGGAACCGCAGTTGTCATGAACAGTATTTTGTTTATTAGAGTATGACATGTGCATGATATCAGCCTATTGTGTAAGCGTCTCATCAGGTGCATGGGGTCATAACAATATTGGACCTGGTCATCTCAGTAGATGAAGTGAATGGTACCTGGCAAACTCTTAACAACCTTACTTGGACCGGGTTGTCACAATCACCAGAGCTATTCCTACGACTTCTGGTTCTGTCACTAGACACCGTCATATTCACTCTGTAGGCACTGATGGTTAAAGAGAGGAAGTCAGTGTCAGTGACTTTGGAGAGCGCAGCCTCTGCCCACCTATTAGGGCTGGTGTGGTTGGGACCTGCGGTGCTTCTGTCTGACTGTGGGTGTGTGCTTTCTAGTTGAAGTCATCAGCCCCAGCTTCAGTCCATGGGAAGGCAGCACACCCCTTTTTGCCTTCAGCGGGTCCCTGTCAGATATAGCCTTGTGTTAGTCCTGTAGTAAGTACTAGTACTGCTTCTCTGGTTTGGTCTCCTTGCTGCTCTTGTATTATTGTTCCCTGTTTTGACCTTGGCCTGATTTTCTGACTATTCTCTTGCCTGTTGCTTTGTACCTTGCGGACATCTCTTTTTTGACGTCATCCTGATTTTCGTATGATTCTCTTGCCTGCTGTTTTTGCCCTTTTTTGGCCTTTTGGTTTTGACCTTGTCTGGTGACTATCCCCATTTCTGGATTGAAGCCCTTCATAGGTAGCAATCTCCTGGGCCTTTTAGTAAATCCAAATCCATGCACAGGGGTTAAAGGTTGTCAGAGTTTTTCGGGATCCTGCCAGTTGGCGGCTTATGCACAGGCTGTCTGAGATAGTCATTCTGTGCCAGCCATCACACGGGTTCAGGGCAGCTAATAAAAAAAAAAAGTAAAAGAATAGGAGAATCTTCTATCAATATGAACAAAATCTATAACATAGAGTATGCTGGTCCCTGGGACTGAACTCAGGTAAAAAAAAATAGGGCTGTAAGGCCAGAACTAGATGTGCCAAGGAAGAATCACACACATTCATATATAGATACAGAGTGGAAATTATACAATATGTAGAAATTTTAATGTGACAAATCTCACAAATTTATCAGGAAAGTTTGGATTGCTGATTTCAAGGAGCGAACTGCAAAAAATGTGTATCCTGGAGAAAACAGATTTTTGCAATATTCAAGATTACTCATTATTACATTAGCTTATCTCTAATGCACAGCTCTACTCCATAAACCACACACACATGGCCTTGTTGACATGCCCACAGGGTCTGGGGGAGAGTTACCCGTCACCGGGCCGGTGAGGGATGTCACAGCGGCCTGGCCCGGTTCCGTGACCCCATCGGTGTCAATAAAGATGGGGATGATGGGGGTAGTTATTTGTGACGCCACCTGTGGTGTGCGTCTAGGTATTAGCCGTCGCTGCAGAAAATATGTCTCCTGGAGCAGATGGTGACACAGCTTGGTTGTTACAGCTCTCCACAAGTAGAGCTAGGCCCCAGGGAGGATGTGGGGAGTAGTAGTCCACTCTAATGAAGGAGCATAGGGCACAGGAAGGATTAAACGACACAGCGGTATAGTTTAAGTTCTCCACTCACTGAGAGATCACTGCCTTTGGACTGCCGGACTCCGCCATCGTGGGCTCCAGCCGATCTCTGACAGCCTGGAGGTCAGAACCAGTGTTTCTTTCAGTGAGCCCTTCCTCCCTGCATCGTGTTGTGTGAGTCCCTGTGGCTTGAAGCTACACTAGGACCCAAGTCCTGGGAATGGTTTCTTTCCCATATAGCAGGAAGCGCAAGTTTGTAGATGGGGCAGCTCTATGGTCACGACCCCCGGCTTTATATGCTGCTGTGCCCCGAGCACTGTGTGTGGGTCAGAAGACTTGAAATCCTCTGCCCGGTGGATTCTGCTGGCGGTACTTGCAGTGCCCACCAGCCTACGGTTCCGCACACTGAGGTTACCGCCGGTGCTGAGGGAGCTATCAGCTCTCCCCTCAGCGATCGTGTCCTCCTGCGTCTCACCTGTTTCCTGTCCTGGACTAGACTGTTTGTAAGGCCGGTGTTACACTTGCGATTGCCTCGCGTATATCTCGCAGTGCATCACTCGGCACGGACTCATACTCTCCTCACAGGAGCGGGTCAGTTGCATGTATCTCTACGCAGCTCAGAGGCTTCTGTGAGGAGAGTGTGAGTCCGTGCCGGATGATGCATCACGAGACTCACGCGAGGTAATCGAGCAAAGTCTGACACCAGCTTAGGTGTGTGTCTGTTCCAGCAGCGGATCGAACCGCTTGGATCTGGGGGTAGTGTCTGTTCGTGGCTCGAGGGTCTCTGGACCCAGGGGCTTAGGGGCCACACTCTAAAGTAAAAGGGGGGGATATTTACAGGGGAGTTATAGTTTTTGGCGCCACCTGTGGTGTGCGTTAACTGGGAGTACCGCCACTGCTGTTGGGAGTACCCGGGGTGATGGAGTGGAGCAGCAAGGTGTCGTTGCCCTCCGCGGGTAGGGACAGGACCTTGGACTCTGGATGGTGATGTAAGGACACAGTGCAGGGGTCAGTCGGGTACTCACTCAGCAAATAAGCAGACGCTGACAACCGGGTAAACCAAGTCTCTGTGTGCCGCTGCCTCTCAAAGGGGAGCTCATCTGGGTCCCGTCCCCTGCAGTGCTGCCTGGTGATCTGTGACCTGCCTCTTGGCACAAAGTTTAAATTCACCATAGTGGCCCAGTAGTCTGGAACTTGCCGGGCCCCGCTCCCCACTAAGTGTGGGAGCCTGCTCTCAGGGCTCACGTGTGGAAGGCCCTATCCCCCTCGTTGCGCTAGTGCCCCGATTATGGAGCTAGTGGGAACAGTCCATAAAGGCTCTGTTCTCCGCAGGTTAATTGCCGGGTTGCCTGAAGCTTCTCCCCGACCTTGGGTCTGTGTACCCCGCCGTGCCTTCGATCCCGGACCGGTGATAGGACCAGGCTGCTGACCGTCCTCTTTGACAGGTCTAGGCACCTAGCCTCAATCCCCTGTGACCAGGGGTCCGACTCCTCTACGTCCAGACCACAGTCTGCAACCTAGTCTGCTTCTTCTGGGAGCCACTACTCCCAGCTTCCTCTGAGCTCTTCTCAGCTCGAGGGCTACTTCATTTTTCCTCTCCCACTTCACTTCTACACTCCTCACCTCCCCTTCCTGACCCCTAAGTGGGCGATCCTATTCCGCTTAAGCCGTACATTGGTGTGCCTGGTGGGTGTGATGCAGGATGTATCTAGGATTTGATTTGCTGTTGGAGGCAACACTGCAAGATGGGGACCCAGAACCATGAGGGATTTGAATACTGCACGGGAGGATAGTTTGTGCCGTACCCTGTGACGACCTGATAGTCCAGGGGTGTCACATTGCTCCCCGGTGTCTATGTCTAGCTCCTTCCCCCGGGTTCCTAAATTAGTGAGCAGAGGGTCCACTACATTAGTGATGGCCACCCTCCAATGTCTCTACCCTAGCCTAGTCCCAGTGAAAGGGCATCTAACTGTCTGTTTTGGTGGTTTGTGCTAGTTTTACAGTTGATGACTATCATCTTCTTACTATTCCTTTGATTTGTTCATGTCACTAATATGTCCGTTTTATTCTCAAATGAATATGATGCTTTTGTATTAGCACAATTGGTTGAGTACATCTTTATGGTATATATGTACAATTTTGTATGTCTAAGTTTTTTCTGTTTCTTTATTATTTAGACAGTTCTTTGAGAAAGGCATAGCTTGCCGAAAACGTTCTGTGACACTGTCTGTAAAATACCAATTTTCACCACGGACTATACTACAATAAAAAGATATTTGTTTGAACATAATTCTTTCGAGTGTGCCGGAGTTATTTTCTATTATTTTTGACTTTTTACTCCACAGCACCTTGGCAGTTGAGCCGGGCTTTCTCTATTTTGTATTATTCTCTTTGCCTTGGCTCCTGCTTTTTGCAAGTATTTTCTTGATTCGGGTCTCCATCATGTCTACACTTTTTTTTTCCTATAATGATGAAGAGTCATCAGCTATTATTGCTAAGATCATCTCTTCCAATGAGTTTCTAAAGGTTTCTCCTTTTGAGACCAGAAACAAAGACTATGAAAAAGAAATGAAACGTTTTACAGCCCTAGAACTTCACGCGGTGACCCTGGTAGAGTATTACAAATCCAAGAGAATACCCAGAGGCCTACGGGTACAATTGAAACCTACACTCTTTTCAGACAATCACGACTTCTGTGAAAAATTTGAAAGTATCCTTAACAAGTGTTCCTTGGATCTTATTATTCTTACAATAGATTTTCTGGAAAAAGAACTCACGTCCCTAAAGGAGAAGATTTCCGTTATAGAAACGCAACTGTCTCACAGTCTCTCTCAAACAGATTTTACCAAATTGAAGAGTAAGACTTTGGAAAATCTTGTAGACTTTAAGAAAAACCTCCAGGAACGCAAGCGGTACAAATTTTTAAGGGATCAGGATGATTATAGCAGGGGCCAAGTATACAGATGGCGTTGCGGTGAACAATCTTCTAATTATTATGGTCAAAGATATAACCAAATACGCTTCTTCCAGTAGCATGGACAGTGACTCGGAACAGAACCGTGTTTTTTTAGGACAGAGACGTCCCAGAAGAAACGCACGAGGAGGGGGCGGAGACTACCAAAGCAAGCGAGAACGAATACCGACCCGTTCCCAGGTACGGAGTCAATCGTCTATAATATCTCGTCCATCAATCTTTCCCCAGCACAGCTTAACATTCTACAGAAAGGGCTTTCATTCTGCCCTACCCCCCGTTTCAACTCCTTTCAGTTAGAACAGGAGTTTAATCGTTTTTTTCGCAACATTAGATTAAAGGTACATTTTCACGACAAAGAACCTGTAAATGACAGTGGTACATCATGTGATAACGAACCATTTTCCCTATACTCTTTGGGCCTCAAACTCAGCTCTTATTTACCGCCAAAACACTATCATCCTGCTGAAACATTTATTTCACTTGTCTCACGTGACGTGGGGCAATTCTTACAGAGAGCACAAAAAGGTGAATTACACATCAAAAGCAATATTTCGGCACTAGATAAACAGGCGACAGAATGTCTCAAGGAAGACCCCAGGTTAATCATCAAACCAGCGGACAAGGGGGGCTCCATAGTAGTTATGGATAGATCATATTACATTCATGAAATCATGGAACAACTTAGTGATCGCTTTACTTACACACCTATTCCGCATGATCCTACACCTCGCATTAGGGACAGTATCGCCAGTATGATTGAGAAATACAAGACTATGGGAGTTCTCGATAGTAAAGCAGCTGAATATCTTATTAATCACCATCCTGTCATCCCTGTATTTTATACACTTCCTAAAATTCACAAAAATTTACACAAACCACCTGGGAGGCCCATAGTAGCATCCACTGATTCCATTCTTTCTCCCCTTGCCAAATTTGTAGATAAAATTCTTTCACCGCTAATCCCCCAGATTCCATCTTACCTCAAAGATACAGGTAATTTTCTTTCAATAATTCAGGATATACCTTTTTTGCCGGCTGATAGCCTTTTGGTCACCTTTGATGTCAACAGTCTCTACACCAGCATCGACCATGGTGCTGGTGTGGATTCTGTCATGTGGTTCTTGGACCACTTTTCCACATACTCGACAGGACAGAAAGAGCTGTGTAGGGAGTTACTTCAGATTATTCTCACAGAGAACTATTTCTTGTTCCGCGACCAATTCTACCTTCAGTGGAAAGGGACCGCTATGGGTTCACACATGGCGCCTCCTTACGCCAATATATTTATGGAACATAACCATATTATAAGCCACTCCCTTGTGAAGTCACACGTTTCACTTTGAAAACGTTATATAGACGATATCTTTGTTATCTGGAATGGGTCTGTGGAGGCTCTTACGGATTTTTTTCAAGATATTAACACCTACATGCCGGGTCTAACATTCACTATTCACTTTGATCGTAATCGCATCAACTTTTTGGACACATTGATCCTACACAACTTAGACCACACTATTTCCACGGATCTTTATGTGAAGCCCACAGATCAAAACAGTTTACTCCATTATACCAGTAGTCACCCAGTACATATTAAAAGGTCCCTTCCTCATTCTCACCATGTAAGAATTTCTAGGATAGTTTACGATTCGTCAACACGTGAAATAAGACATAATGAAATGACTCAGAAGTTCCTTGCTAGGGATTATCCCCAAAACTTATCTGTTCCAAGACAGACTGACACATCTACAAGCCCACAGTCAGGTCCTCGCATCTGCCTGGTGAGTACTTTTCACCCTTTTCACCCTATCATCAAATCTATTGTTCACCAACATTAGCCTCTTCTAGGCAAGGCCTATCCTGATATACTTGAGTTCCAGAATAGACCCTTATTATGTAATAAGCGTTCACGTAATTTACGAGACCATTTAGTACGGGCTGACATAGGTTCTGATAAAATCAAAAATCGACAGACCTTTTTAGCCACACCCAAGCGGGGTAATTTTCCTTGCCTGGGCTGTCTTCAATGTTCGCACATGACTAAAGGCGAGTTTGCCACCCATCCCAGATCTGGTAAACAAATCCCTATCAATGGTTACTTCACTTGTGATATCTCTTTTGTGATATACCTCCTCAAATGTCTGTGCGGTCGCGGATACGTTGGGGAGACTACCCAACGTATCCGCGATCGCATTAGCAAACATAAATCCACCATTCGTTGCAATATGACACTGTTGCCCGTCCCTCATCATTTTCATACAGCTGGACACAATATTGCTCAACTTAGGTTCCAAGTTCTAGAACAAGTGGTCCTGCCTCGAAGGGGTGGCAATAGAATTAAAAAATTGAAGTAACGTGAGTCCTTTTGGATCCATTATTTACAAACATTAGAACCAAACGGTATGAACAGAGAGTATGAGGTTCCTTTTTAAATATTACATATTTTTCCTATGTTAACTTTTCATACATAAGACACTAATAATGTTCATATCATGCATTCTGAATTCAGATTTTACATAAGCGATTTCTCTGACCATGAAATAATATTGTATTTTATTATTGATATGATCTCTTCTGTTTGGCAAAATGTTTGTGTTTGTATGCATTTACTGATTTGTCCCCATTTTTTCTTTTAGACATCGTCTGCAAGATTTAGTTCCTACTAAGCACTTAAGGGCTCCACACTCTTATCCATACGTACCTCACCTGCCAGCAGAGTTCCAGCAACATCACGTTTCCCTGTCTGTCAAAAGGTTCCATGGTCTGCTCGCACAGGATCACACCCCTGTATCCTCCCTGTAGTTTCAATTTAAGGTTCAAAGTGTCGTATTGCTTCACACAATATACATATACAGCCAAGCAATTGTAGTGTATGGACTGTGGTAACAATTAAAATATAACCTTTATTGGTTAGTAATTAAAAATATCAAACCACACAACCATAGTCCCCTGAGGAATAAGCATATTATGAAACGCGTTGGGAGGTCTAAGAGCATATCAGGTCAGATGGTTGCCAATTGAGGGGTATTGTGAGGCTGTAATGATTTAACCCCCCCCCCTCTATATATTGGACAACTATGGTTTTTCTTAATTAATATTTTTAAGAGTCTACAGTGAGTGTTCTTTACACAGCTCTATTGTCTCTTGTATACAATTCTGTTAATGTATTTGACAACTTGTTGATTGTTGTCTTCTATCACCGCGGTGGGAGATTCTCCTCCTTTTTCCCTCCCCGTGTGAAGTTTGTCCTTCCTTGGTGATACTAGGAGCTTTACGGGTTGTTTTTTACAACCGTAACTGTTGTGTGGTTTGATATTTTTAATTACTAACCAATAAAGGTTATATTTTAATTGTTACCACAGTCCATACACTACAATTGCTTGGCTGTATATATATCCCTGTAGTTTCACTTTCCCTCCCACAGGTATTATCGTACCTCCTCCTGTCATTCCACACAGGAAGCAGGAAGCCCTGTGACGCTGCTACCTTCTCCTTATAAGAGCAGCGTTCAGCACTAGTGTTCACCTGCTCCCTCACAGCGGTCACCTGCTCCCGCACAGCGGTCACCTGCTCCCGCACAGCGGTCACCTGCTCCCTCACAGCGGTCACCTGCTCCCTCACAGCGGTCACCTGCTCCTGCACAGCGGTCACCTGCTCCCTCACAGCGGTCACCTGCTCCCTCACAGCGGTCACCTGCTCCCGCACAGCGGTCACCTGCTCCCGCACAGCGGTCATCTGCTCCCGCACAGCGGTCACCTGCTCCCTCACAGCGGTCACCTGCTCCCTCACAGCGGTCACCTGCTCCCTCACAGCGGTCACCTGCTCCCTCACAGCGGTCACCTGCTCCCGCACAGCGGTCATCTGCTCCCGCACAGCGGTCACCTGCTCCCGCACAGCGGTCACCTGCTCCCGCACAGCGGTCACCTGCCCAATGAGCGTCCTTATCACAGGTATTTATGTGTTGTACCAGTTCTGACATTGTCTTATCTCTAGTCTGTACTGCAGCTCTTTTCTATTATACATGACAGGCTTTCATTCCAGGAGTTTGTCTCCTCTTTCCCGTGCCCATTGGGAATTGCAGCCTGTGTGACTCACCTCATACACATAAGGTATTATGGGTCTCTAGGCCTTTACAAGAGACTGTGAATATTAACCCTTTCCTGCCCTTTTTTTTCTAGAGCTTCTGTCACTTGTATACACATACATGGATACAGAGCTTTTCTCTTGGTCTGCTGACATGTGGGTCTTGCACCTTTCATACTTTATATACACAGCTCTGCCATCTATGAATTTCATAGTTTTCTCAGCTTTTTCACACATTTTTGTTCCTGATGCATGTGCATTAACATGTTGTGGTCCTCACTGTTAGTTTTACAATACAGTTCAATTTAGATTTCACATGATTCCACACTTTCTCACATGGCACATAATAAGGCTATGTTCACACTAGAAAAATGATGTTTCTGTGAAGGATTAGCGCACCTGCGTCAAAAAACGCACCAATAACGCAGGTGCGTTTTCGGTGCGTTTTTGGTGCATTTTTGATGCGTTTTCTTTCATGTTGGTCCCTGCATTTTTTAATGCCTTTACAGCAATAAAGCACATTGAAAATAAAAAAAAAAATAGATAATACAGAGATAGATATATGATAGATAGATATAGATATTTAGGGGAATAGATAGAGTATAGAGGGATAGATATAGATAATAGATAGAGGGATATAGATAGATAATAGATAGATATTTAGGGGTATAGATAGATAGATGGATAGATAGATAGATAGACAGATAGATGATAGATCGACAGAAGGATAGATAATATAGAAAGATAGACAGATAATATAGAAAGATAGATAATAGATAGATATAGATAGATAATAGATAGATAGATATTTAGGGGTATAGATAGATAGATAAATAGAGGGATAGATAGAGGGATAGATAGAGGGATAGATAGAGGGATAGATAGATAGGATACTAGAGGGATAGATAGATAGAGAGATAGAGAGATAGATAATAGATATTCAGGGTATAGATAGATAGATAGATAAATAATAGATGGATAGATAGATAGATAGAGGGATAAATAGATAGATAATAGAGGGATAGATAGATAGATAGATAATAGAGGGATAGATAGATAGAGGGATAGATAGATAGATAAATAATAGATGGATAGATAGAGGGATAGATGGATAGATAGATAAATAGAGGGATAGATAGAGGGATAGATAGATGGATAGATAGATAGATAGATAATAGAGGGATAGATAGATAGAGGGATAGATAGATAAATAATAGATGGATAGATAGAGGGATAGAGGGATAGATGGATAGATAGATAAATAGAGGGATAGATAGAGGGATAGATAGATGGATAGATAGATAGATAATAGAGGGATACAGGGCCGGATTAAGGTTGGTGGGGGCCCCTGGGCAGAAAATCTGGTGGGGGCCCCATAATGTTAACATTTTTAGCCATAACAGTAGAGCGCGAACCGCAGCATTTAGATATAAATCCAATGAACATTTATCTTGTCCTGTTCTGCCACATTCAGATTTACAGTACTATAATACAGATACAGTCCAGGATAACTCACAGCCGTCACTTATACACAGATAGTAGAGTTAGGCTATGTGCGCACGTTGCGTTTGTCTCTGCAGAAATTTCTGCAGCAATTTGAACAGCACACGTGTGCTTCAAATCGCTACAGAAAGAGTCCGTAATGAAAAGCCAATTCCATGCGCTCTGAGTGCAGCCCCTCCCATAGACAGAGCAGGGGCTGCATCCAAAGCACATGAAAGAAGTGACATGTCACTTCTTAGAACGTAGCGCTTCTGGCACCGAATCGCTGCGCTCTAATACACCACGTGCACACGGCTCCTGCATAATCTTCATAGAATGTGCTGGGGACGCAGGACGCATGCAGTTACGCTGCACTACAAAGCGCAGCGTAACTGCATGCAAATACGCAACGTACGTACAGAACCTTACTCACATATTTTTTATTGATCCCAATGTTAAGGCAGCCCGGGCCGGCTCCAGGTCTTTGTGGCCTCCGGGTGAAAGAGTCTTAGTGGACCCCATCCACACACAGACACGCACATACAAATATAGGCATACGTACATATACATATTTGAAGACAAATTCAGAAAAATACATATAAACAGACAAATATATGCATAGTCATATACACTGACATACATGGAGACACAGAGTCATTAGTAGAGATGAGCGAACCGGTCGCGGTTCGGCTCGAGGTTGGTTCGCCGAACGGACCTCCCGTTCGAGTTCGGTTCGTCGAACGTTCGACGAACCGAACTCGAACTGCATAGGAAACAATGGCAGGCAATCACAAACACAGAAAAACACCTAGAAAACACCCTCAAAGGTGTCCAAAAGGTCACAAACAACTCACAACACATGGGAAAGTGACAAGGACATATACTCATGCGAAAACAAAAGAGCTGGACAAGGAAAAAGAGTAGGACACACAGATATATGAGTATATGCAAGGAAACATCGATTCCATTATTGTGCAACTTGAGCCCTGCTCATTTTAGGCTTCCAATGTTGATAAATTGCCTGAGCTCGCCACGTACGTCTTGGGGATCTTGTCGTGTCCTGCAGCCAGCGTTCTCTCGGAACCTGTCTTCAGTGCTGCTGTGGGTCTGCTGGCAGATAAGCACACGTGTCTGTCCACTGACAATGTGGACATGGCTCTCAGAGGACTTTTCTTCCCCTGGGTCAGCCAGGGGACGGGAAAGGCACGCGTATTTTTGAGAGTGCTTCATGCAAAGCATCTTTTTCTTTTTCAAAAGGGGGCTCAACCGATGCCAGTCAAGTGGGGTGTGTGTGGCCCAGTTAGTGGCAACGAGGGAGACTGTGGTTGGAGTCCCCTCGCTGTGTTTCTAAAAGAACCAAGATGAACAAGTCATGGCTCTCAGAGGACTTTTCTTACCCTGGGTCAGCCAGGGGACGGGAAAGGCACGCGTATTTTTGAGAGTGCTTCATGCAAAGCATCTTTTTCTTTTTCAAAAGGGGGCTCAACCGATGCCAGTCAAGTGGGGTGTGTGTGGCCCAGTTAGTGGCAACGAGGGAGACTGTGGTTGGAGTCCCCTCGCTGTGTTTCTAAAAGAACCAAGATGAACAAGTCATGGCTCTTAGAGGACTTTTCTTACCCTGGGTCAGCCAGGGGACGGGAAAGGCACGCGTATTTTTGAGAGTGCTTCATGCAAAGCATCTTTTTCTTTTTCAAAAGGGGGCTCAACCGATGCCAGTCAAGTGGGGTGTGTGTGGCCCAGTTAGTGGCAACGAGGGAGACTGTGGTTGGAGTCCCCTCGCTGTGTTTCTAAAAGAACCAAGATGAACAAGTCATGGCTCTCAGAGGACTTTTCTTACCCTGGGTCAGCCAGGGGACGGGAAAGGCACGCGTATTTTTGAGAGTGCTTCATGCAAAGCATCTTTTTCTTTTTCAAAAGGGGGCTCAACCGATGCCAGTCAAGTGGGGTGTGTGTGGCCCAGTTAGTGGCAACGAGGGAGACTGTGGTTGGAGTCCCCTCGCTGTGTTTCTAAAAGAACCAAGATGAACAAGTCATGGCTCTCAGAGGACTTTTCTTCCCCTGGGTCAGCCAGGGGACGGGAAAGGCACGCGTATTTTTGAGAGTGCTTCATGCAAAGCATCTTTTTCTTTTTCAAAAGGGGGCTCAACCGATGCCAGTCAAGTGGGGTGTGTGTGGCCCAGTTAGTGGCAACGAGGGAGACTGTGGTTGGAGTCCCCTCGCTGTGTTTCTAAAAGAACCAAGATGAACAAGTCATGGCTCTCAGAGGACTTTTCTTACCCTGGGTCAGCCAGGGGACGGGAAAGGCACGCGTATTTTTGAGAGTGCTTCATGCAAAGCATCTTTTTCTTTTTCAAAAGGGGGCTCAACCGATGCCAGTCAAGTGGGGTGTGTGTGGCCCAGTTAGTGGCAACGAGGGAGACTGTGGTTGGAGTCCCCTCGCTGTGTTTCTAAAAGAACCAAGATGAACAAGTCATGGCTCTCAGAGGACTTTTCTTACCCTGGGTCAGCCAGGGGACGGGAAAGGCACGCGTATTTTTGAGAGTGCTTCATGCAAAGCATCTTTTTCTTTTTCAAAAGGGGGCTCAACCGATGCCAGTCAAGTGGGGTGTGTGTGGCCCAGTTAGTGGCAACGAGGGAGACTGTGGTTGGAGTCCCCTCGCTGTGTTTCTAAAAGAACCAAGATGAACAAGTCATGGCTCTCAGAGGACTTTTCTTACCCTGGGTCAGCCAGGGGACGGGAAAGGCACGCGTATTTTTGAGAGTGCTTCATGCAAAGCATCTTTTTCTTTTTCAAAAGGGGGCTCAACCGATGCCAGTCAAGTGGGGTGTGTGTGGCCCAGTTAGTGGCAACGAGGGAGACTGTGGTTGGAGTCCCCTCGCTGTGTTTCTAAAAGAACCAAGATGAACAAGTCATGGCTCTCAGAGGACTTTTCTTACCCTGGGTCAGCCAGGGGACGGGAAAGGCACGCGTATTTTTGAGAGTGCTTCATGCAAAGCATCTTTTTCTTTTTCAAAAGGGGGCTCAACCGATGCCAGTCAAGTGGGGTGTGTGTGGCCCAGTTAGTGGCAACGAGGGAGACTGTGGTTGGAGTCCCCTCGCTGTGTTTCTAAAAGAACCAAGATGAACAAGTCATGGCTCTCAGAGGACTTTTCTTACCCTGGGTCAGCCAGGGGACGGGAAAGGCACGCGTATTTTTGAGAGTGCTTCATGCAAAGCATCTTTTTCTTTTTCAAAAGGGGGCTCAACCGATGCCAGTCAAGTGGGGTGTGTGTGGCCCAGTTAGTGGCAACGAGGGAGACTGTGGTTGGAGTCCCCTTGCTGTGTTTCTAAAAGAACCAAGATGAACAAGTCATGGCTCTCAGAGGACTTTTCTTACCCTGGGTCAGCCAGGGGACGGGAAAGGCACGCGTATTTTTGAGAGTGCTTCATGCAAAGCATCTTTTTCTTTTTCAAAAGGGGGCTCAACCGATGCCAGTCAAGTGGGGTGTGTGTGGCCCAGTTAGTGGCAACGAGGGAGACTGTGGTTGGAGTCCCCTCGCTGTGTTTCTAAAAGAACCAAGATGAACAAGTCATGGCTCTCAGAGGACTTTTCTTACCCTGGGTCAGCCAGGGGACGGGAAAGGCACGCGTATTTTTGAGAGTGCTTCATGCAAAGCATCTTTTTCTTTTTCAAAAGGGGGCTCAACCGATGCCAGTCAAGTGGGGTGTGTGTGGCCCAGTTAGTGGCAACGAGGGAGACTGTGGTTGGAGTCCCCTCACTGTGTTTCTAAAAGAACCAAGATGAACAAGTCATGGCTCTCAGAGGACTTTTCTTACCCTGGGTCAGCCAGGGGACGGGAAAGGCACGCGTATTTTTGAGAGTGCTTCATGCAAAGCATCTTTTTCTTTTTCAAAAGGGGGCTCAACCGATGCCAGTCAAGTGGGGTGTGTGTGGCCCAGTTAGTGGCAACGAGGGAGACTGTGGTTGGAGTCCCCTCGCTGTGTTTCTAAAAGAACCAAGATGAACAAGTCATGGCTCTCAGAGGACTTTTCTTCCCCTGGGTCAGCCAGGGGACGGGAAAGGCACGCGTATTTTTGAGAGTGCTTCATGCAAAGCATCTTTTTCTTTTTCAAAAGGGGGCTCAACCGATGCCAGTCAAGTGGGGTGTGTGTGGCCCAGTTAGTGGCAACGAGGGAGACTGTGGTTGGAGTCCCCTCGCTGTGTTTTACATGCTTTTAGAAGGGCATGACATGGCTTGGAGGTTGACTTTCATCATATGCAAACTGTTGGCTACCAAAATGCTGCCTTTCCAACAACTGTGGTTATAGGCAATGAGGAACATACTGATGAAGATGAGACGCAGATACCCGATTGGGATGACAACTTAAATATTCGGTCAGGGCAAGAAGAAACTCGGTCTGAGGGGGAGGGGAGTGCAAACACAACAATTGATGATGAAGTTCTAGATCCCACCTACTGTCAACCCACAGTCAGACACTCGAGGAGGTCAATAGAGGCGGTGGAGGAGGATGCAACCGACGTCGAAGTAACCTGGCGCCTTCCTGGACACAGTCGGAGCACTGGTAGCACGTCTACAACTGCATCCTCAGCCACCACTCTGCCTCTGAGCATTATTCGGGGTGGATCAACAGGTCGCATGGCCTCTAAGCCTTGCCTAGCCTGGTCCTTTTTTGACATAAAAAAAGATCGGCCAAATTATGTGATCTGTAACATTTGGCATGGTTATCTTAGTAGAGGTCAAAACCTCAGCAGTTTGACAACTTCTTCCATGAATCGTCACATGAATAAATATCATATGGCCTGGTGGGAAGCTCACCGTGCTGCAATGCGGCCTAGTGGAGCCAACCATCCACCGCCTGCCCCTTCCAGGGCATCCGCGCGCTCGTCATCTTCTAGGACTGTGGGGACAGCTGTCACACCTGTTTTTACACCCACAACTTCCACCACTGTAACCGCAACAGGCAGTTTGCTTGGTAGGTCGTCAGTTGGTTTGGAAGGGGAAACAAGTGAGTGTGTACAGCTCTCTCAGACATCGATAGCACCAACTTTGGATGAAGGCAACATCATGTCTCCGCCTGCACTTTCCTCACAAAGCTGCATTTTTCCAGGGACACCCTACTCAACACCTTCTACACACACAGCAGCCAGATCTCTGTCCCTCAGATGTGGTCAAATAAAAGGCCACTTCCTGCGACCCATGACAAAGCGAAGAGGTTGACTCTATCCCTCTGTAAGCTGTTGGCTACAGAAATGCTGCCTTTCCGCCTAGTGGACACACAGGATTTTAGAGACCTTATATCTGTCGCTGTGCCCCAGTACCAGATGCCTAGTCGCCACTACTTCTCTAAGAAACGTGTGCCCGCGCTACACCAGCATGTCGCACACAACATCACCGCTTCCTTGAGAAACTCTGTGTGTGAACGGGTGCATTTCACCACCGATACTTGGACCAGTAAGCATGGACAGGGACGTTACATGTCGCTGACTGGGCACTGGGTAACTATGGTGATAGATGGTGAAGGGTCTGCTGCACAAGTCTTGCCGTCCCCACGACTTGTGTGTCAATTCTATGTCTGTCCAAGTTCCGCCACAGCTTCTGCATCCTCCACCTCATCTGTGTCCTCCACCTCCGCCCCAAGCCTGCCTGGTCAGGCCACCAGCGTTCTCACTGCGCAGAAGGAATCACGCACCCCTCATTACTATGCTGGCAGCAGAGCGCAACGGCATCAGGCGGTCTTTAGCTTGACATGTCTTGGGAATAAGAGTCACACAGCTGAGGAGTTGTGGTCAGCTCTGCGGTCCGAGTTTAATAAATGGTTGTCTCCACTCAACCTGCAGCCTGGTAAGGCCGTGTGCGACAATGCTGCAAACCTGGGTGCGGCCCTTCGCCTGGGCAAGGTGACACACGTACCTTGTATGGCTCACGTGTTGAACCTTGTCGTCCAGCAATTTTTAACACACTATCCCGGCCTAGATGGCCTTCTGAACAGGGCACGAAAACTGTCAGCTCACTTCCGCCGTTCAAGCGCCGCAGCAGAGCGACTTGCATCGCTCCAGAAGTCTTTCGGCCTGCCGGTTCATCGCCTGAAATGCGATGTGGCGACACGCTGGAATTCAACTCTCCACATGTTACAGCGACTGTGGCAGCACCGGCGAGCCCTGGTGCAATACGTCATGATGTATAGCCTGGGCCAACGAGATGCAGAAGTGGGGCAGATCACCCTGATGGAGTGATCTCAGATCAAGGACCTATGCACCCTTCTGCACAGTTTCGACATGGCGACGAATATGTTTAGCGCTGACAATGCCATTATCAGCATGACGATTACAGTCATTTACATGCTGGAGCACACGCTAAACACTATTCGTAGTCAGGGGGTGGGACAACAGGAAGGGGAGGAACTACAGGAGGATTCATATGCGCAAGACACAACAACATCACCAAGGTCCAGACGTTCATCATCACCAACGCGGCAGGCATGGGACCATGGGGGACAGGCATCAACAAGGGCGCATGGTAGCAGGCGACATGTTGAGGAAGGTGCAGGAGGACATGAAGATATGGAGGACGAACTGTCCATGGACATGGAAGACTCAGCAGATGAGGGGGACCTTGGTCAAATTTCAGTTGAAAGAGGTTGGGGGGAGATGACAGAGGAAGAAAGAACGGTTAGCACCTCTATGCCACAAACACAGCGTGGACTTGGTCCGCATGGCTGCGCAAGACACATGAGTGCCTTCTTGTTGCACTACCTCCAACATGACCCTCGTATTGTCAAAATTAGAAGTGATGATGACTACTGGCTTGCCACACTATTAGATCCCCGGGACAAGTCCAAATTTTGTGACATAATTCCACCCATAGAAAGGGACGCACGTATGCAGGAGTATCAGCATAAGCTGTTACTCGATCTTAGCTCGGCTTTTCCACCAAACAACCGTGCAGGTGAAGGGAGTGATTCTCCCAGTTGTAACTTGACAAACATGGGACGGCCTCGTCATCTTCAACAGTCTACCCGTACCAGTAGGACCGTATCTGGTGCTGGTAACAGCAATTTTATGGAATCTTTTCATAATTTTTTTAGACCCTCCTTTGCAAGGCCACCAGAGACAACAAGTCTGACACATAGTCAACGGATGGAGAGGATGATACAGGAGTATCTCCAAATGAACATCGATGCAATGACTTTGCAAATGGAGCCTTGCTCCTTTTGGGCTTCAAATCTAGAAAAATTGACAGAGCTCTCCAGTTACGCCTTGGAGATTTTGTCGTGTCCAGCTGCCAGCGTTGTCTCTGAACGTGTCTTCAGTGCTGCTGGGTGTGTGCTGACAGATAAGCGCACGCGTCTGTCCAGTGACAATGTGGACAGACTGACGTTCATCAAAATGAACAAGTCATGGATCCAGAAGGAATTTACTACCCCTGTGTCATCCTGGGGAGAGTAAATGCTTGTGGATTTGGAATGTGCTTGATGCAAATCAAAACATCCTGTTTGCAACTAGGGCACAAGTGCTGCCACTGATGGGGTGTCTGTGTGCCCAATTTTGGGAAAAAAGGTAGACTCCGCTTGGAGTAACCCTTGCTTGCTGTGTTTTTTAAAAATGATACAAGATGAACAGATCTGAAGGCAAGATGAAGGCAACATCATGTCTCCGCCTCCACTTTTCTCACAAACCTGCATTTTTCCAGGGACACCCTACTCAACACCGTCTACAGACAGCAGCCAGATCTCTGTCCCTCAGATGTGGTCAAATAAAAGGCCACTTACTGCGACCCATGACAAAGCTAAGTGGTTGACTCTATCCCTCTGTAAGCTGTTGGCTACCGAAATGCTGCCTTTACGCGTAGTGGACACACAGGATTTTACAGACCTTATGTCTGTCGCTGTGCCCCAGTACCAGATGCCCAATCACCACTGCTTCTCCAAGAAAAGCATGCCCGCGCTACACCAGCATGTCGCACACAACATCATCACCACTTCCTTGAGAAAATCTGTGTGCGACAGGGTGCATTTCAACACAGATACTTGGACCAGTAAGCATAGACAGGGTCATTACATGTCACTGACTGGGCACTGGCAAACTATGGTGAGAGATGGAGAAGGGTCTGCTGTACAAGTCTTGCCGTCCCCACGAGTTGTTTCAATCCTTGTTCTGTATGTAGAAGTTAATACACTGCTTCTGCCTCTTCAACCTCGTGTGGGTCCTCTACCTTGGCGCAAACCCTGTGTGGTCAGGCCACCCTTCCTTGCAACTGCGCACAAGGACTACCACACACCTCCTTACTATGCTGGCAGCAGAGCTCAATGCCATCAGGCAGTCAAAGTTTTACTTTGAAATGTATGGGAAATGTGAGTCACACCGCTATTCCAGAGAATAGTAGTCAGGCAGGGTCAAAACATTAATTGAGGAACAGGAACAGAATGGGACGGCCAGGACTTAATCAGAAAACAAGCAGAGGTGAAATGCGTATCGGCCAACAAGGTACATAAACAGCAAGCAGGAAAAGTAGTCAGGTAACAAGCACACAAAATCATAAAACTGAACTGGGGATAAAATTAACCAGAGGTTCATAGCTATGTCTGGCAGTGGTCTGCAGACAGGATGGGCATAAAAAAGGGTGTGGTGTCTTCCCATTGGTTGTAGCTGAATGATGGTATTTCATCTGTGAGATACCCACCAGCTACATTCAGCCAGAGATTCTGCATCTGTCAAGGTAATGCAGCCCAGTGGGTGAGCATAACCTGCGTCCACCTGCGCCGCTGGCATCGACTACTCTCCCATCATCAGCACTATTCATGAAAGGAACACGTTGTCACCTGGCAACCGGAGTACAAATTGACGGAGCGGAGTACGTTGGTGACTTAACAGCCGTGTGCGGCAATGATGCAAACCTGGCTGTGGGCCATCGTCAGGGCAATGTGACACACGTGCCTTGTATGGCTCACGTGTTGAACCGAATTCTCCAGCAATTTTTAAAACACCATCACGGCCTACATGGACTTGTGCAGCGGGCACGCTCACTATGTGCTCACTTCCATCGTGCGCACACAGCAGCTCAACAACTTTCATCACTCCGGAAGTCTTAGGGTCTGGCAGTTAAACGCCGGAAATGCGATGTTCCGACACGCAGGAATTGGAATCTGCACATGTTGCAGCGTGTGTGGCAGCACCGCAGAGCCCTGCTGAAATACGGTAAGACATATAGCCTGGGATAACTTGATCCAGAGGTGGTGCAGATCACGCTGCTGGAGTGGTGTCAGATCAAGGACCTATGCACCCTGCTACACAGTTTTGAAATGTCGACGAAGATGTTTAGCACTGGCAATGTCATTCTCAGGGTGACAATTCTGGTCATCTACATGATGGAGCACACTGTAATTATTATTCAGAGTCAGGTGTTGGGACAAGAGGAAGGGGAGGAAGTACAGGAGGAGTCATATGCGGAAGGGATAACAAGATCTACGAGGTCCAGATGGTCAGCGGCACCTATGCGGCAGTCATGGTGAGGGAGAGGGATTAACAAGGGCGCATAGTATCAGCAAAAAGTGTTGATGAAAGTGCAGGAGCCCATGAAGAAATGGAGGACGAACTGGCGATCGGCATGGAAGACTCAGCAGATGAGTGAGAGCTTGCTCACATTTCGGTTGTGCGAGGTTGTGGGTAGAGGACAGAGGAAGTATGCACGATTCTCACCTCTCTGCCACCAACACACCAAGGACTTGGTCCTCCTGGATGCACAAGACACATGAGCGGATTCTTGCTGCACTACCTACAACATGACCCTCGGATTGTACGAATTCAAAGTAATCCAGAATACTGGGTTGCCACACTGTTAGATCCCCGGTACAAGACAAAATTTGCCGAACTAATTCCTGCCATAGAAATAGACGCACGTATACAGGAGTATCTGCAGAATGTGGTACGCAATCTTAGATCTACTTTTCCACTAAACACCAGTGCTGCACAGAGTGAATCTCAACGCTTTGTCATGGATAGGAGGAAATGGTCTTTTACTTGTCCACATCGGAGGGACCGAGGGATGGCTGCTGTGCTGAGATGCCGTTGAGTACGGTGTCCCTGCACAGTTGCACTTTTGGTCATATCCCAAAATGAGTTGGAAAAGGACAGATGCTGTTGGAAAGGGGAACAGGTGTGTTGGAAAGGGGAAAAAAATTTTGGTCCGTGGATTTGGTGGTTAAGCAACTGTAACATTTGCTGAAGAAACAACATCTGTTACAGTGGGACTGGCAGATTTGGATAAAGTGGTATATAATCTGTGACCGCTATATAACGAAAATTAATAAGAAAAGAAAGAGAAAGGTATATATCCCCATCAGCAGTCAGTGTCCACCGTGCTCCCAGTTGGAAAAGGAGAGGTTGGCAACTGGAAGGTTTGGTGGAGGATACAGAGCTGTGTGGCTATGAAACTAATAGTAGCCTGAACCGAGTTAGACGCCATTCGGATCTGGAGACTGTGAGCCCTGTTAGCGTCACAGGGTCCACATGCCCACCCAGCCCAGGAACTCCCTGTTAACAACACAGGGGCCATTGAGTACGCTGACCGTGTGCGTAGGGGCCACACCTGTGGACAGCAGGCGCATCAGCAGCAGCAGGCCTGTTAATGCCACTGGGCTGCACAAGCAGGACTGTTAGGACAGGAGCTGGTCTTAACCGTTCTGCGTTACCAACTGTGGTGGTGGCCTGCATCCACCACCCTATCCCTGCCTACCTCTGGCCTAAAGCCGCAATGGGTTCAACACATGGAGGTGTGCTCTTTCGGAGCATAATAGAAGACTGTGCACCTCCTTGTTGGCTCCAGCCCCTTTGATAACCTGGGTCCGCCCCAAACCATGGTGAACCACAATGCACCTCCTATAGACAAAAGTAGAGTGACACGTCATGAGTGGCATAACTAGCGTCCTATTTGGAAACGCAACTTCAATGATGACCTCATGGCTGCCATGACCCAAACACCTCACCAGTCATCGTCTGACCATCAATAATGCGATGACAAGTCATAGGTGTGGGCCTCTGCAAGCCATTTGGGAGGACACCTGATGCCCTGTGGTCTATATGGGACCCCCACATCAGGGCCAGGGCCAAAGAGTTCATTACCGGACCTAGTCTCTGATGCAGGAAGTGCCTGAGCATGCTCAGTAGCATGAAATACAGTCTCTGAAAAAAGACTATCAGCTTTAGCATGGTGTCTAGGCACAAAACAGGACTTAGACCCGGCACGGAATGCAAGCACCTGTGCAAAGAGGCTTTTCACACTTAGTGTGGGAGCATGCGCTGGATCCCGAAATGAAGACTTAGCGTCAGGAATGGCACAGTCAGGCTGAGCATACTCACTAGGCGAAACACTGTAATTATGCTGCAGCTGGGGTACATCGGCACACGCATGCGCACTTGCTGCCTCTCCACACTTAGACGTGGAGGGGAAATTTGTCTTGGAGATGCTGTCTATGAACAGAAGGAAAAGCTAAAGGAAGCCTGACTTTCTATCCCTCCGAATTATGAAATGCAGCAATGAATTCCATGAGTTTGCTATAACATTAGCGTAGCAAAATGTGCATGAGGGTGTGATGTAGAGGTGCTAGAAATAGCTTGTCACCAGTGGGGCACTAATGGAATACAACAGCCAGTTCTATGATGCCACAAAATGGCAGTATTTTGTGCTATCATTATAGCTTATTAAAAACAGAGCACGAGGTTGTCATGCAGAGGTGCTGCACATAGATTTGCAGTAGTGTGAATAGACAAAAGTACAATAGCCACGTTTAGGATACAAGTAGGTACAGTGAGTGTTTGCTAGTATAATGGCTGAGTTTAAAAAAGTTAGAGTGTGCAATGCAGGCAGACGTGCTGCAAATAACGTTCCAATACTGTGAATTGACAAAAGTACAATAGCCACGTTTAGGATACAACTTGGTACAGTGAGTGTTTGCTAGTATAATGGCTGAGTTTAAAAAAGTTAGAGTGTGCAATGCAGGCAGACGTGCTGCAAATAACGTTCCAATACTGTGAATAGACAAAAGTACAAAAGCCACGTTTAGGATACAACTAGGTACACTGT